>NC_085053.1:300000-600000 GCF_963662255.1 Cinclus cinclus
TGGAAGAAATGAGAATAAAAATAAATACTTGCACATACCTTTATATTTAACTTGGCTTTGGAACAAAATGACCCTTTAGATGGAGCCATTTACTTTTTCAGAAAGGCATAATAGTTCAGTAGGATCCCAGTCAGCAGTGTCTCCATTTGTCCTCAAAATCCCAGTCAAACTAAAGGAATGGGATAAATATGGAGGAATACTTTGTTTCTGACTATGATAAATTTTCAGAAAACAATGTTTGCATTTTTAATATTAGGAAATTTGCTAAAGCTGAAATGACTTCTGAAGTATTTGCACTTACTGCAAATGTTGTTTCTGTCAGGAAGAGAAGTGCAGCTGATAATTTTGCTTTGATATGGATGATGTTAAGGTAGATCCTTTCTTAGTGTATTTAGGATTTGTATTGCGATTTTTGACTATCAGGCAGAAAAATCATCTTGCAGGTAGTAAGGGACTGATTTGTCCATCCGATCTGCATTTCAAGCGTTCCCACTCAGTTAAGAGACTGAGAATTGCTAGAACCAGTCATCTTTCTGAAGCTGGGGGAAATGCACTTGTGTCTGCATGGCAGCGAGGTGGTGGAATGCATGAAACTCCTGTTAGTGCTGAAAGGCTTGGTAGCACAGGGAGGTGGGTGGGAAATATTTTACCACAGTGCTCTGAAGTTCTGGGGCATCTTCCCCGGGAATGAGCAAGGTGTTGAGCTGGATGGTGAGGCTCTGCTGTCAGAGGGGGCTGGAAGGTCATGTTGTGCTCATGTCTCTGCAGCACTCAGTGACTGTAGGAATGTGGCAGGGTTAACTTCCTGACATGTTTGATGTTTAATAAAGTAGATAAAGCAAGAAGAAATCTGTTTTTTCCTGGCCAGGACAGTAGCTGAGAATGCGAGTGTAACTGTTGTGCCTGAGCCAGGTGGTTTGCATCAGCACTGGATTTACACAGTGAAGATAAATGTAATTGCAAATTTGGAAGGAATTACTCTTTATGGGTTGTTTCCCCCCCCAGCAGAAAAAATGCTCACACTGCAATTAAAATCCTAGGCTGTATCAAGGTGGTGTGAAGGTTTGATTGCGCAATGCTCTCTAGAAGACCCATAATGTGGGATATACAGACCATTTCTTCAGATTTCATTCCTCCATACACATTTTCTTCCTTTTATAGAGGTGTCACTAAATGGCAGCTCCACAAACATGACTGGATTGCTGTTCTGCTCAGTCCTTAATAACAGCAGCTTCCAATATATGTGCTTTTTTTCAATCCCTGCAATTTCTTACAGAAATAAGTAATTTTTTGTGTTAATATCTATGCTAGCTTATAGTTCAGCAATAAACCACTCTTTTCCCCCAGATTAGCTAACTGTGGGATCCCTAATTTCCATGCAGTGGTCAGCTGGAGGTAAATATGTTCTGAAACCTTGTGTTGCCATTTTTTTAATGTAAGAAATCATATCACTTGCACATCTGAAGGGAGGTATGCCTGCATTTGGGCTCAGGATGTTTTGATCAAAACATATTAGCAGTGAATATTTTGTTACTTAAAACCAATGAACCATTGCAAAGAGAGAGTGACATCCAAAAAGAGCAAAATTGTGGGAAAGTCACACCCTAAAATCTATAGCAGACTTTGAAATTCCCTTAGGTGGCCTTATTGTGAGATGCTTCTGAGGTTCCTGTGGGAAGTGATAGATTTTTTGAAGACTAGAGGTAAAACAAAAGGGCAGATGTATAGGTTGCCTCTTTCTGTCAAATCAGAGCAAGCATCCTATCCCATCTGGATGTATGGCTTTGTAGTTAGTTCTGTGTTTTTCTCTGCATTAATGGATATGCGTTGCACTAATAAGGATTAACACATAGTTTTTTAAAATTGGTTTTAAGTCTTGTTGACTGTGTGTGTGTGATGAGATGTTTGTGATGTTTCTTGGAGGCCTCTGAGACTGCTGTTCAGCTGTTTTAAGATTATGGATAGCAGTCCAGGATGTGGCAGTCCTTGGCAAACGAGTTTAGCAGATAAAATTATTCTGCTGACATGTTTTTTCATGTTGACAGATGTGTGGGGGTAATCTGTAATGCTGAATTTGGGGATGGGGGTGGAAGTCTGGTAAGGAAGTTAGCCTGTTGACAAAAGAAATCTGTTTGAAAATACTGGAGGGAGAGTGCTGCCCAGTCTGCTAAAATACAAGCCTTTCAGAACATCCTCCAGTCTTTGACACAGCACCATGGTATCTCTAAGAAAAGAAAGAATGCGAGTCTAATTCAATATAGATTGAATGCCAGTGTGATTTGAGGATGTGAAAGGGGCTTGTGTGGAGTCAGTGGCCATTCTGCATTAGGTAGTTCTGTGTTACTGAACTCTTTGGGCTTGTTGCTGCTTTGTATTGAAAACTGAAACTTTCAGTTATTAAAAGCAGAAGTAATTTAGCAGGAATTATGTTAGTGTTTCTATTTTATGTTTGTCTTATACCAAAAGAAAGGCGCCCAGCAATTTCCCATCTGTGTGTCAGTGAACTATTCTGTAATCTCCGTGAGTTATTTGGATTTGGATTCAACACGTACAAAAACTTCCTTTTATTATTATTTAAAAGTGATTGGTGAGGTGTGTGGAGGGAGAAGTGTACATTTTGGTTCAGTTCATTGCAGAGGTTGCCCCCTTGCCCCAGCCATGCATTCCGTGAGGTGCAAGGCAGGAATTGGCAACCAGCAGTGTTTGCACAAAAGACAGTGAGTTCCCAGGCCTTGGCACTCAGCAGGGCTGGGAGCTGGAACGGGGCATCTGGAGGCAGGTGTGCTGGGAGTCAGGCTCTCCTGCCTCCATGTGTGCCCTCTGTGGAGCCGGCCTTGGTGCCACTCCCAGCTGGCATGGCATGCCTGACACATGGCTGGCTGCTGGCATTGGCAAATATCTAATTAGCTGTGCTGGTTTTTTTAGCACTTATCACATCAAATCTGGTAATTTTCAAATTACTGCAGTTCCTACATGCCTTTTTTTCTTTCTTTGATTTCCACATTTGTGTTGGACTGTGCCTTAGAGTAAACACATCCGAAAATGTGTTAAACAAGCACAAACAAGGCTGAAACAAATGGCAACCAAGCACATGTTCTAGTCTAAACAATCCATATGTTTATTTTGGGAATATTTTGATTCTCTTCCCTGTTCTCATTTGAATACAAATTGTCTTGTATGTTTGTTTTGTTTTTTTTTTTTTTTAATGCAAGTCCTACATGTGATAGTAAAATATTTGCAGGAAAATAAACCGAGTCATGTGTAAAAAGCAGGGGAAGGACAACAATCACAGGAGATGCAAAATATTAATATTCTGCATCTCTTCTTGGGATAGTAGCAGCAAGGCATGTAAGCCTTGCTGGTGTTTGCTGGTGGCTGTAGCATTATCTTTTTGGCTATAAAAAGCATTCAGCTGATCATTTTTCTTTCCCATAATCAGTCTGCATAAGCTTACACAGTGGTTGTCACCTAGCAGCAGTCTTAGAGCTTTTATTAAGATCCCAGCCAGCCAGAATGTGTCCTACCTACCACTTTAGCTAGGTAGTGGACAGAAAACAAAGAAAAATACAAAGTTGGAGGGAGGAAAGGCAGATTTGCAAGGAGGTTGGAACAGGAGGTTTGAGAGGGTGGTGTGATGCTGTTTTTTTAGTATTAATTTTGTGTTTTCTTACAAGTTGGCCACCTCGTATGTCAGGAACCCCTTTCAAACTGGAGCACAGAGTTGATGATAAGCAGAAGGCTGTGTTTGTGGTGGAGGATGCCTGAGGTGGTGATGGATCCATGTAGCTCAATACAGCTGCTGCTGCTGCTTCCAAACCTCCTGTGTCCCACTGACCTCCAGCAGCTGCACTAGAAGGTCTGGCCTTTAGCAGAGACTTCATTGCAGCTCCTCTCTAGAGTGTCCTAGTGGATTTTCCTCTGCTTTCCAGGACTATCCTGGAAACAGAATAATCTATTCAAAATTTAGATCCACCGAGCAGTTGCAAATAAAGACCGTGGCCTCGCTGGGCTGGCTGAGAAGTGTAATTTGTCTGTTGTCATAGGCCACAGCAAATGAAGAAGCAGTGGCTTTTGTTTCCTGAAAGACTTAGGGGTGTGTCTCACTTCTTCAATTGCTAGCACAAACAGGGAAAAAATCCCCAGAAGTGCTAAGATTAATAATCTTTTACTAAAAATCAGGGAATTACCCAAGGATTGTTCAGCTTGCAAGCTACCATGACCTTCTGTTTGTGAGGATAAAGTAATGAAAACACAAGTCTTTGATAACAGTACCCAGATTAGCATCCTACCTAGTGTGCAGAGTGCTAGTCAGCACTACTGGGGTCTGCTAAGCTTTTGGAGCATGAAGGATTTGGGCTGCTGACAGCACCATCCATTGAGCACACCTGTACTGGTGTCACTATGGTCTAGTCACTATGGTCAGTCCTGAGCTGGGGTGTGGGAGAGCAGGATTATTCCGAGCCTGGTGCATTCAGCAGTGTTCTTGTGAAAGTTTGCTCTTGTTTGAGACTTCATGCTGTACTCCTTGGTTAAAGAAACAGACCTATCTTATGGCCAGCAGGACCTAGGGATACCTCAGTGATGGGATATTAGAAAGTTAGAGGAACTGTGGCAGCAGGGAGCGTTTTCTGTGTGGGCAAAGAAGCTGATGTTGTTCCCATAGCATCACATGCGTCAGGTGATGTGCTGTGTTGTGTTGTGTTGCTGCAGAGGCGTGGGAGCTGGGTGTTGCATGCTGGGCTTTGTCAGTGCATATCTCACCCAGGGCAGCCAGGCCAAGGTCCCGGTGTGGTCTGGAGTTCCCTCTATGCTGCCCTGGCAGGTGATCCCAGGCAGTGACATGGTATGTTCACAAACATGCCAAATGTCCCCTTGAGTAACGTGCTGAGTAAAGCCATGTGTGTCTGGCACCTGCCCAGCATGAAGGGCAGTGACCACAGCTCAAACACGGATTTATTTTTGCCTTACATTAGTTAGTGTTCTTACCAATGCTTCTTGGACTCTGTGAGTGCTCCTTCCTGCCTCATTCCAGAGCAAAGTGGGCAGGTTGGTTGGAGTTACCCATGGCTTGCAGAAGGAGTGGAAGAGGACCTCCCAAACTTGCAGTGACTGCTTGAAGCATCTCTGAAAGGTGTTCTGAAAGCAGAGAACTGCAGATCATGAGCTGTACTTCAGGGTGAGTTTCTTTTCCTCAGTTTACCCAGTCCTAGGCTTTTTTGGCTCTTGGTGAAGGATAGAAAAATATTGATTTTCTGCTTTTTGCAAGCTTCAGTAGCCTTCCATATGTCTTCAGAAGGTTAGTAGGCTTAAATGTGATGTATAGTAAACCTACAGACAAATGAGGACAGTCAAATACTATTGATTTCTTATACACTTGTAGAGAGGAGCTGGTGAAATGTGAAGAAAAACCCATGAGATGAGTGCAAGAGGCATGAAGCAGTGCCATGTCAGCCAGGTCCATGCCTTCTGGCTGCCAAGAAAAGATGAAGCCATCTGAGTGTTTTAGCACAAACAGCAGATGTATCAGAAGACATTTGGGGCTCTTAACACTTGCAGAACAGGAAAGTTAACATAATGTTTGTGACACTAAAAGAGCAGGTCTCAGTGCTGAGTGTACATTTGTGTTGGACACGGCCCAAAGATGTAAAATTGCTTCTGCAGCACATCTGTGGTCTTGTGTTGTAGGCTCTCAAAGACAGAGGGAGAAATCAAGAGGAAAAGGTTAGGCTTAGTGAGTTGGTCATGGGTCCAGGTTCCAGTCTTTCAATACCTCTCGTGATAGGTTGATGCTTGAATAAAATTGGATACATTTGGTTTTCTTACAAATTACAGCTCTGGGAGCAGGAAGGGATTCCTTCCTCCTCTGCTGATCACAGCCACGAGCTTTGGCAGTAAAGGCCAGATAGTGGTACAGAGTTTTCTGAGCAGAAGAAGAAAAGTGTCAATATTTGCTTGCTTCCTTTCTTTTCCAGAGGTTTTATTAAGCATAAATTGCTATTTAAAACATGCAAAACACAACAAAAATACACAAAAACTCCACTTTGGGTTGCTTTCCTCCTGTTCCCCTGCAGAGGAAGAAGGCTGGGCTGCTCTCTGCAGCCCAGCACTTAGAGAGGGCAGCTCTGGAGCAGCCTGGAGGAGGAGGCAGAGCCTTGCTGTCAGCAGATGGTGCACTCACTGGGAATAGGAATGAGAAGTACTTTCCACGGAGTGTCTGGCACTATGGCCTTGTCTGGAATCAGTTAGGAAGAGGCCAAGGTCTTTGGTTGGTGTTTCCTTGCAATGTCAACTTTAGCTTGTTGGAAACTTCCCAGCTTTTACTGGTTCTGTCCCCAGAATACTCTTTGTTATGATATCACTGTTGGCTTTCATCTGCAAATTACTGTACAACTTAAATGTCAGTGTTCAAAACCTGAAGTGCACAGGATTTGTTCAGCCAGAAGCACAAATGAAATTTAGTTTGGGCTCCTGGCAAGACTTGCTTTTGCATTTATCAAACTGACATTCAAACCAAAGAAGTAAAAATACAGCTAAAATATCAGGTGCTGTTGAATGCCTGGAGAAACCATGGCAGGAGTGCTGCTTTTCTTTCCGTCTTATAATCAAATTTATCTACACTTCTGAACAAACATCTGCATGAAGTATTTAGTGGTTCTTTCTGCTGAGAGCTGAGAGCTCAGCCAGCTTGGACAGAGTGTTTGTGGCTTGTGAAAACCCTTTCATGCTCACGGCATCTGGGATATTCAAACACAGGCTCTGCAACCTTGCTGGGCACCTTGCTCTGCACACTTGGTAGGTGTGTGAGTGAGTCAAACAGGAAAGATTCCAACTTCTAAAAGGCTGTCTTGCCCAGTAAAGCCAATTCTCAGATTCAGTCTTTTTTGACTTTTAGTGTGGGGCAGTAACTCAGTTCCAGCAAATAGCAGGCCTTGCACAGGGCAGGTATGCCAAGGTGCTCTTCCTTTTCCAGCTTCTCATCTTGTAGTTCAACACAATGAAAAAACTGTCCATGTTTTTGCCATCTGTCCTACTATAAACCCGTTCTTAAACCAGCTGTTGATATCTTAGTTGAAAATACTGTTTTTCTGAAGCTTTCTTCCCTCTGAATGGGATCTTCTACCTTTCTTTTTCACTCTTCTGCCTGATGTTTTTAAATGCCCAATATATACTTCCTCTTCAGTGTCATGGTGCTGGGATCCGTTCTGTGGACCCTTCCTGTTGCTGCTTGTAGTGTTGCTGTTCTGCTTGGCACTTGTGAACCTCAGCATGCTTGAGGTCTGCAGATGTTTCCAGATGCAGCTCTGCAGTACAGGTCCATCATCATCCCAGCTGCTTGAAGGGATTCCTTGCTCCTAAGTCGTGTTTTGACCCCCATATTAATTGGAGATGTGGAAGGAGGAATATTTCTGATGCCCTGTCTCAGACCCTCAGGTGCCCACATGGCAGGGAAAGGCCTTGGAGAAACTGGAGGACATGGACCATTACCTGCATGTCCTCCCCTATTTGTTTCCTGAAGATGGAGCCCTATTTATAGACAAACTTCACTAGTGTTCCCTCTGGGGAGAAAGGAAGAGGAAAAAATAATACAACAGGGCAACATCATCTTCTGTTCAGATGGGGAAAAAACTAACCAAACTCCCAAGTAATTAGAAGGTGGAAGTGGGACAGGATTTCTATTTGTGGGGCTTTTCCTTATCCAGAACTAAAGTTATTTTGGTTTTGGGTCATTGCCACAAACCAGAGAAGCAACAAAGGGGATTTTTACTTTTATATTTTTTCAGACATATCTGAGACATTGAGAAGGAACAGTAATTTTCAATGTCCGAGAAAAAGAATGGGAAAGGGGGAGTGCAGAAGTGGCCCATCTAGCAGAAATTGCTGCTAGCCCTGCTTCAAAAGAAAAATAGCAATTATGATAAAGGAAAGGGCATTGGAAAAAACACCCTGATATCGTGTTTTGTTATCAAGTTTGTGTTCACAAGCTGTCAGAAGTGGGCGCCATGGTTTATGGTTTGTGCCTATAAAGATGGCAAAACATTCTCTGCTCACCTCCTTCTTTGTCTTCTGCTGCTGAAGAGATCTTTCAAGTTGAAATGTCCCGTGCTCAGCTGATTTTTGATGAAAAGATAAAGATGTTTTATGCTTCAGAAGAGAGAAAATAAACATTTCCTCTCTTCTTGAGCTGATGCAATAAGGTGAGGTGTGTGTGGTTTAGGATGGGTGTGTAGCTAAAACAACTAAATCACAAAAAGGAAGATTAGCTGTAATTGTGGAGCAGTGTGTGTCTTTATCCTTGGTTTGGCTTTGTCTCTGTTGTTCAGAGTTCAGGGGGAACTGCGGTAGGAATGAATTGTATGTGACACTTCAGGACTCCAAGCTGGAATCTGAAATAGCAAGAATTGCTTTTGCAGAATGAGACACACAGGAAGGAAGAAGCATCATGGAAAAAAAGCAATTTGTTGCAGTTCTTCTGCTTAGATTTTTTTTCTCAGCTTTAACTAACTAATTATGTGGAAAGTTTCTCTGGTTCTGTGTGCCATTTTGAATGGGAAAGAAGTAGGATAGGCTAGAACACCAGATCCAGGAGGTCTGGCAGCTCTCTGCATGGCTGATACGCTTCAGGCTGTGGAGAAAGGATTTGCAGGAGAGTTCACAATTTTCAGATCTTCTGAGGGCTATTCTTGGTGTGATGAATGAAGTACCATGTACTTCTGGCTGTCATGACTGTAAGTACAGTAAGGGCATTTTTCAGGTGAGTGGCTACCAGCGGGAGCCTGAGGTATCCATTTAAGCATCAGTCTTAGTTCTGAGCTCTGGTTCTCGGGCTTGAGATGCTGCCAGTTGTGCTGGTGCTTTTGTTGGCAGAGAAGAAATGTGATCTCATAAAACCTACTAGGTAGTGGACATGGTTTCTGTAAAATTGGGTAGGCCTGGTGTTGCCTGATAGGAGGTTATGAATAAACTATCCAGCTTTCCATGCAGTAGGAGCAATGAGACATTTGGATAACAAACACAGGCAGTAAGGAAACTGTCAGTACTTTTCTGCCCATTGGCACAAGTGAAAGCAGAGCCTGTGGCATTTCTGCTGCCCTCATTCTGTGCTGCTGCCTAGAAACGTGGAGGAGAGGAGGCAATCAAAGCAATGCCAGCCAGGTTCTGGAATTGTCCTGATTCCTGTGGTTCACAACATGACACAACTGCTCACAGGGACACCTGGATTACTGCTCATAGGAGTGCAAAAATGTTGGCAAAAGAGAGACAGTTACTAGGCAATTCTATCTTCCTTCTGCTTAGTTGTGGAGTATTTAATCTGCCCTCCTTGCTAGGTTATGCCTATCTCTATTTGTATTTGTTGCCTGTTGCAAAGAGATGCCATGTAAAACCAGGAAATCCTCCCCTGCAGTGTTTATGCTCTGCTGAACAGGAGGGGTTGGGCATGAGTTAAAACACCCCGTGTGAGCTGTGATCAGCGTGAATGGCAGAGATAGCCTTGCTGTGCTGGGGATTTGTTGCATTTTTATGTTTTCACTCTGTTGCTGCTGGTGATGCTCTGCTGATGTCGGCCGAGGTCAGGACTTGGCTTTGTAAACAGGCATATTTTAGGAAGCAAGCATGTTATGAAAGAGGAAAGCCAGCCTCTGGAGAGGACAAATTAAAGTATTGCTTGTGTGCTTTTGAGAGTTCTCCCTTGCAGCTCACCCTCCTGAGGCTGCAGGTGTGGTACAGCAGTGGTGGGGTTGTGTTTCCAACTCACATTGCAGTGCTGATCCCTCTCTGCATGGAGAGCAGCACAGATACTCCTGTGCTGCATGGCTGCTTGGCTGAGCAGCCTCCAGCACAGGATCCTTCATCCATGCCAGGACAGGCTGTCTGGCACCATGTCCTGCTGCCCATGGGGCTGCTGGCCCTTCAAGTTGTTCTAAATCCAAGTAGAATTGAACATATTTTGGTTTGTGTACAGTCCTGGTGGATGTCTGGCATAACATTCCAGGCTTGCAGCTGCATGGAATTTGATAGCTAAGTTTTCTTGCATGTTGTATTCATATAAACTATGTGAATTGTACTTTGAGGCTGGTGAAAGTTAAAAGTTTAGGAGTGCTTTGATTTGATTGTTGATAATTTTCTTATCCCTCTAGACCTGGGTTACAAGCAAAGTGTTCTTGGTTTCAGCAGCTGAAGCTTGTGTGAAGGAATGTGTAAACTAGAGCATCAGAATCCTTCAAATAATTAAAACTGAAAAAGAGAACAGAAATGCTTTTCTGACTACTCCTGCTTTGAACAGTGGTATTACCATAACACATCAGTTTTTTACAGTAGATATGGCATGAGCCTTATCCATGTAATGTAACAGCAGCCAGAAACTTCTCCACCTGAGTATTTAATGCCTTACAGAGAAGTGCCTTGCAGCCCCCTTCTGTGTGTGATACATTTTGCTGTTACATTAATTATGTTATGTTGTGTTTATTATGTTTTCCAGTGTATTTGAAAAGGATCCCAGTGGAGTGGATTCCACTGTGAGTTCTAACCACCGGACCAGAAATCTTCTGGAGTTCTCAGGTGCCCAGGAGTCCAGCACAGGTCAGAACATACCTGAGGGCATCATTTCTGAGGAGAGTAACAGGTGAGATGAAAACCTTTTACATATTTCAGGTGGCAGAGGGCAGTGGTGCTTTTAGCCTTCACTGTCTTGCTCACCTTTTTTGGCCAGTGCTCTTGCTGCTTTTATAGAGTACCTGAGTTCTAAACACAGTGTTTTGAAAGCTGCTCAGTTTGCTTTTCAAATGAATGTGGAGTTTTATCTCCCAGAGTACCCAACAAACAGAGCTTCAGAAGTATACAGGTGGCTGTGCTGCACAGTGTTTGGGAAGAGAACACATCCACAAGTGCTTGTCACCAAGACTTTCAGGGCCTTCTTCAGTTCATCTGTTTGCTTTTTTCCTCTCATCTATATTTTAGCTTGCATAGTTGTGGTATTTGTCATATTAACTATCTCTTTTTACTTTTCAAGCCAGAATATTTATTTTCTTAGCTACTCAAGACTGGGGAAGTTCACGACTAAGAACACACTCTGAGCTTAGCAGTGTCTTTTTCATTTTAAAAAGTCCATCTGAGTCCGTCCCTGTGCTTATGCATTATTTAATTAAATACTGGCTTTCAGACTTCTTAGATCTCCAGCATACAGTGCATAAGTGAACATATAATTGCCTCCAGATTGAGGTCTGGCTAATGCAGCTCATGTTTTCCTCTTACAAGATTTATCCTATTAGACTGTCCCTTTCCAGTGGAGTGATTTGGCTGGTTGAACAAAGCCAGGCACAGATGTGCAGAAAGCCCTCATGTATTTTGCCATGCAGAAAGAAGGCAATAAATCAGGAGCATTTTAAGGCTGTAGCCATGGTGAGGGCTTTGTATCCTACGTGGTACATTTCAGACCATGACCTGTGGGGCAGGAGAGTGGAGAAGTTCTCTTAGGAGGATGTGCTTGTGCCTCTGCCTCCTTTTCTTTCACTGTTTCACCCTGGGTTTGGCAAGTTGGGAGCTCTTTGCTGCATATTCTTTATCAGTCCTAGATGCAGTAGAGAGGAGAAGCAGACATGGAGGGAAGGCTGGGAAAGGGAGGGGACTATGAATAAGGCTTTCATAAGCTCTTACACCTGATTTTTCTGAAAGAAATTGAGGTTTAGGAGCTACAAGTCTGTGGAAATCAAGAGGACTAAAGCTGTTACATTGATAACCTGTCAAGAGAGAAACTTACACTAGGTATTTGGTGATAAATAGTTAAGCCCTCAGGAATTGCTGAGAATGTTACGGATTTTTGTACTGAGAAATACATGCTCCTTTTCACTTTTTATCAAAACCAAGCTACATTCTGGAGACAGAGATGTAAATGCTCTCCACTCAGTTGTAATATAGTTTGTGGCTGCTCAATTCTCATATAGCATATGGTCTTTCTAACTGCATGGTTTTAGTGGATAATAAATTTAGTATTTCTGTAGCAAGTCATGCACAGCTCTGGAATGAAAAAGCAAGTTGTGTCTGCAGAGATCACATAGTTTGCATACTATGAGGAATATTTTACAGACTACATATTCTGTCAATGTCTGGTCTTTTTGGGAAGTGATCCAACATTTGCTAATGCTCCTCTGTCTGCCTTGCATTGAGAGCTGTCAGCCACCTTTGAGGGATTGACTGAGAACACTGGATGTTTGATAGGAATTGTTTCTCACCTGTTTCTGAGCTCTCACGGGAGCAGCTGTGGCACTCATGGGTCTGCTGGAGTTAGTGCTCATTCTCTGTCTTTGTTCAAAGGGTTATGAAAAAGTTTTTAAGGGATTTCTTGACGTGCTTTTGTTGGTTTTTCCCAGGTATGACCATTCTGTATCTGATAACAAAGCACTAATGATAGTCTCAGAAGAGCCACTGTTATATATTTCACCACCCCCACCCCCCTGCCGGCCTCTGATCAACAGGACAGAATCTCTGAGGTGAGCAAACACCCTGCTGTGAGCACTGAGAGTTCACCAGGAGTTGGTTTATAAACTCTGTGTTGGCTGAGTGCTGCTGGACAGCTGGGAATGATGCTGGTGTCCATTCCTGCTGTTTGTCCAGTACATGACCAGTGTCTCCTAAGTGTCTGCACTGTCCAATATCTGCTGTGGTACAAAGATTCACTTGGATCTTTGTAATCTTCCCATGGATTTAGTAATGATTTTCACCACTTTCTTTTCACACTGATCACTTGCAATAACCAAGTAACAATTTTCTGATTGTCTAGGGGTTTTCATGACTTAAGAGGAATCATTTTGTATGTAGAAATGTTCATGATATGGAAATCAAGTCCAGCTAAAAGCCTTTCCCCAAAAGTTATATAAGAGATGGTCTTCTATTCTTCAGCTTCTGATAGAAGCAGACTGAACCTGAAATTGCAGATGTTCTTTGTTCACTGTTAGAAAACACCAGTTCCACTTTTTCCATAGATATGAATCACTAACCTTACCTCCATTCTCTTTGTCCATTCATTCTCTCAGATTTATATGCCATAATTTATCCTTAACCAAGAATTTGCCTTGAATTAATCAATTTTTGTTAAATTTCAGTAGTCCTTCCAGTAATTTCAAAATTACTGTTTGTTAGCCAAAAGAAAGGACTGTATCTACTTTATATGGGAACACCTGTGAATCTAGTACTTTAGAGATAAATCTTAAAATTCTATAAGTTATTGTAATAGTAATCTTCAGTGTCTATGATGCCTTGTAGGGGCTACCTAGAACAGAGGCTAGGCAAGATTAAGAGAGGAAAAGCAGGTATTTGTTAAAGATACACCTTAGGCAGTAAAAGCCCACCCAGGGGCTATACTCAAAACGGGTCACGGGTTTTCACACTTTTATAAGTTTGGTTCATTTACATATTGGGGGTTAATCTTCCAATTACAGTTTCAGGTAATGAAGTAAATTGACCCCAAATTTGCTCCCCCCAGCTCACTTTTGTTTCCCTCTCTGGGGTTCTGAGGCAGTGAGGTGTCCTTGATTCCCAGGCCTGGAGAGGAATTGTTGTGTCTGACCAAAATGGGACAGCAGCAGCTCACACTGGATATGGAGCTTAGAGTTATACACTAAAGAGCTGCAGGATTACAAATGCATGAAGAATATAAAAGCTGGAATCCTAGGGCACCACCTCTATCTTGGCTAAGCTGTTGCACACCCCTGAGCTGCTGTGCCAGTGCTGCCCGCAGCGTGTGCTGAAGCTGTGGCTTCCCAGGCTGACCCACGAGCTGTGGGGATGGCTGCACATGTTCTTAGCTGTGCAAGAGAAGACGGGGGAGGTTCATGACTTAGAGCACACTCTGAGCTTAGCAGTGTGTTTTTAATTTCAAAAAGCCCTTCTGAGTCCATCCCTGTGCTTATCCATGGTTTCCCAGGCTGACCCACGAGCTGCGAGGATGGGTGCACAGGCACGAGGTAGAGCGCACACGGTCCCGGCGCCTCAGCAACAGCCAGCAGCAGCAGAGAGCACGAGTGCCACAGGTGGGCAGGACAGAACTGTCCCTGGGGCATCCCCCAGCACTCCCTGGGTCTCCCTCTCCCCTTTCCCTTGGCATCACAGACCAAAGTGGCTGTCCTGCCTGTAACCAGGGCAGCCAGCACTCCCCATTTTAAACTGCTGGGTTTGGTTGGTTATTGTGTTGTCAGAGTTGTGCTTCCATTCCTGCTATTCCTGCTCTTGGATTCATGGTTTTGAGTTTTTTTTTTTAGCTGCCATCAGAATATGCTCAGTATTTTCTAGAATGAAATCAATTGTTACCCTTTTTATGGCTTCTCTGTAAGGATAGGCAATTGCTTAATGGACAGAAATGCAACCTACAGCACATTTATCTAATTCACTGATAAGCTGATTGAATTTGTTGAAATATTTCTATTGTTTAAAGTTTTTGCTAGAGGGATTTTTTTTTTTTTTTTAAGGCTACGGAATTACGAGACTTGTGCTCATATTTCCCATTTCTTAAAATCTCTTTTATCTATATGGCATACTGATATCAAGGCTGAAATAAAGACAATGAATTTTCAAAGTATTTAAATTGATTAGAGGTAGTAAAAGCTTTAAAAGGAATTGAGCGTTGCAACGTGGGAAGTACTGCAATTTTCTAAAGAAGTGTTGTGTGTCTTTCAGATCATTCTCACTGGTGTCCAGAGCAGAATGGTAGAATATTTAGAAATTTTGTCTGTGGTACCAAGCTCCCTTTTTTGGCTCTGAATATTGACTTCAAATTTGGATGTATTAAAATCTTGCTGGTTGTGTTATTCCAGCTTGATTGCTGACCATTTCAATTTCTCATGTTTCGGTGGAAAAATGCACATTTCTGATGCAGGGCACTGATTGACCTCTGCCCAATTCTGTGTGTTGTATTTAATGTAGTGGCAAACCAAGGGAATGCTTATTGGTTTCACTTTGTCTTCTTTTCTTTTTCCCCGTTTTTCAGAGCTCTCTCAGTGATAAAGCAGATTCCCAGCTAATGGCCATGCCTTACACAGACACCAGTCTCAGGTAAGGCAGAACAGCTCCTTTGGTATTGCTTTCTACTTAATAGCATATTTTTTTACCCACAGGTGATAAAGAATGTCCATTTTCATCTTCTCAGGGTTCTTAAGCCAAATGCAGCTACTTTTCTTGTCCTGATTCTGTCCCTTAGCATGTAACTGCTCCTAATTATTTATATTACACTTAAAGGGACCCCTGTATCACAGCTCCACTCTTCTAGGGCCTTTCTAGCCATGAATTTTAAGAAAATCCTTTCTTTGCTCTCCAGAATCCCTTTCTAAACAGACTTGAGTGTTTAGGGGAAAACAGGGGGAATTACTCTGGACTCTCTGTGAGTACATCCTAAGTTTGTAAGAAGGTTTCAGAGTTTGTAAGATGGTTTCAAAGGGCCCTGAGTCTGGTAAGGGAAAGGTTTCTCTCACTGTCTTCAAGAGTAGAGTCATTACAGCTAGCACCAGATTATTATGATGAACTAAAGTACCATTGTGTCTCATTCGCATTGCGTGTCTCCATCTGCTGACTTTTCTCTGCTGATTATTGGGATTTGTTAATGCAGAGTTTCCTGATGTCCCCTCCTCATAACAATCCTGTCCCTCTTCCCTTCCCAGTCCTTTTGGTGACAGGAAGTACTGGACAGAAGAGATTCAGGAAACCAAATTTTTCTCTCCTGATCTCTCTGTGAGACTGTTTAAGAGGCTCTCTGCTTTGAGAGGGGTGTAGGAGCAGGATGGAGTATAGAGGGGACTTCTGGTGAGAACAGCACCTGAAATGATGCTGTGGGAAGTAAGGCAGCTGTGGTCTTTCTGTTTGCATTGCTGCTTTGAAAGCAGGATCAACCTGGGGGAAAAGAGCAAGATGCAGGCAAATGTTACAGAATACAGGCTGTCAAATTTTCATACGTCTTGACTTACAAGAAAGAAAACAAAAAAAAGAAAAAGCTTTTTGAGTTCTACAGGAAGAGGAAGGATAGCTGTTTTAACTGAACACAGATGAACAAGCCTCATGCCATAAGGCAGTTTAATATACCTGCTTGCATTACTCTTGGAAATAAATTATTTGGATTATTGGAAACAGTGTGCAACATCATGCAGCTCAGCATCTGTGGTGCTCTGAAGGAAGTGAGATTTTTTGAGGGTTTTTTTTCAGATTAATAATGTTTATATGAACAGAACCAGTGAGTCATGGCAGCTGCATGCTGAGGCTATCCTGGAACTGCTAAGAACATAGAACATATTTCCAGTTCCTCCCAGAGCCACCAGCTATGAGGTGCTCCATGAAATCACAGAATCACGGAGTAGTTTTGGCTGTAAAGGACTTCTGGAGATCTCTAGTCTAACATCCTGCTCAGGAATGGCTTGCTGGCCCTTCATGTTCTCATGAATGAGTAATCAAGCTCCAGTGAGCTGCAGTCTTTGTTTCCTGTGTGTGGACGTTGGGAGCCCATTCCTCTCGTGCATAGTTCTGCAGAAAGGGATGTGCAGAGGAGAGGTGCTTGTTCCCAGTCCCCCACAATTACACCCTCAGACCAGAAAGGGCTACTGGCCTGGCAGTCTGCTTGCCACAGGACTGTGGTAGCGGTGGATGAGAAGATGGTGACAGCCTGCTATTAACTGCTGCTTGAGAAAATCTATTGATGAGGGATTTGTTCCTTGTTGTATTTTAGAAACATACTAAAATGATCTAAATTAGCCCCCCTAGTTCAGAACCTGGGTCAGCAGAAGACAGCTTGGGAGGGGAGGGATGCCTGGTCAGTGTCCTTGCCACAAACACAGTATGCTGTATAAGTGGAGGAAATTAGAATGACAGGTTGAAGGTCCAGCTAATCGTTTCCCTGAGTACAGCTTTCCAGTGTGATTAAATAAGTTATTTTGGAATGGCATTGGGGAAGTATAAATGATAGCAGCATATGCTAGGAATTTCTCACCTTTCCAAGATAAACAGTGGATAAGTACCATGATTGTAGGACTTGCCAGTGTTTTGGCTTGGAATGGTTTAGAGCATCTTTTCCTTGTGTCTCATATATGTAAGATGAGAACCGTGGAAAAGATAAGCCAGAATTATGTGAATATCTTATTTTTGCTCTTGTGTCTCCATTGAAAATCAAGAGCAAACCGATGAGATGACCAGGGGGAAAAAAATCTTTGAGTTGACTAGAGGACACAGCAGGAAAAATAAAAATAAGTGGGTGAGAAAGAAAGTGGATTTGTCATTTGACTGTAAATTAAAAGCTTTGTTTATGCTTAACTTTGCACTTCTTTCAATTTCAGTCATTTGGACTCTTAGGAATAAAAGAAAATTGTTAAATTATTTGATATTTTATTTCAGAATGACATTTTATCCTTAAATTTATTTTCAGAAGTCATCACAGTTTTTCAGACACTTTAGGTTGAAACTTTTTTCCTGTTGAGCTAGCAAACGGGTTTTGCTGGCCTCAGAAGCACAAACAAAAACAAATGTGGAAAACTTTGCCATAGTAAGACCTTTAAAGCACCTTGAACTTTCAAAAAGTCCTGAGTAGTTTCATTGTCTTCACCTGTGTTCTGTATTCCTCATGCTTCTCTCAGTGGATGAAGAGTTGCAGTTTCTTTAAAAAGCAGGTCTTCAAAGTCATTGTCTCCCCGGAATTAACTGTCTTGTCTAAAATAATTATGTTTGCCCTTCCCTATTTCAGCAGGAACTCAGGGAATGAGCTGCAAGTGTATTATGCCTCTCCCAGGAGCTATCAAGACTTCTTTGAAGCAATTCACCGGAGGGAGGACACGTTCTATGTGGTGTCATTCCGCAGAGTAAGTGTGGTAGGGGGTGATCCTTCCCTCTCACCTTTTCATCTAAACCTGCTGCTAACAGAGGATGTTAGCAGAGGATGCAACAAGGATGACTTAGTCCAGATCGAAGGTAAATTTGTTACTTCTGAAAAGATGCTTCCCAGTGTCCTTTACAGTAACGTGGCCAGATAACGGTCTTTGCGAAACATGCCCATCAAATTGGGAATGGAAAGAGCTTTGCAGAAAACATTGTAGTGCCAGGGCAAGACAGCCCAAAATTGCATGAACCCATGATTCATGCATGAATTGCATGAATGTGTGTTAAACACACATTAGAGTTACTTGATAGGAGTACAAACCTTTTGTGCTTCTGGGTATAGGAACAAATGCATCCTCTGCATCAATTTTTACTGTTAACACAATGCCATTTCTATCTTCCCCTAAAACTCTTGCATTTGCAATTTTATGTGTCAGATACTGCAGCTGTACAGGCCTGTGTGCAGGGCCACAATTTTTCTGCTGTTTTGTGACTTGCAAGTTGACACAGATGAGCAGGTCCGTCTGTGCTGAGATGCAGCAGAAGCTCATGCTGCAGCTTTGTCACGCACAGCTTCACATCTGCAGTACAGTCAGTGATGGTAAAAGCTGTTAGAAAATGGAATTTCAGGTGTCTGATGGCACTTTGTGCACTGCAAGCCTGTTGAAGCCAGGACAGCTGCAGAAGTGAGAAGCTGGTTGGGATCAAGGCAAACAGTGGTTGAAACTCCAACCTGGAGCAGGAGGAATTTCTTCCCTGCCTTCTGCAGAGGTCTTGAATGTCTCCAGTGCACATTTGGCTGACCCTGGGATCTTGCTGAGCCTCCTGGCCTGCCATTTTGCAGTTGGGATGTTAGATGAGAATTGCTCTACGCATGTTCACACCCAGCTGTGATCCTCCCTGCAAAGCTCCATTTGTCTCCTCTTCATAGGAGTGTCCCCAGAGGTGTCCCAAGGTCGTGGGAGACCAGTAGTGGCCAGGACAGCAGCTCAGCCAGCTAAAACCAATTCTTGTAAGAGCACAGAGATAAGGAGAGCTAGTTTTAGCAGTTCCTGTGTTGTCAGAACTACCAATCTAGAGATGCCATAGGTACACAGGTAATACAGCCCTGTTCTACCTGGTGCACAGCAAGTTTCTTAATTTGTGAGGTGCACATCTGTAGAAAAGGTTCAGACAAAATAAAAATAGTGGTGCTGTTTTTAGGATTAAGGTTTTATGCGGAGTAGAAATGCGAGGTTAGTTTCGAGTCTTGGGATTACTGGGTTGTATCACAAGGCTGGAATTTTGTTACTGAATGCTTGGCATGTTCTGCTGTTCTTTCAGCTAGCAACACAAATACAGCCAGCACCAGGCTCTACATATCCTGAGGATGAGGAGAAGGGACAGGAGAATATAAAAGTTTTCCTGGAAGCTCTGAAGACAAAGCAGAGCAGTGTTTGTACAGTTCTGCACTTGGGGCCGTTGCTCCACCCCACCTGAATGCTGTACACGTCCATAGGTCCTGTTTACACTGTCGGGTTAATGACCTGGAAGTTGTCAGCTCTCGTTTCAAGTCACAGAGCTGTCCTTGGAAGCAGTGAGCCTTGTGCTACAGAATCCCTGCAGCTCGCTCTGCTCTCTTGCAGGGAGAGCTGGGGCGGCCTTGTAAACCCCTCTGTGAAGTTTATTTAGTTGCAAAGCTTTTGGTATTTCTGTTTTATGAATGAAATGTCCTCAAATAGAAGGCAGTTTCATGCATTACCTCATTGATTGTTTTAACACGGCCAACCTGGTCTAGCAGCAAGCTCTGCCCTGAGGCACTTTTCAATGACTTGCTTGGATTCCTTTGTGAGTGCACTAGAAAGGAGTCCTGCACAGCCCGAGGGGTGCCATCAGCAGGGCCCCAGCCTGGGAGGTGCCCTTTCACCTCCTCCTGGGGACTGCTGACTTGATTTTCTCTCGCCCACAGCTCCCCTTTCAGTGCTGATTAGGAGCTGGGAGGGGGCTGGTTCCTCCCCAGGGCCGTCCCACAGCTCACTTTTGTTGCTTGGCTTGTCCAAGTGAGGAGATGAAAGGTATTGTTCTCCTCTCTCGCTCTTTGCCCTGCAGACACTCCCCCACAGTTAATAAGCTGTTATAGCCTTGGAACATAGAAACCAGAACAAGAATCATACAGTTCTAAGTTGCAGGGAGTAGGTGGTTCTGGTGCAATGTGCTCCACGTGGATCTCAGGAGTTCCCTTCCACTGATGTCCCTGGATCCTCTGTGCAAGCCTCCCAAACCCCAGCATTTCTCCTGCATGCATCTGATAAAATGTCATGTTTTTGTGTGTTCTCACCTGCATTGCAGGAGCTGTGCCCTGAGTTCCTTGGATTTTCTAGAAAATGGGATTTGCTAGGGCTGCCCCTGCCTCTTATATGGTAGGACTCAGCCAAGACTTCTGGAAGTGCAGGGTTAGGAAGCAAAGTTCCTGCGCATTGTGTGTTCTTCTGGTGATGCTTGCCACCTCTAAGGCTGAGACTTCCATGATCTCAGCAAGTTTATTTTCTTTCCTTGCCTCGGAAGACTTTCAGGCCTGCATATTTACATTTGAAGTTTATGTGGATTTTTTTTTCTTTTTAAGGAGGAAAAAGGAAAGTAAAGTAGCATTTGGATCAGCTGAGGCCATAGAAGAAGCAGGGTTTTTGCCCTGGGTGTCTACAGAAATTAATTTGTTGCTATTATCAGCGGAATCTGTAATGTCATTTTTAAACACAAGAAGAGTCTGCTGCTCTCCCAGGCCCTTTGATTTCTGCTCTGTAATGTCTGTGATACCAAGTCTGCTTGATGTGTCCTAAAAGCCCAGTGGAGTGTGGATACAAAACCCCAGCTGGTGGATCTGAGGTGTTCTCCCAGCAGGGAAGGGACACCTGGCTGCCTCTCTGTGAGCCTGGCACCCACACAGCTCTGCCAGAGCTCACATCTGGTGTGCCAGAGTACTCAGGCCTTGAGATTGTTTCTAGAATTACCTGAATAGCTAGCTTGCTTTGAAAAGTAATTAAGTAAATCATTGGAGAAAACAAATCCCTTCCAATTTACTTTGGCCTGTAAGTGCTGCTTCAGATGCTTCCACCCTGGTGTGGTTAGGATCAGAGTCCCCAAAATTTGGAGTGATTAAGCAGTAGATTTCTCCATCCTGGAGGGTTTACTCAGTGCCCCTTTGATGACATCTCTGGAGGCTTATTTAAGGACAGTGACATTTTTTAGGGTAAGAATGTAATTACTGTTTTTAAGGAAAACACAGTTTAAAGCTTTAATTCACTTGGGAAGTTCAGGGGACTTCTGGCATTTCCTTTCACTACTTTCTCTATTTCAAAGCACAAATGTCTCCTAATATCAAAGTTTGCCACTTGCATTTGTTGCAGTGCATATAGAGTAGTAGAATGGAGCAAAAAGTAGACATTGAATGGTGATTCTGTTTCTTAGAGCAAGAGTGATGCTGGCCCTGTGGGAATCAATGGCAAAGCCTTTACCAACTTCTGTAAGACCAGGGTTTTGCTTTATAAATTTCTGCTTCAGTGCCATAAACCAGGGAGCTCCAGGGAAACCTCTTATTACGAAAGTAAATTTCTAGTCCTACAAGCCAACATCTGCAGTAAGCATTTAAGGGTTTCTCAAGTTCTGCAGACAATTTTTTGCTGAAATGATTAAGCCAGATTTCAGTCAGAACTTTTGTTCTTTCTTCGTTTGCTAGGAATAAAAACGTCTTAGTTTGTGATGTGCTTCTGTTGGTAATAATCCTGTGCTGTGTTAATTGTATTTGAGATTATATAGTTGTATTTGGTATGATCTGCTACTTTCAGGAGGTGAAAGATTTTATAAAGCCTGGCTTTGACCTGCTTGTGCAGAAGCAGTTTGCTGTGCTGCACACACTTCCGGCAGAAAGAATTTGAATGTATCAGAGAGCATGAGGCAGGTTCCAGTTCACTGTGCTCCTGATGCCATCTATGTCCTGTAGGCAAAACTGCTTTGTGGGAAGTTGGCTTCAGATGATGTTTCACAGCCAGAAATTCAGTCCTAACATGTATTTTCCTTCTACTTTCTTGCACTTGACAGTGGATGTTTTTTACTGAACATGGCGTTTTCTGCTGTTGACTTTCTTGTGGATTTCTGCAGACTGGGACGTGTAATTTGGTGTTTCATTCAGTTGAATTGATTAGACCCACATAGTCCTGCTGCTCTGGAGATAGAGCAGCTCTTCTGTATGATTGAGCCCTGTGGATTTGCAACTGCTGCAAGTTAACATGCAGATTTTGGAAAGATTTTACAAACTGTCATTTTTCCTGGGGAGCCTGACTTTAGCTATGCAGAGGGAAAAGGTTACTTTATCCCAGGACTGTAGGATTTTTAGATCTTGTCCTATATTTTATAAATGTGCTGAAAACAATATGTGGTGAAAGAACTGGGACTCAGGGCATAGTATCCATGATAAAATTGTCCTTTTCAAAGCAGAGGTTGCCCTTTAGCCTGTCTTCTCTCTGATGCCAGTTCTTGCCTCTCTGGGAGAACTGGAGGAAGCAAACATCGTGATTGTGCTTCAGCATGCCCTGGAGCTCAGTGAGTCAGCCTCTGTCAAACTACAGCTGTATTTGACTTTTAAATTTGAAAATCCATTATGAAAACCTCCTGTTTCCATCTAAGTGTTGATAGTGAAAATTAAGTCTGGCCTGTTGCATCCTTTGTTACAAATTCCCTTTTTTCTGGCCAGACTTTGGATCCCCGGTGTCCGTATGAAAACAATGAAGCAAACTTTCTTTCTGGTCTTTCTTCAACTGTCTTCCTTTTTGATATGGAATAATTTACGTAGGTAGGGAGGAAGGAGAGGTGACTTTGGAAGGGACTGGGAGGTTGTGGGGAGAAGGTTTCTCTGTGTTACTCAGCTAGGGCACATATTGCTTTCGGTAGCATCTTAGAGCTTAGTCTAAAAACCTCCAGAGAGAAATCTAATAGTCTAAAATCAAGTCTAAAAATTTATGTTGGTGTGTAGAACACAAATGGCCTCACCTCAGTCCTGGGATTCTCAAAGTACTTGTGTATGAGAACAACACAACTATGAGTTAGGGCAAAGGAAGCTCAAAATAAGTTAATTTAGGTTTGCAGCTAAATGCCAGCAGTTCTTAGGAAAGTATTTCTATCAACACCTTCTCCTGTTTTCTAGAAAATCTGTGTGTGTCATCGTTTGTCACTAGGGACATCCCTTGGGGAGCAGAGCAGCAAAGAGCTGTGTGTGTGCTGAGGAGAAGCAGGCTGAGAAGCAGGGGAAGAGAAGGAGCAGGCAGTGAGACACTCCAGGTTCGTCCCCAGAGAGGAGCAGCCACCAGTGGCAGCTGCAGTGCTGTGTCTCCTGCAACCTCCTGGCCCAACCAGGAGCATTTGCACCCCTGTTTAGGGGTGGGAGGGACCAGGACAGCAATGCAGAATGGCCTTTCTGAGAAGGGAAGCAATGCCTGCCACAGTGAGTGGGGTTTTGTTTCCTTTGTTCTGTTCTTAGCTCCTGCTTGGAGGGCTGCTCCTGCCTGGGAATCTGTCCCAAGGCATTTTGGAAGCAAAGTCTTAATCACGCTGATTTTTATCTCCTTGGGTCCCTTTGAACTCCATTGTCCTACAAATGAAGTCAAGAATGGATGTGGTGTTGAGGACAGATGTGTAAGCAGAGGCAGAAAAGTCAACTCGAATACATCTGATGTGAAGCAAAAGCTCCTCTTGGATTTTGTGTGGATAGTCTTGATTCGTTTGTCTTCTCTATGGTTGCTGGAAGTTCATGAATCGTGTTAATGCTGAACTTCTTTATATGTCCCAGATCTAACTAATACTTTGTTGTTTTTAAACTAGTGTTTGGAAGGACAGCATACACAGCAGATAATTATAGTGAAAATAAAATATGCCGCAAAAAATGTCTCCAGAACCCAAAGCGGTTGCAGAGAGACGTGATCAGTAATAGCATACATGGATTTAAAATGTGCTGCATGCTTGAGAGACACAGAGCTGTGGGCAAGAAGGAAAGGAAGAAGGCTGGGCTGGAAAACCTCTGTAAAAGAGCCACTGCTTATGAAATTGGTGCAGACACAGGCTGGAGAAGTATAATTGGGAAGCCTGGGAGGAAGATGTGATTATACAGTGGGAATTGTCTCAGTAAACGGAGTGACAGCAACATCTCGCTTAATGGGAGTACAGAACAATTGCTACCAGCAAAGTGAGCAGGAGCACAAGTTTATCCACAGACAGTTAATTTGTGTTCAGTTAGAGCAGTTGGTGAAAAGATGTAGCTCTGAAGCAGTTCCCTTCCTTCAGGAAATAACCCAAGTTCAATAATGCATTAATAACACTTTAATTTTGCGAGATAATAGTGCATCTTTCTTTAGTGATATCATGGTATTCATTGAAAGTTTTACTGGAATTATTCTGAACTGTTCCCAGAAGGGAATGATGGGCTCTTGCTTGTGATCTGTGGCAGTATTTAATTATGGGATCGGTGCTGACCGAGCCCTAACTGTACAGAGACATAAATGATATGTTCACCTCTAGAGCTGCAGCTGCCAGTGACACTGACTTGAGTCTGGTAGGAATGAACTGCTGGAATAAATTGAATAAATGGCCTTCATGCTACTTTGTTTGCCTTGAGTGACAGTGCATGCAGAGAGTACTTCAAAGTACCCGTACTTGCTTTCTTAGTTTGACATTTCAACAACTTCAGTACTAGTGATACTTTTATGTTAATTTTCAGTTTTTATATCTGACCCTCTAGAGTCTATGTGAAAGTAAAGCATACAGAAGAGAGATCTACCTTTTAGCGAAAAATATATGGTACACTTTTAGAGTTAATTCTGGTCAGATGAAGTTATTTGCTTCCAGTTAGAATTAATCCTTTTGCCAAATTTTTAGCTGGACAGCACATAAAGCTTATTTTATGAGGTAAGAGCCCAGGTGCTGTTATGAGTATGTGCAGATTATCATCACCTCCCACTGGACCAAATGGAACTCTTGCAGCTTCCAGGTTTTATTTTTTAAATAGCTGACACTCCTAGGACAAGAAGTGTGATAGAATTCACTGTACATTTTTATCTTTAAACTGGCTTTGAAACTGCTTGAGTGGAACATAAAACTTGTTTTCAACTTCTGGGTCTTCTAGTTGCTTGTGCTCTATATACTGGGATGGTGTTGGGTGTGAGAAGAGCTCGTTTTGCCTCACATGGCTTGCTCCTCATCCTGCAGTTGGATAAACTCCAGTTTTGCCAGCACATTTGATAGAGACTCTTGGGCTTTGAGTTAGTGAGTAAAAATTGGGAATGCCATGGGCTAAGCTAAGAGGTCCTTCACGCTGTAAACCACTCTTCAGGAAATCCTCTGTGTTTGGATTGCAAATGTTGAAATGTGCTTGCCAGCCTCCTGTGTGTTCAATAGTATTCTCCTCTGAGACTCCCAAAATGCACATTCCCAGGCTGTTCCTCAGCCTGGAGATTCTTAGGTTGAGTCACTTGTTAGCATCTGGGAGGCCCTTGTTTAATCTCCTTTTTAGGAAATCAGTGCCAGCATGGAGCTCTTCTCCTCTCTACAAACAGTCCTGAGCCCTCACACCTGCAGTTTTCCATTAGGAGCTCAGTGGGTCATCAGTAGGCAGGTGACTGCAGGAAAAGGTGGCTGAAAAGAAACCATTTTGCTGTCTCAGGTAATCTGGGACCAGCATCTCCAGAAGGGCATCTCCTTAATATCAGGGAAATAACAGAAGAACTGTGGGTTTCTCTTTGCTCTTGCTGGACTGCAAGAGCATGTTTGGCATTTACTGGCCAGCTGTAAGCCTTAACTCTGCAGCAGGCAGCAGAGGTGCTGCACAGAATCCAGGCATGAAGTTCCCTCACTGCTCAAGCTCAGTTTACAAAGTGCCAACATAGAGAAATGTATACAAAAATGAAACTAGACATAAGCATGCTGTCATTTGGAGAAAAGCAACAGATACAGCAGTTTGCTTGGTGTAAAATTTTGGCAGAATCAGGTAATTGCAGCTCTAGGAGAATAAGAGAAAGTATAAAGAATCATATTTACACAATCAAAGAAATTTAGGTTCAGGCTAAACACAGGTGTGGTACTGTAGATGCTGTAAAAAGGGTGTGAAGCCAGCTGGGTAAACAGCGATGTCATGACAGGTATTTCCATGTCAGGGTAGAGTTGGTTGGTGTTGGCTTGGTATGGCAGTCCAGGAGGAGGATGTTGCCCACAGCATGGCACTTGTCAAAAGGATATAAGAAATGCATGTAAAAAGCATGTATGGCCCTCAGTCTCATTGTCATGCACACATGTCTGTGAAGAGTGCTGGATATGCCAGAGAGAAGGACCTGACATCCTGTAAATTCTGGAATAATGACCTTTTAATCCCTACAGCACTACATCCCTCCTCTGCTCTCCTGGCAGTTCTAACCAGCACTGTCCAGCAGAATAGAACCTCTTCACATGAATCAAAACTGACACCCTTATGACTTAGTCTCTCTAAATCCTGATGGTTGATTTGAGAAGTTACCTGTTTGCTTATAGAGGTCACTTCCAGTACCTTAATTCTCCTAGACAAGCATCTTGGAACAAGACTGGTGTGGATTGAAAGCAGGAAACGGGAAAGAAACTTGTGCCTCAGCTGTGGCACCTTCTGTCCAGTTGTGTTACAAATCACCTCTAGCTGCTTGCAGTGCTTTTTCTGTTTGAAAATGCTCTGACAAAGCCTTGGTGCAGCTGCCTGGGCTTCATAGGAAGTTGCAGTGTTGAATGTGGCTCATCAGAGGAAGTGTTGCTATGCTTCTGCTCTGGCTTTCCCTCCCAGTGATGGTATGTGCAGTTGTTACAGGGCTGTGTGTGCTCTTGGTGTGCTTACAAACAGATCTGTGTGAGATCAGAGGGACAGGGGGAAATGATTTGCAGCCTGGGGACTGCCTGGAGTTCACATTGCCTTTGTGTGGGTCAGGGGGTGGCTCTGCAGAGGGCAGGGGTTCAGAGGGCAGGAGGCAATGGAAGGGAAAGGGAGCACATCCAGCAGGACAAAATTGCCTCAGGCTCTCTGCTTTTCTGTAGACCTGCACATTAAGAGCCTGATAAGGTATTTTTGTTTTTGATGAATTGAGGTAATGAAGAGAGTAGTGATTACACATATTGAGCTGGTTAATGGTAAGCTGAGTGGCCCTGCAGCTAGAAGAGAAGATTTGGGTTGGTGCCTTCAAGGTGCTCAGTACCTCTGATATTTTGCAGAAATTCTGGTGAGTCCAAGATGTTCAGTTGTTTTGTGTAGAATTAAAACCAGTACAATAGTAAGAAAAGAGGGGAGGGTTCATATGGAAGCGTAATTCAGGTGATTAAAAAAGTGCCCATGCAACTGATGTATTGAAATAATTTTTGTACATTATTTTGCTATAGTATTTGTCCAAGAGAACCCTGATGTGTGTACTCATCTAAAACCATTCATGTATCATTCCTCACATATTTATTCTTTGATTAGAATTCTGGTAGAGCCTTCTTTGACCTGAAAGTCCCCTGTATTTTGAAGCAAAAAAGCTGGAAAATCCAGTGGCTTGGTGAAATGTTGTCAGTGGGGCGTTTCGTTTTTAAAACCTACATTTATGAAAACAGAGCTGCTGTGGTTCTCTGATATGGTTGCATCATGCTTCGCAGGGTGTTTGTAGAAAATGTTGAAATTAACTCAAGACTTCTTCTTCCACGAGCAAAATGTACCTAATTAGAACAGAAGGCAAAAGCCTTTACTGTAGTTCTGAATGCTGCTGGCACATGTCAAGTGCACTGATAAAGGCTTAGGCTTGCTTAATTTGCAGTGTTACTCTCATACTTCTGTTTTAGTTCCTTAATTTCTTCACATCTGGCTCTCTTTCTTAAATCATTTCACAGATTGCTGTTGCTACTTTACAGACTACCAGGCACCACAAATTCTCAAGCACCACTCAAGGCTCCTTCTCTGCTAAATGGTGCCAGAAAAGCTCTTCTCAATTTTCCCCACCTATCCAAAACACCTCCCATTGTGTGGACTGGATTTCCTTCCAGAGGTGCCTTTCCTTATGCAGGTTTTAAAAGGAACCCAGACAACTCTGTGAGACAGCTAAAGCTGGAAAAAATTAATCTCACCCTGAGTGGGGAGATGAAAGGCTTTTATTTGATTGAGCTGTTATGTTCTAAATGTGGTGGGGAGCTGGCAAGTACTGATAGAAGAAAACATATTAGTCTGCAGGAAGAGAGACAGGCCCAGCCTGAAAGCTACAGCCTGATGTCTTCTGAGTGGCATGCAGGCAAGCATGTCCACGTTTTTATCTCCCCAGAGCTGACCTTTCCCTCTCTTTTATCTACTGTGGTGCCTGTGATCTTGCTAATTCAATTGCTGTGGCAGACAGGCAGTTACTCACATGCACGGTCAGGAGATGGACAAGAAATGTGATGCTCATGCACCAGTTTATGCCTCTGTTTATCCATTCACAGGCTTCGGAGCAGGATCCACATGAGCTATTGTCACAAAAGAAAGCTTTTTCTGTGCAAACTGCTGTTTTCTGCCAGCTCCACAACAGACAAGTGCAGGTAGATTGTGTGATGGCTTGTACAACACTATAGTACTCTCACACTGTTAAGAACTGATTATTTCTTTTCTTCCAGAGCTACATGAGCAGACCCCAGGACTTTTTAAGGGTAAAGAGCAGTGAGTCATTCACAGGATTTATCTCAGCACCAGAAAGAAGGGTTCCTGTTGTCCGTGCCAGTTCCTTGGCTGTGAGTGCTCAGGTCCCTCTTTAAGCCATTTTGCTGTCTTGGTGGGAAAACAGCTTGAGGAGTTCATGGGACTTTGAGGAGAGTCTGACAGTTGCCAGAGGCTGGCAGGGAAGGAGAAGGAACCCTCTTGTTTTAGGTGGTTGTGGGCATCAGACTGCTGAGACTGAGCCCAGCCATTCTGAAGTGCACTTAAGGTAGCTTGGGGGTGATAAATGAAGAATCCTCAGTGTAGGCATCCTTTTTGCTTCCAAGTTAATAATGTACCTTATATATGCTTTTAAGACCATTTTCCATCAGATTGCTTTCTTGTTTTGGTTTGATGGGTTCGTTCTGGAAGAAAATGTTAAGCTTTTATAATCCATTTTCCCTTATAAAATGATCTCTGTTTCTAAAAACTGACTTATGCCTTCCTCAGCAAGACTAGAAATTCAAACAGAGCAGATGCTTGGCAAAAAGTCTGGACTCAGGATTGAGATTTAGAAGTGAAATTTATTCACAAAAGTGAAAAGAGGGAAGCTCATTGGGCTGGGCTTCAAATACAAACCAACAGGCAGGAAAAAAAGGAAAGGGACCATCATACTCTCTTAACTGAGGTTATTAGTAACAGAGGGAATAACTAGTTTAACATTATTATATTGCATATCTCTTTATTTAGAAGAAGCTATTAATAGTTGATGAATCCTTAGCCATACAGATGCCCTGGGATCTGCAGAATGAGAAACATCTTTCCAACAAGCATCTGTAATGCAACACACATTGCACAGCTTAAAATGCTGCCATACAATTTGGATTTGGCCCACTGCATCCTGATATTAAAACCTTGTTGTCTGTGCAGCAGCATTTGAAGGAAACAGAAGGCAGCTTGGCTTTGGAGCCCCAGCCATGGCCTGAGTGTGGCAGACCGGTCCAGCCATGGCAGCCCAGGATGTGCAGAGACTCACCCAGCTCTGAGCTGAAGTCATTGTGGAGCTCTGGGTGAAGCTGGGGGATTCAGGCAGAAATGCAACCACCTGCTGATTGAGAAAAGTGTTCATTTCTGTGTTACCTGTGTGTGTCTCTTTCCTTATGTCCCCTGTTGCTCTAGTCTTGCGCCTTTGGCAGTGGCATTTGTATTGTGGGTTATTATAGTTATATGAGGGTATTCTTTTATTTAGCTTTGGCATGATTTGAGGGAGGAAGAAGCTGCTTTCAGCAGTGAAATCAGAGAGACAGTGTCAGATGGGTAGAGAAGAAAGAGCACCCAGTTCTTTAGGTTCCATAGAAAGGTGCTTTCAAAGCTGTTTTACCCAGCAGCTGCTGACAATGCAAAGACCTGTATTTCCCAAACCAGATCAAAGGCAGTTTAGTAAAAGTCCTGCCTCTCTTTATGAAACAGCTTTCTGCCCGTGAACATCATCATGGTGACCCAAAATATAATTTCTTGCTGCTGCTTGGGAGGTGATTGCCTCCATCTCAGTAAAGAGGAGTTAACTTCATAGAGGTTTAGAGGGAGATTCTGGTACCCTGAGCATATGAGATTAAAGGATGGAGGGAGGAGGAGATCCTCAGAAACAGTTGCTTTTTCCAAGGATTTAAGAGATAACAAACACTTCTAACCCAGACTTTCCAGTCCTCTGATGTGTTTCTGTGTAACTGATGCAACTTCCACAATTAGGAAAGATTTGTTGCTAATTTCCTGTGCATCTGCTGTGCTCACAGAAGCAGCATCTCTCTGGCTGCAGATGTGAATCAAGCTGCCACTGTCTGCTCTTGGGCAGTACCATGGGTTAACTCCATGCAGAAAATAAGAACCATGCAGCCACTTGTTCATGCCCTGTCTCCCCACCAGTGGGGAGGAGAACTGGGGGGAGAAAAAGAGTACACCTTGTAAAATAAAAACAGTTTAATAATTAAAATTAAATATTATTATAACAGTGGTAGTAATTATAATGAAAAGGAGAGAGAGGAGCAAATGATGCACAGTGCAGTTGCTCACCACCTGCTGCCTGATGCCCAGCCTGTCACAAGAAGCAATCCTGGCCAGTTTTCCCCAGTTTGTGTACTGGACACAAGACTGTGTGGTGGTGTGGGGTATCCCTTTGTCCAGTTTGGGTCAGCTGTCCAGGCTCCCAGCACTGCACCTCCTCACTGGCAGAGCATGGGAGAGCCAGAAGTTCTTGATTTGGGGTAAGCTCTGCTCAGCAACAGCCAAAAACTTGCTATGTTATCAACATAAATTCCAAACGGTGTTATCAGCATAAATTCTAAACAGTGTTATCAACATAAATTCCAAACAGGTGCTGTGCCAGCTGCTAAAAAGAAAAATAACTCTGTCGGAGAGGAGAGGGAAAGGAGAGGACCCTGAGTTTGGCTCACACTGGGCTTGATCGGAGTTTGATTTAGGCATACTTTATTCTCTCTTGTCATTAGCCTTGCTTTCAATTTGTTTGTTTACCACTCCCAGTGAACATATTTCCAGCAAATTGATAACAGTTGCAGTGGATGGATCAGGAAAGGGAGAAAGTTACAATGGCTGGGAGATGTAAGCTGCAGTTGTCATTTTATTCCCTCAAACCAGATCTGAATCCGGTACCTGATACCCTGGCTGCAAAGGACATGTATGCTTTCTTTGCAGACACTAAAACATATTTTAAGATAAATCTCAGGTGTTCTAGTCAAGAATGCATCTGTGTGTGCTCAGTTTTTGGGCTAATGAACAGTTGGGTCCTGTTGTACCAAATGTGCCTTTTAGAATAATTAACAGCTACTGTAAAATGAAGTTTTGCAGTCTAATAGTATTTGTACCCAAAACTTTAAATGTGTATTCACCTGTGCACCAGTAATATATATAATTTTTCTTTGCATGGGAACTTGTTTGGATCCACTGAATAGAAGTTGCCCTTCAGTTTGAATCCTGCATCTTGTGTCCAAATTCTGACTGCCTCAGCTGATGCTGAGTCTGCTGCATTGACAAGTGCAGGTGATCAATTTCCTGGCTTGCAGCTGTCTTAAATGGTATGGAGTTTTAGTGGGAGGTTTAAATTCTTTCTTTTGCTGCAGAAGTCAAGAAGACAGCAATTTCAGATCAGGGCTGGCTCTTGTGCCATATGTGTTGTAGGACTGAACACAATGTGATCAAATTAATTGCCTTAATTTAAAAAAGATTGAAGTCTTGACTCTACTTAACAGTTGTTTCTGATTAGGATTTTAAAGTTCTCTTGAATCCCCAGCTGCCTGCATGTGTGGGCATTTTTGCTCTCTAAGACAGCATCCTTTCTCCTGCTCTGAAATGAAATTGTTCTGCCAGAAGAGCATTCAGTCACAGGCTGTGTGACCTTTCTTGGATTTGTGTAGCTATTCCTGAACTGTTTCTCATGTGTATTTAACCCTGATGGCTGTCTGTGATATCTTTGTAATCCTGATTGCTACCAGCATCTTTCTCATAGAATGTTTCCATGAGAGGTCAGCAAGTCAGGGAAAAGGTAAGGTAGAAGTATGATCTTGACAGACTTCCAGATCTGAGCCCAGATCCTTCTGGATCTTGGAAATGTTGCTTAGAGGAGCCCTCTGGTCCGGCCTCGTGTGTAGAGGAAGGCTGTTTCTGGCACATTGAGTTGGCTGTGGCATTGTCAGTGGGCTCTGAAGAGCTCTCAGGATGGAGATCAAAGTGCTCTGATACTTCTCTGTCCTTTGAAGTCAGCTGGAAGGGAAAGCAGAGGACAGCTGTATTAGCAAATGGATTTGGAACCATTTACAGTGGTACATTGAGCCAGCATTTGGAGAAAGCCTGGCATAAATTTCTTTATAGCCATGCAGCTTCTGTTTGAAAGGAATGTGATGTGAAGAGATCCCTCTCCACTCTTAAGGAGTGTGCCTGTGGCACTGCCCCATCCTTGTGTGCTGGCTAGCTCTGGGCTTGTGTGACTGGGCTGCCAAAGAACAGCACAACAGCAGAACAAAGGTGTTTGCTGAGATGAGCATTTCCCTCTGTGTGTGCTTTTTGGGGGAGTCTCCAGCTGAGCAGTAATTCTGGGAATCCAGGATTTGTCTTCTGGACAAGACCTGAGGTTGTGCTGACAAGTATAGAAACTTTGGGTTAATGTTTTGTGAGAGAAGCAAAGAATCTGGATTATATCCCTTTTGGTTTTACTGGACTGGATTCACATACCCTACCTAAATTACATGTTTTTGCAATTACAGATTGCAGTTGCAAAACTAATAGACTGCAGATGCTATGCAAAAGCAGAGCTCTGCTGCAGTGAATTATAGGAGGAGGGGTATTTCTTTTTATGGGTAATAGTAATAAAACAATTAATTCCTTTTGGGTCTTACAACTTTGTAAAATTTGCAAAGATAGTTGACAAACTCAGCTGGGAGTTACAGCTGAACTGCATTTCTGTGCTTCTATAGCCCCTGGGAATGACAGAAAATGGCAGAGAAACATAACTTTCAAATAATTTGAAGCAAACATTTATAATTTTATGATTCTGGTTAGATTGAGAGAGCCTTTAGAAGAAAACCTGATCCTTATCAAGCATAATAGAGAAACTTTTCCACCAGTACAAGCTTGGATTCTTTTTACTTCACAGAGGCGTGGAACTAAATCATCTAGACATACCTTCTCCAGTTTGTTTTGAAACTCTGATAATTTCCACACACAACACACACACAAGATACCAAAGCATTTTCAAGTCCTTTAGAACCTTCTTATACAATTTTAACCAAAACTGTTCACTTAAACACAGAATTCTGACCCTCACATCCTCTTACTTGGCGTTTAGGAATTTTTTTTAATCTGCTGCCAAACCAAAATTACATCATAGCAAATGCATGCATTGTTCTTTACTTTTGGGCCTGCAGAGCAGTTCTGCAGACAAGTTTAATTGGTAGGATTTCTGTCCAATCTCTGTCCTGTGCCCTCCACATTCACATGGCTTTAGTCCTTCCTGTTCAAATCAGAAAGGACAAAACTACAAGAAAAAAATAGATTTATGAGAGAAATAAAGTCCAAAGGGGTTCCCTTCACCTCCTTCTCCCTTGCAATTGGAGTGGCATTGGTGTGCCCCATTCAGGCTTCTGCAAACTGTGATTTCCTGGGGCATTCCCTATTCACAGGACAGGGATGATGGTATTTAGTGCCTCTTATTTTGGATGTCTTGCAAGTCAAAAATGATCCTGAAATAGCTTGGAGGGAAGCGAGGCAGGTTCATCTTGGGTAATTGCAGAAGAAGGGATTTGCAGAGGAGCAGGGAGCTGGAGAGAAGCTGGGAATTTTCCTGCCTCTGGTGTTACTAACAGGGTGAAGATGGATGTTTCAGTAGGACAGGAGGTTAGTGAGCCTGTCTTTGGAATGTGCTCATGTTCCACACTCCCTGCAGAGAGACATGATACCTTCTCAGAGCCTACTGAGATACCAGACTACTTCTTATTTCAGAATTATCTTAGGGCATGTTTCCTCCTCTTCGGCCTTGTACGTTGAACAAAGGGGTTATAAACCATGAGAATAGAAAAACTGAGCAGTGGATCAACATTTCCCACCTTTCTATGACCCCTGCTTTACAGCTGTCTTTTGTGCACCTCCACAATGCTTTGCATGTTTGTGGACTGCAAAGGACACCGTTCCCAGCAGGTCTCTGTTGTCCTTAGGCATCTTCATAACCTTTCTAGTTCTTAATCCAGGAGAGATCCTGTGCTGCTGGCTCTCCTTTGCATGGGGAAAACTCCCTGAAGCTGAACCCTGCTCATGGACAAGCAGCCTTTGAAGGGAGGGGAGGAAACTCCTCTGAAGGAAGCTTGTGGCAGAGTGAATTTTCCATTCCTCTGAGGTCTCTGGGATATCACAAGGCTCTCTGACTCAGAGTGAGGTGCTTTCCAGTCAGTTTGGTTTTGGAGTCCAGGCCATATCACAGCTGGCAGTAGCACAATTCACAATAAAAGGCACTAAAGACTTCATTAAAAGGTGTCTCATGTGGGAACTAAATTGCATAGCAAGTCCTTCTGCAGGGACAGTGACTGGAGGCTGTTCCAAAGTGCAGTTAGGTCTTATTTATGAAAATTTGTCTGGGAAAGGCAGAAAGGTGTAATCTTACGCTAGAAGACATTTTATTGACTGTGGGATGGAGCTATTTCTGGTAAAACATTTAAATAAAAATCATATCTCATCACTTCATTCCATCACTGTGCACACAGTATAGGCTGTAAAAACCACCTGTGCACAGAAACACTGGGCTTGAAACAGCACCGGGGTGGAAAGGAGCAATTTTGGCAAAAATGAAAGCAGAAAAAGAATCTCTATTCCCGCTGCTTTTTTGGAGCTTTCTTGTTCTGGGACAATCTTCTCCCCATCCCTCAAAAATGGCTTAAAACCTAGAAAAGTAATTAGACACTGTGATTAGGGGTTAAATTCTCAATTACAAAATCTTTTCTTTAAGTGTGCTGCAGACTCAAAACTGTGTTAATGTGTGCTGGCTAACATCACAGTTAACATAGGCACAACTGGTACAATTTCAAATTCTGTTAAATGCCATTGCTGAACTCAAACTGGTAAAGCTGCTCTCAGGGCCGGCTGCAGAGAGCTGCTGCAGAGAGGCTGATACTTCATGAAATTTTATTGTGGGTTTTCTGTGGCTTCCTTGCAATCATTATCCCACTTTTCACCTGTTCCCCTACTCTTCATGTCATGGATTCTCTGAAAGGATCCATGATGAGGTGGGCACATCTCCTTGGATTTCTAAGGCCTACCTTTAAAAAAAGCCTCAGAAACCAACCAGCTAAAAAAACTTAATGCATCAAATTTAAAAACAACCTTTGCTAAGTTCCTGGTATGGAGCAAGAATGGTGGCTGTGAGTCACAGTTTGAGTAGAGGTCTCAGTTGGTTTCTTTTTTTTTTTTTTCCCCTATTCTCAAAAACAGCCCCATGCTTTTCAGGTATAAGGGTCAGAAATGTTTCCAGAGGCAGCCTCCCTTCTGCATTTCTGCCCTGTTCAAGATCCACTGGTGACAAAGGCAGAGTTTCAGGAACTTCTGGCATTTTCAGATGTACCAGTGCTGCATCCAGTGTGGTGTAACCTCAGGGCACCATATGGTTGCCATCCCCAGAAAAATCAATAATGAAATTACACAGCCATATCCTCTACAAATTTGTAAACTTACACATCCTTTTTGAACTGGCAGAGGCCTGACTCCCTTTTCCATCCTGATCTGTGCTCTGTGCTTTAGGAGCTGCTGGGGTGGATGAGGATCAGCCCCTTGGCTCTGAGTGTGCATTAGTGAGTTCTCTGCCCTGGGGAACAGCCTTCTTTTATATTCAGAGAGCTGCTGGCATCCAGCCCTGCGTTCTTGGGAATGGAGTTCTCAGGTACCATTGCTTGGCCAGCAGTTGTATGCTAAAGGCTGGGATGCTGCTCAGGGCCAGGTCAGTGTACTGGGCAGGAGAGCAGGACAGACACATCACATCTCTGGCAATAGCAAAAAGCCTTAAACAACCATCCTGAAATTTTTAAAACGTGAAATCTGTGGTTTGTGGAAAAAAAAAAAAAAAAAAGCTGGCTCAGGGGCTCTGTCAACACAGAGGTTGAAGTAGTCTAGCTCCTTGGGGTATCTGTACTCTGAATCAGTCTCTGAAGTGACATGCAGTATTTTGTGCCTGGAAGAGCACGTTTTTGTTGGCACATTGTTTGTATTGTCAAAAGCGTACCTGGAAAGAAGGTCCAGTGCCGTGTCCGACTCAAAATCCCTGAAGATGTTCAGCAAAAACAGGTTCGAAAGACAGTGCATGGATTTAATGCACAATTTTTATATGATCAAAAATCACTTGTTTTGTATATGCTTCATCTTGAGATTGTTCACTAGGTGTGGTCAGTGAGTGAACAGATGAGGTTTTAAGCTGTCAGGCGGTGTTGAGCACTGCCAGAAGTTGTGCCACAAAGGAAGAAAGGTGGGATGTGGGGAGCTCCTCAGCCTGGGGCTGTAGCATGGTCCTGCAACCACAGCGGGAAGATTGAGGCTGGAAGAGGTTGAGGCACACAGTTCCCTGGGAGACTTCTCAGTCATAAACAGAGATGAAAAATTGCCCAGCTGCAATGTTTGTTTGCTGTGAGAAGCCCTGGGAAGCTGCTAGACAGAGTGCCCTTTGGCATGCCTGGCTCCTGTTGCCCCCTCTGCTCTGGCAGCTGTCTTTGTTGGTTGCAATATTCCAGCACAGAGCTGGTCTCCAAGGCAATAGGAAAGATCAAATCTCCTCACCAAGGCAAATTACCAGAACAGCACATTAAAGTTTTCCTTTGGTATTTTAATCCAGTCTCCTCTGAGCTTTTAGTGCTGTAAAGCAGCAAATGTCACTTGTTTTTGCAAAAGGTTATCCTTGGTTTGCCACAGATGGATCTCTTGAGAAAGAGCAGGGCTCATTGGGACATCTTGACAAAGTCTTTTTGGGAAGTGGGTTGGGGGCTGTGTTCCTGAGCCTTGGCTCCATGGTTCCCATCTGTGTTTTGCAGGGTCTATGCTTCAAGCCCTGGGAAGGGTCTGAGGCTGGGCCTGACCAGCAGTGTTCACACAGGCAGATGTGCTGAATGTGCTCCAGCAAAGCACATCTCAGTCAAGTGTCCTTAATTAGGACCTCAGAAAAGCCTTTTGCAAAACACTTCTCCATACCTAACCACAACAACTGAGAAGGTAAGAAAACTCTTGGGGAATTGATTTGACAGATAGAAACCCTTGGGACAGGAGGAAGGACAGCTCCTGATGGGAGTGCTGGGAGTGCAGAGGGTAGAAATAGTTGCAGGGATGGAAATCCTCTCCTTTGTGTCCCGTGTCACATGGGCTTCCCTCAAATGTGTGCACCTCTCCTCCAGACATTGCCTGCAGTATTTTCCTCCATCGTGGGCATACTGTGAGGATTCATTCCTATGTGTTTCTGTGAGGCAGGAATGGAGGAGGTGCTATGGATGGCGGATATGCATTACAGAAGCCAAAACAGGCAATATAATATGGCCTGTTCTGTTAATTTAAAAGCCAAGAGTCCAGCTTAGAAGTGATGATGATAGTTTAAGAAATAAAATGAAATCAAAAAGTCCCATGCCTAGCATTTTTTTCCCTCTGTTTAATGAAACCTCATGGTATGCAGCGATGATGTTTTGTTTACGTCCTTAAAACTGTGAGAGTTAAAACAAATTTTTTAATGAAAAAATGAAAATGAAAGCTAAAATGTCTCCATATTCTCATGTATCTAGGTGGGAGGGACTTTGGGTACCAAACCACATGTCATGAGAGTGAGGCTGCAGGAGCTGCAGGACTTTTGGAATATTCTAGCACAGTGGAACAGGATTTCCATTGCCATTTGGCTGTACGGTTATAGATACGTGAGGCTCTGAAGCTTTATCCCTGCTAGAGCCCAGATAACACTGATCTGATAGGCAAGAAACCTCAAAATCCTTATTGCAGTTCCAGGTGTTGTTGAAACTTACTAAATTAAGGTAACGTGTTCGTGACTGGATTTTTGGTATCTGTGTCTGTATTTGTCTGTCCATCTCATCTGGCTTCAGCATAACAGAAGTGCAGAGATGATTAAAAGCAAAACGAGAATGCTGAAGCAAGGGTCTCATTTGGAATATTCTTTCCAGGCTGATACTTTTCCAGTCGTTCTGCCAGCAGGTCTGCTTTGTCTGTTGAAACCGTCATCTTAAGTGCAGCTCCTGCTCCAAGCCAAAGCCATGTGTCATTGGGTAATAGTTGTGATTTCTGCCTCTGGTTGACACTCATGCTCCTGAGCCAGATGCTGACTTGCAAAATTTGTTCTTACTCATGTTCAGTTTTATGCCATGTGTTAATATCACAAGCAGTATTTTAATTTAGATTTTTTTTGGTCTACTGTTTAAAATTAAGGATGAGTGATAGTGTCACAGCCCCCTCTGGGATGCAATTCAGCATCCATCAGAATAGCACAGGACATTTTAGAGACACATTCAAACAGTGCTTCTAAATGTCTTGATATCTTCCAAATCATTAATCTGTACACTTGTTTCTGTGGCATAGAATTAATTATTTATTGCTTTCAAATAAAAGGTTCGGACTACTTGAAGACTTCTGGGCTTGAGAAAGTTGTGGATTGCTAACTGTGGTCAAAATATCTAATATTCTACAGCATACCCTTCAGCTTCAGTGAAGAATGAGGGCAGTTAGGTAACCTTGAAACTTTGCACTGATGGCCGTAATGCATATGGAAGATAAAAATTGTTAGAGAGATGGGTAAATTTTACCAATTCCTGATCTGTAAAATGTCTCTTCGTAGATGGGCAGCTTCCAGACAATGTGTGCATCCTGCACATTAGCTCCTGGTGGCAGGCTGGATTTAGAGCTTTTTGTTGGTCTGTTTTCCCCAGAGTTGGTGTTGGATCACTAGGAGGTTGTGCATCAGCTCCTGAAGTCCTTGTGCTAGCTCTTAATACAATTTATACATACACTAAACAGAGGTGCCATTATAAGGCAGCATAAATTAATGCTCCAGACTTCAGACAGGTTAGCAAAAAAGCAGTTGCTACTTGTAATGACTCTCAGGAGATCATCTGAGCAGTACTTGTGGTTTAGTAGGTAACGATGGACTCTCAGAAGCATTGAAAAAGAAAAAACAAACAGTATAAGCGTTTTTTAAACACTGCTAAAAGTAGTTATCAAATCATGGCAAGGGCACTTACACAGAATGTCTTTTAATGGGCATCTTATCTTTGGCCTGTTCCTTTGGGAATGTTGGGTTTCAGGAAGTTTTTATATAAGGTTCATTGTCTTAATGAATATTGTCTTAATCTCAAGCAGTTCAAAAGTGAAATGGGAATTGCATATGTGATCTGAGAATTATACCAGAGTGATTTTATGATTTTAGTATGTCTTGGTTTGAAAGACAGGTGTCTGCTAGGGAGGGCAGAGCCTCCCTTTGGAATGGAGAATTCAAATCCCCCCCGCCCCTCTTTAATTTAGAAAATTAAAGGGGCTTTCAGGCAGAGGTCTGGGAATAGGAATAACAGTTCTTTACTAATATGTATAGCAAGACAAACAAATAACAATAATAACTACAGCATTAAAAGTAAACAGAACTAGGGACCTTGAGGAGCTTTGCTTTACAAAACCTGGGGCAGTCAGATTCCGGTGCGGAACTCCGAGAGCACCAAGCTGGAGCGGTGGAAAATCCTGGGCTGGTGGTAGCAGTCCAGATGAAGCAGTGATCTCGTAGAAAAGGTCTGGGGGCCTTTGTCCTCTGCAAAAGATCTAGTGGGTAAGGGCCCAAATCCCACATTATATCCAGGTGAGGATCCTTGGCTCCTCCCTCTGGGCAGAGCATATCACAATGGGATGAGATCATTCTATGAGTCCTGCAGCAGGTCCTTGATTGCCCATGAACAGAGATAGCTCCTGGAGGGAGTTATCTTTGAGTCATGGCAAGGCATTGATGGACCCAATAACAGTTCATGAAGGTGGTGATAGAATAGATTTTGGGCACATCCTGGATTATAATCTAGGACAGGTACCAAAATATTTTTTGCAGACATTTATTTAAGTAATGTTTTCTTCTCTTGGTCGGTCATTTGGTGTTTTGGTGGGGAAAATTTTTGATGGGAAAAAAAGAGAAAGAAAGTGATGTTTCTGCAATGAATCTGCAGAATATCTTGATATATTTAACACCTAACCTTGTTTGTAACTCAGTTCCCCAAATCTTACATATAACACTGTAGTGTTTATATTTTCAAATGGCAGAATTGCAGTTACCCTGACATTAATAAATTAACAACCCCTGAAGGAAGTTTAATTCAGTTTGACAAAAAGATAACCTTGCCCAGAAGTATGGGATGTTTGTATGGGAAAAGCATGGGAAAGCATGAAAGGAGAGCATCAGACTGGCTTCATAATATGGGAGATGCCTGGACCAGAGCTTTTAAGTGCAGTCCTGCTGCTCAAGGTGTGTGGTGTAGAGCTTCACTGAGACAGCAAGACAACTTACATAGGAAGCAAACAGCTGTGCAAGTAAAAGCTTCAATTCAGCAAGGTCCTTAACCACATGTTTAAATATCACTGAAGTCAAGTTAAATTACTTTAATCATATACATAAGCACTCTGTTGAATGAGAGCTTAATAGTAGTTTCCATCTCTTTCCACATGATCAAGGCTTTTTCATATTCTGCTGCTTGCAATAGGGATTTCTTCTTGGTTACACAGCATGAGCAATTGCTGTGACTTTTGGAAGACTCTCTCAACAATATGAATTTTCTGAGCTGTTGTAAACAGTTCAGTGTGGAATGCCACTAAGGGAGAATGGAGAGGCATTTTTCCAGCTCTCCACTCTGAGAAGAGATTTAACACATCTTTTCTGCTGTTTTCCAGGACCACCTGTTACTGCCAGCCACCACACACAACAAGACCAGGAGACCAAAGATGTCTATCGTGCTGCCAGCTGTAAACATCAATGGTAAGTGCAAAAGAAGAAACAGCAGTTTCAAAGAGATGTGCCTGACTTGTACATGAAAAGCAAACTTGGGCCAAGTGTCTGTCATTACAGCTTTGTGGAAGTCAGACTGATCATTACTGGGGTTTAATTGCCAGAGTTGGAGCTGGAGCACTGGCAAATCCCCCATGCTTGGTTACCCAGACTGTGAGGAGAGGTGGGCACTTGGCCAGCAGTTGTGCACTCTGGCTCCATCAAGGATAGAGGTGCCATGCAGTCCTGTTGGTTTGTACCCAGCTGATGAAGGGTTACATGAATGGCATTGAACTTGGTGGCTCAGAGAGCCCATGGGAACTGTCCTCATATCCTCGTTTGGGTTCCTCCTGTGCCTGCCTACCAGGGCAAATTCCTTAGCCCTGCTGGTTTGTTAGGATGCTGACTGCCTTCCCTGGCCCTCCGCAGCTGTTTATCACACTGTTATGTAACACTCAGTGTGAGTGGGACCTCTCAGCACTGCCTGCTCAGGATTAATAATCATCACATTACTGTGCTGCAGGACAGCAGAGAAAACAGCTTTGCACTGGGGCACGGGCTTATTAGTGCACAGAAATGTTCTGGGTCAGCATTTCAACCCCACATGAGAGGCAGGACATGACCTGCACAAATGTATCATGAATTCACATGGTGAGGAATTGCCAAGTTAGGACATGTTTGGGACACAGGGTCACTGCCACACTCATCAAATGCATTGAGAACCCCGGAGCAGTGTAAACTTTTCTTTCTGAGCAACTGTGCACATAACGCTTTTTAAAAACATCTGTGTTTTACAGTACATGTGAATCATAAACCCAAATGTTATTGTTAAATCCCAGCCGAAAACATCATCTCCTGCTGCAAATTTCCATAAACTAAGAAAAAAAGAATCAGTTTAGGCTTTCGGCATTTTGATAATTGCACTTTCCCATGCAGTACAGCCAAGTGTGATAATCTGTACAGCTGTCCCAGGGGAATTTTTATTAGATGTATCAGAATTATTTTTGGCATTTATCTGCCTGAAACTCCCTTTTTATGTCTATTGCAAAAATCCTTTTCTGGCTGACCTGAATTATCACATGCAAGTGGGCACTTTATCACTGAAGCACAAACACTATTTCTAAATTACATATTATTTCTTCTTAACATTTTACTGAGTCCTGTTTTTACTTGAAATTACTTTTCTTTTTTTGGAGTAAATATAATTTGGAAACTATGCATCAGACTCCGGTGATAAATCTTACCCATAAATACTGAAACATTGTGAAATTATATTTTCATCAGTTCTTTGGGATTTTTCTTTGGAACATCAGCATAATCCAGGAAATTAAAAAAAAAAAAAAAAAAGATGTCCAGGGATTTGGGCAGAGATGTTAAAACAGATGAGACATGAGAACAGCATTAAGTAAACAACGGCATCAAACACTCAGCCAGGTGTTGGGAAAAATGTTGCAAAACACAAGAGCCAGCAGGTAACTTGGCTTGATTTTTAATTTGATTATTGGTAACGTGTAGGAAATTATTCCCTAAATGTTCTGCCTGGACAAGAACCCATTTCTGTCCTTTGGGAACTTTGCTTCTCCACCCTCTTCTGCCTCTGAGGGGGCTGGAGACGAACTGCACAAGCATCTGGGAGTTAGCTGACAACAAAGCTTTCTTCCCAGCTGTCTGCTGTTCTTTTAAACCCACCTTCATTCTTTTTGCACCTGCAGAGAATTGGCTGCTGGAAAAGGACGAGTGTCCTTTGGAGAAATTGGGAAAACTTTCAGTGAAAGAACTTGTCCCCTCTTTCCTTGTACCTCAGCCAGATCTCTGTGCAAGAAGGGAAACTGCTCTACTGCCACTTCGTTGCCCTTCTTTTTTACTGCTGCAGCCCTGGCAGAGGAGATGACAGGAATGCAAGTGAAGGGAGCTTTGTCTTGAAGCTTTTTCAAACCTCCATCACTTGCTTCTGCAGGGTCTTTTTCTGTGTACTGAAGTCTACCCATGGCACTGTTTCCAAAGATGAAATACTTGACAGGGCAGTTGAGCACCAATCCTTTGAACTACTTGGACAGTCTTTTCCCAGCAGGACAGTCACCCTTTTCTGGTCACACTCTGATTGTTCTGGTGCCTTCTGAGGTCCACTAGAGACTGCCTTTAGCTGCTTTGAGCCATTCCTACCACAGCTGCAGGGACAGAGAACATGGAGGGACAGTGAGTACAGAGTAGAATTAGCTGTCCACTGCTGTCCTGCATGGCTCTGCACGGTGGTTCCTGAGGTGGCTCTGCAAGACTGATCTGGCAGTTTTCACCAGTGTACAAAGCAGAGTCAAGGTTACAGCCTGAAGAGCTTTTCTGGGAGGAAATTGGCAGTCCTTGTGCTGTGAGGTGGTGACAAATGTCAACAGACAATGTTTTAATTGTTGTGCACATGTATGTGTGTGCAGTCAGTAAGATGGAAGTTTAAAAGAAGATCTTGTATAAGGCAATAGCAGTATGTTAATAATTTTCCAGATAAAAATTTGCTTTCAGGTATTCAGTTGCACTATGCTCGAAAAGAGTAGAAGCAGCCATTACCTTGTAACATTGTGCCATGTGCTCCTTCTCAGTCAGCCTGAATCACCCATACCCCTCAGAGAGCATTAGGATAGAACCACATCCTCACTGCAGGTGCACAGAAACATGTTTGCCTATTTAAATATGTTTAATATGTTAAAATATGTTAAGTATGTTTAATTTTTTTACATTAGGAACTTGTTACACATTGGTACATGTTATTCTTCCACCTCTTACTCCCTTTTCCTTCTTCCCCCCTGGTCATATCCCCTTTCCAAGCTTGCTGGGCCATCCCCCAGTTCACAGCCAATGCTTGCTGGCAGCTATTCCTTTTCTGGTTCCCCAGATGCTCTGGCAACCCTTTGCCTTGTGCCATGTCCCTGCTGGCTGCTGTCCCATGGTACAGCTCTGCCCTTGGCCCCTGCAGCCAGCCATGCCCAGCATTTGTGAACATGTGCAATACTCACAGAAAAGCTGCCTGGTGGTACCTAAGGACCTCAGCATTGGGAAACCTGGAAGGAAGGAAGCAGGACTGGGAAGTCCTAGTCCACTCTACATGGTTTTGGAGGCACCATTAGTGTGCCTTCCTGAGAAGTCACTCCAGGAAGAAATATCTTGCAGTTTCTCATGGGAATGAAAACAAGCTGCAGTCTACGGTTAAACTCAGGCTTTTGTTTTCAAGCAAGTCATGTTTGTTACACTGGATTGCAGCTATTATTTTAGAAATCTAACTATTCACTTGAGAGCAGTTAAGTGTCCAGTAGGTTTCATTCCTAAATTTGCTTTTATTGTAGTTCAGAATGTCGTTGGCTCATTACACCAATTCCAAATTGACATATAGGCGGTGCCTTTCTTGAAGTTTAAGTGAAACCATCTGCCTTTAGCCCTTATTTATTTAGCTGCACTGGGTTACAGCATGGATCTTTGAATCCAAGTAACCTATAGAGAGCAGCTTAGCTGGGTCACTCTCCCCCCTGAGCACAAGGCTGCTGTGTACAGCATGCCTGCAGCTCTGCAGAGCCCAGCAGGGCTGTTCTGTGCAGCACACAGGGCTGAGCACAGGCAGGGCCAGAGGGCCAGTTCAGTGCTGGCCCAAGAAGCCCCTTTCAGGAATGTATTTCTCCCTGGGATTAGGTGAGGGACTCTCATAGCTTGCACCTGCTCTTGGTAGGAGTATCTCCAAGTGTCTGAGCAGGTGTGCACTCACCAGCAATACTGGTGGCTGCTGAAGCAGCACAAAGACCAAAAAGGCCTTTTCTCTTCCTAGGATCCCTGTGTCAAACAGTTCCCTGCATGTGAAGTCCTTCCATCATTCACTCTCTTTAAACTGAGGGATGGTGTCTGTGCTCTAGGGCAAAACAAAAGTAAGAGACCTGATGAGAAAGCCCCTGGTGAAATCTAAGGCTCATTTTCTTGGAATTAGCAGCCATGATGGAGAGTGTTTTGAATTTTTCACAGATGTTCTGGATAGATCCTTAGTCTGATGTAGCCCAGTGGGGCTTGTCTCCAGCCTGCCTTTGAGAAAGCTGTCTGTGTGCCTGACCCTTGATAATCTCTGTGCTTCTGGGCTCTTAAGGAGCCTTCTTCTCCTAAGGTTTGCTTTCTGTCATGAAATCCAACAGCAAAATTATCTCCCAAAGGCAGAGATGGAATGGAATGGTGACTTCAGCGGAGTCCATGTGCTCTGTTGTGTTGGCCAACTTCTGATTCGTAGTCAGTTCCATCAGCTTTCCTTCTTGCTGTCCATTATCATGCTGACAGACTTCAAAAGTGCTCAAAAATAATACAGGTTCTAATTAAAAAGATGGAAAACAAATATAGTGGTAAGGCTTTTTGATCAAAACCGGAGTGATTTCTGCCATCGAGCAGCATGATTATTTGCATGCAGCTACAAAGAACCTCCTTTCAACTGACAGCCATGTGCAAGCAAGTCACAGATGTCCCAGGCTGCTAGCAAACTGTCTGTGAAAAATCTGAAATGCAAACAGAACCCACACAGGCTAAGGAGGAAAATAAAAACAAAAACCCTTTGGGAAGTGACAATAGTCTGTAAGTTCCCATGTCTTAGGGTTGAATAAATAAAGTCTTCAACTTCCTCTGCCTTTCAGGGTCAAGCAAACAAAAGATGCTGTTTCCTTTTTTTCAGAGCAAGAAACATAATTCATAGTTGGTCATTGAGGAAGGTCTACAACAATTCATATCTGACTGAACAGCAACTGCCTTCCCTGAAGGTTACTGATTGACATTTTGGGAGGCCTGTCTATCTGTTTGGAAAGCTCCAGAGCAGTTTCCAGGAGGGTGAGGGTCCCTGCTATATGTAGCTGTTATCCTTCATTGTTCTCCCTGTTGTGGTGCCCATGGCTCCCTGTCACAGCTGCTGTCCTTGTGTCCTGGTTTGAAAGACAGGTGTTTGCTAAGGAAAGCAGAAGCCTCCCTTTGAACTGAAAAATGTGATCCTTCCTTCCTACAGATTATTATGATTTTGAAATTAAGGGAGCTCTCAGGCAAAGATATGGGAGTAGGAATAACAGTTCTTTACTAGTATATTTAACAAGACAAACAAGAACAACAACAGCTATGAAATTACCCACAAACAGAACAGGAACTCAGTCCCAGTGTTTTTTGGCTGCAGGCACCTTTTCCCTGAGCTGCAGTTCCCGGTGCTGGGGGCGGGCGGCTCCCGCAGAGCTGCAGGAGGGCTGGGGGTGATGGCAGCGCTGTCCCAGGGGGAGAGAGAGATGGAGAGAGAGCCCTCCGCTCACGGTGTGGGTCCCGGTGCTCAGCAGAGTGCTGGATGGTGGTAGTTCACAGCGAGAAGACAGCCGGGCAGGGTCCGATGGTGGTTTCCCGACGCTGGGATGGGACACAGACGGCGATCGTCCTTCTCGTCCGAACTCCGCGGGGGAAATGGGGCGAGCCAGAGCCTTCCGCTTCCTCTTCTGGATGTTTGAATCTCTCGGGGTTTCCCTCTTCTCTCCCCTCCCCCTTGTTACCAGGGCCCAGTCAACAGGTATCTTAGCATGACAATGGGGAAAATTCCACAGAGGGAAAAGGGAAAGAACCAACCCCCAACACCTTGGCACCAGGTTGGGAAGCTCATGCCACTCTACCAGGTGTAGAGGACACGTCTCTTGGCTTCACAAGCATGAGCTGTAGAGATACTTCCCTCAGTGTTCCTACTTATTACTGCATTCAGCAGAAAGTGGTGAGAAGTCAGCACAGCCTTACAAGCTGCAGTGTGTGTGACCAGAAAGCTCTGCAAGTTGTGTATGTGGGATTAGAACCTGGATGGGAGATGAAAGAAGGGTGACTGCTGAGGTTTTTTGGGGAGATCACTGAGAGGCCTTCAAGTTCTCTGAACGGGAAATACATCTGAGAACGTCTCCAGTGCTGTCATTCCAGTTTTGAAACTGCCTTTCTTTTGCTTCTTGAGCTGCCAGTTGAGGAATAAAAGTCACTTGGTGAAGTATGGAAGAGTCAGAGTCATGGTTATACCTCAGTGCAGTAGCTGATTGCTGAGCCTGGGCTGGGACAGAGGCAGAGCCTGCCGTGTCCTGTGTGCAGCCATGGACAGGCTGCATTTCCTGTGATCTCCTGTCATTAGGAGGATTTGCCACTTGTACTTCTGCTCCTGTGCTCATGTAAAGCTGTGCTGCAGAGGTCAGGATTGAAATGATGGCAGAACATTTTTTAACAAGGAATTTTAACAGCAAATTTTAGTAATCTTGTAAGATGCTGCTATATTCATGTTTCTGGTCTCAATGTCATGTGGAAGTGCAGTTTGTCAAAACAAAATATTCCCTCAAACTTCGCTACATTTCTTTGAATCAGAATTGGTCATTGCCTAGATTAAACCTTAAACAGAAGTTTTCAACAGCTTTTGTTACCTTTGGAAGACTTTGCTCTCCCCAGCCGTGTTTGTTAATATGTTGTCTTTGACAGAAAGGAGGAGATTCATTTATTCAAAAAAGTATGAAATAAATCATTCAAGAATCCGTGCACAAAAGTAATGGAATCTGTGTCACTTGAGTTCATGTTTATTTATTTAGACCGGAAACAATCAAGAAATGAAGTCATGAAGGCTTATTCCCTAATGACTTTTCATAACAAGCTGTTTACCTAAATTGCTAAATGAGTAATCTATTTTTATGCATTTGAAATAACAGGAAGGTTATTTCAGAGGATCTTTAGTGCCTTTTTCCCTTTAATTAATACAGAAAAGAGTATCTGCTGGGTTTTGCTGGAGCAGACAGGGCAGCTGCTGCAGATGGCATTTTGCTGGGAACATGGGGGCAGAGAATTAGTCATAAATTAATTGGACTTCATACACAGTATTTCCAATGCCAGTGTTGAGTTGTTACAGCAGGTTGGTTTTTCCACAGGAATGACACACTTGTGTAAAATTCACAGTATAATTAGAAAGAAGCCCGTGCCCTAGGCTGGCATTGTGGAGTTGCAGAGTTGATTTGAGCTGAGTGTGTGTGTGTGTCTCCTGGGTGTTTTGTCAGCCCTGGATGCTGGTGCTGCCCTGGATGTGTGCTCTCCCAGGGTTCACAGAGAGCACTGTGCTGAGAGCTGTGCTGCAAAGCCAAGAGGGAACTTTCATCCCAGTCTCTGACCTTACTGTTGCCATCCCAGCTATGATGTGCTATGTGCAGCATTTTGTAATTGCAGCCTTCAGCCCAGCCAGTCTGCCTTAACCTATCTTCAACTGTTGTAAATTCAGGATTATATCATTCCTCTTGGTGTGAAGTTACACTTTGCAAACAGTTTTACGTTTGTGATACACGGGCCAACTCTGGTAGCTTTTTATTTCTGAAGTGATCTGAAGCATAATTATCCATAATGAGCTCACCCCATAAAAACATGAAAAGCTGCAACAGAGCTGGTAGAGGAGGTTCGCATTTATGAGTTCTATCTTGAGGACATCACTGGAGTAAAGATAGAGACTGGTGAAAACACAGCTGTGAGAGGGCCTGTTGGAGTGTTTGGGTCAGTCTCTAAGGAGACTTCTGCCAGTGGGGCTGGGAGGCTTTTCCCTGCTCCTCAGATCTGGGTCTCTGCTCCAGGCTGCACTCCCCTCACCTCTCCATACAGCCCACCTCTCCCCTGGTGCTTCCTGCTGCGCTTCCTGGGCATCCTCTGGGCTTGGAAAGTATTTGAAAAATACGTCCTGAGCTCCTGAAGGACATTTTTGCTCATTCCCCACTTCATCTCCCTGCATCCTGCCTGAGCCTGTAGCAGCTCCAGAGGAAGAGGCTGTGTCATGTCACTGTCCGCTGTGGACACCCTCTGGATGAATGTGGATGCAGAAATGACTGTCAGCCCCAGCTGCCCCTCTCCGTGGGAAAGGAGGAACCCTGTTTGAGAGCTGGACTCATAGATGGAAGCTGTAAATCTGCTGTTGCTGCAGTGGAAGACAGAAATGTTTGCAATGTGTCTCTTTATTAGCACGCTGCGTTCAGACAGTGCTTTCATCATTCACTGACACGGGCACTGAATCACAGAAGCTCATGTGGAGGAGAGTGCTCACCCTGCACACATGGAAGATGCTGTTAAAAATACACTTCTGTGATCAAGAGCTGATTGCAGTGTCTAAATAAATGAGGTAACTTTATGTGTCCAAGTGAGACAGGTGGAAAATTCGTCTCACTCTTTGGATACCATCCAAACCATAAAGACATTTCAACTGTAAGGGAATACAGGCTCTCACCAGCCTTCAGTCTTAAATCAGTGACACACTTTAACACCAGGCTACAAGTGATACTGGGTGACAGACAAGGTCCATGTCAATGAAAACATGATGCTTCCTCTTGAAAATAAAAGTCTAGTAGTTAAATTATTTTTATCAGTAAGTGCCTGCAACTTGAAATGCGCAGTTCAAAGGTAAGGGCTAAATAAAACAGGAGAACATGAAAGGGAAAACTAGTGGGGTTAAAATGCTGGCAAATTAAGATTGATTAAAGATTAAAAGCTGACTGCAAAAAATATTTAAAAGAACATTAAAAAATCCAATGGGCTTAAGTAACACATTAAAGTGAATTCATAGAAGTAAGAAGATATCTTTTAAAAAGTGGACATTGTAGCCAAATGAGGGAATGGGGGGGAAAAAAGGAGGATAATTTCTGGCAGACTAAATGTCAAACCATAAGAAGTTAAGCCAGAAGAAGATACTGAGCAACAGCATGCCTGAGGCATAAAAAAAATAGTAAAAATATTTTTCAGAGGAAGCCTGCCAGGGAATCTCTAGTGCCTGTGGAGGACCAAGGTGTAAAGGAGCACTTGAAGTGGAAGTCAGCACTGCTGAAGGGAGGAGTAAAGGATGCTTGTGTTGGTGTTATATACTGAGGCTCTGTAAGTAGCAGGAGAACGGCAGGTGACAAATAAGGCAAACTTTAAAAAAGTGGCTTCGACCAAAGTGCCAGTTTTGCACCAGTTGGGAGAACCTGTGAGAACTGAATGTGTCCTGGGAAGAGAGCACAGCTCTTGCAGAGGAAAGCCCTGCCCTAGTGCCCATCCTTAGTGCTCCCCTGGAGGCCCCAGAGGCAGTGAGTGAGGGTAAGGGTGGTCTTTTCAGCACAGTCATGTGCTGAGCATTCAGAAACCTGGGGAAAAGATGGTTCTTTGAGACTGCTGAAAGGAAGCAAGCTTTTGTGAGGCAGGAGGGAAGGCCACTCACAGGTTAATGTCTCTATAAAAGGTGGAAGCAGCTGGTCTCATTTTGCAGTGGAGGGGTTGTTACAGTGGGTTCACACACAGGTCTGTGCTTGGGAGATGCCCTGGCTCCCAGTCCCTGCTGCACTCGGGCAGCAGTGCCCTGGGCCTGGGAGAAGCCCTCCAGCCCTGGTTTTTGAAAGAAGCCTTTACTGAAATGCCTTTCCAGGCTGCTCTCCTGAGTGCAGTTTTATGTCTTGTAAAGTGAGTAGGTCTGGATCTGCAGGCAGCGTGGGAAGTTTGTTTATCCTTTGAGTGCCTCCCAAGTGGGCATGGAATGGTTCTGACTAAGAGCATTGCTCTTCCTCCAGCCTCTTCCCTTCACTCCCAAGAGTTTTCTGTGCAGCAGAACTCCTTACCCTTGTCTTTGTTTTCTCTTTGGCTTTTTGCCTTTTGTCATTAGCATTGTCACAGCTGGTTAGATTTTAAATATGGTCATCCTGCAGCAATGCTGCCCTGCCAACAGCACACATATACACAGCCAGAGCTGTCGAAAATGTCTCTGTTTTTCCGAGAAATACTCCATTTGAGGGAGTGTTAAATGAAGTGCCTGCGAGTCTTGTGAGTCTGATCCTCTCTTCCTGAGGTGACCAATGGCTCCCTCTCCAAAATGAGAAGAGTCACACCAAGTCCACACTGGGCCGTCTCCTCAGCAGCTCATGTTCTTTCTCTTAGAGTGAAGTGGTGCAGCACGAAAGAAGATTGGAAAGGGAGGTGAGAAATGATCCCTGGGAAAAGCCAACTTTCCTTCCCTTTCCCTGAGGCCTCCCAGTCTAGACCAGGTCCTGCAAAGCCCTGACTGGCACAGACTGGCCACTGACCACATTGCTCACAGGTGCTGCTTTGGTGACCTCTTCCAAAAACCACACAGTGCTGTAAGCTAAGGGCAGGTGATGCTCCTCATCTGCAGCCAGTGCCAATCTCTCTGATGTCTCCATTGGTTACTTCAGAGGCCACAGAGAGCTCGTTTCCTCTTTTTCTTGCTTACCTCTCATGCCTGTGTGTATCTCCGTTGGATAACCCCTGACACCACTGCTGCCATGGATTAGGCTTGGAGAGAGACCCTGTCTCCTTGCTGTCAGCTCATGGCTGGTCAGGGTGGCTTTGATGGTGTGGATCCAGTGTTTCTGTACTCCTGGAGATACCTGGCTCACAGTCTAAGGGGTGGTAGGAGACCTGGAGACTAAAATCCAGGACCTCACTTAGCCTGTGCCCAGGACTGAAGACAGCTGAGTTCACAGAGGTGGGACCACTGCAACTGCTCTGTTTGGAAGTAGTTCCAAATGGGAATTTGCTTTTTAAAAGGGAAATTATTTGGGTCACACTATAACTTTCTCCCTTGCCTCAAACAATCCTGTCCAACAAGCCAATCTGTAAATGTTTTAGCCATCCTGCTGCGCCATTGCAGCAAGCGTATTTTTAGTCTGTAGCACTGCTTCATTTATATACTTATATGGTAGTGTATAAGCAGCCCTTCAGATGGAAACACTGTCCAGATGTGCTGGGTAGTCAGTCAGGACTTCCCAGCAGAGATGAGATGGAAGATTGTAGCAGTGACAGTGTGGAGAGAGCCCCTGAGTTATGTGTGGGGACAGCTGCAGCCCTTCAGCAGTGCCAGAGTGCAGCTGGTGCCTTCAGCTCCTGCAGCTCAGCTTTCAGAGCCCTGCTACCCCAAACACAAGCTCTGGATTGGGCCAGGGCAGGTTACAATAGAAACTCTTCGGGTAATTTGGTGCTAAATCATTCCTAGAGCTGAACTTTATCATTGTCAGCTTGGCACAAAGCACCTAGGTGCTGGAACACCTTAGTGGCTCTTTGAAAGCTGCCCTGGTTTCTGCTGCTGTGAGAGATGGGCCTGCAGAAGGAGCACCAAATGTAGATTAATGCTGACACAGACTGAAAACCTTCTCTTCAGAAGGAGTTGTGCAAAGTCCAGAGTGTGAGTAGCTGTTAGCAAAGATGACTTGAATAAGTTGGTGGGTTTGTATCACCTTGCCCAGGGATGGTTTGCTGGCTCCTATTTTGACATCAGTTAAACTGGTTCCATGACTAGCAAAGTCACCCTCTGCTCCCCCCGACAAGGAGGGTGTGATTCTCCAGACTTATTGACAAAAACAGGTAGTTAAAGTAAGGATGGGGCAGGTGATTGCCCTCCCTGTACCCACCAGGAGCAAGGGCATGTAGTCCACATCTGTGTGGACTTAAATGTGTGTTCAGTGAGCACAGCAGATAAACCAGGCAGGTTCTGACCATTTGAAAGTCATCTACTCAGAAAGCAGCTAGTAGGTACTTGGGTTATCTGCTTCAAAGGCAGCTGGGGCCTTAGTAAAGGGCCTGAGGACCTCACTGAATGATAGAGTATTGATCCCACAGAGCATTTTTTGTGATATTGCCCAGAGTAAGGTAAAATTCATAGTTCTGGTAAAAGAAGGTTCTATAAATGTACCTGTGGCATGAGTACACCTTCAGAAAGCTGTAAAGCTTTTCCATGGTGTTTGAAACAGTCCAGCAAGTTCAGGTGGCCTTTCAGGGAAGCTCTGTTTCAGTTTCTCTGCAGATACCAGTTTTCACAATGAACATTTCCTGCAGCAAAACTTTTTAGGGAAGATGTAAGTAGGAAAGAATAAATTGTCAGAATTGCATCTTTTTTTAAGACAGGTGTGTCCATAGGGCCAAACAGCCTAATGATATGTGTAAAATTGAAATCTGTGAGACAGATGACATCACCCTTTGTTCTTTGTAACTGCAGAACAAAAATTTCACTGCCTGCCTTTCAAGCCCTCCGCCTGTCTTGTGCCTTTCTCTAGGAGAGCATCTCCCATAGAAGCAGGTGCTCAATCTCACAGACATTTGAACAGTCAGATGATTGATGGATGTCCATGCTACTGAGGGAAGAAGGAGGATTTTGGTTTTATGGCCTTTTTAGTAAGACAGTTTTAAAAATATAGTGCTTCTAATATGAAGATAAGCTTCCATCATCCTCAGTAATTTGTAGCAGTAGTTAACGCCTGCAGCCTTATTTGGTTTTGGTTTGGACTACAGACTTCAGCTTTCATCTGTTGGATGTTGCAAGATGATTGTTTTCAGAGGGAGAGCAGCACTGAGAATTAGGTTTCTGTTAGCTAGACCAAGCTCATGCTGGGAGTTTTGTACACCCTGCAGGAACCAGCAAGACTCTGGGAAAGTGCAGTCGAGGCAGCAGCACTTGGCACAGTTACCTTTGCTATTAATTTGAAGGAGTCAGTCATCTGAAGCATGGCTTTTAAACCTGTTAACAAATAATTAACTGCAGCACAGGCTCTTGGCCCAGCAAGGATGGTTTCTTAAGCCTGAGTCTGCACTGTGTGAGAAATTGTATGTTCTGAACTTCAAAAAGGAGCAATAAATCTATTTATAAATCCAGACACCTCTACAGGAGATCCTTCCTGTGTTTTCACTTACATAATCCCACCAAATATCAGCCACAGGTAATTCAGATAGCAAACTTTGGGAATCACTGTGTCAGCATTGCTCTGGGCTGCTGGGCAGCCTGTGTAACACACAATGACCTTCCCACCAGCAGCCTGGGGCTGTCAGCTCTGCTTCACAGACACCCTGCTACCTGTGCCTGGCTGGGAGGGTGGTGGCTGTGCGCTCAGGCAGGGCACTGCAGGCTGGCTGAGCACTGGTTACACACACTGATGCCTCCAGGGATCAGCCACATGCAGCTGGTGAGCTCAGGGCCTCTCTGGAAACCCACCCCATGCCCCACTGGTGCCTCCAGGTGTTGGTACTGCAAGGGAGGGGAAGGAAAGAAAGCCTGGGTTTGAAGGATCTTACACAGGAATCACCAGGCAAAACTGTTTGCTTGTTCTGGGAATCAGATCAGACTACGGAGTCTGGTGGAGAACCCACAGCTCCAGGTGCTGACCTGGAATGTGCTGACCACAGCTCTGGTCATGAGCAGGCACTTGCAGCTCACAGAAGGGCAGGGCCAGAGGGACCAGGAGCAAATGCAAGTGTCTGTGGAGCTCTGGTATGCAAGGGCTTGATGGGCAGCTGCTCCTCCAGCCTTGCCTTAGAAACTCTTCATCATGGAGATCCTCTCATCTCCCCGAGGTATTTTCATCCAGGGCTTGTATTTCATTATCGCTAAAAACTCGGTCAAAGTTAAATATGTTTCTCTTGCAGTCGAGCTGTTGTTTTACTCCTGTCATTCTGCTGGCTCACCCACAGTGATCCTCTGCAGTCCTGAACTTTTTTCCGTAGTACTTCTGCCCAGCCCCATTTTTACTCATGTTTTCCAGCTCTGTCCATGGTTGAAATGCATTCTGAAGATTTTGGACAGCTTCTCCCTTTTATCAAAACTGCAGTCTCATCCAATCTAGCCATTCCAAGGTGGTTGGAATCTCCCCAGTTTAGCATCTTCCAGAAATCTTCCAAGTCTGCTGTCTGTTCCTCCTCCAGATCATGAAGCAGTTTAATGGCCTGGAACTCAGGATGGAGTGTGGAATCATTTTTCACAATGACAGTGAGCCAGTCTTCCCAAGCAGGGGATTGTGCCAGCTGCATTCAGGTCACATTTGCCTGTTGTTGTGCTGAGACCATCACATGGGTGTTCACAGAGCTCTAGCCCCTCCCTGGGCTGGGGTGTCCCAGAGCCGCCACACTTCCAGACCCCTCCTTAGCACGAGGCTGGTCCAGGTGCCTGGCAGCAGCACCAAGCAGTCACTGCTGTCTTCGGAGAACATCCCACCTTCTCTTCTAGGTTTGTCTGGAGCTAATGCTAATGAGAAAGGCCGTTGGAAATGCCTGTGGTGGGCACTGAGCTGTTCCCACTGCTGCCCTCACCCCTGTCAGATCAAAGCCTTTGCAGAGGCTTTCTGAAGCAGTTCAGTGCCTTCACCCCAGAAAGGGAAAGATTTGGATGTCAACTTCAAACCTGCCTTTAACTCCTGGGCTAACTCACAGACTGAGGGCAGGATTTGGGTACTTTTTGTGAATGCCTGTGGGAGGGTATACATCCCCTGTGTGCCTGCTGGCCAGAGTGGCTCATCCTGAGCCTCCTCCCAGCTCTGTCTGCTGTGGTGGACTCAGAAGACATAGCCCCTCTTGCCATGGGGTGGCAGAGCTGTGGCTTTACTTAATCCTGGCACATTTTGCTGGGAGGGAGCTGTGTCAGCACAGGGGGAGCAGGATCGAAGCTGGCCAGAATGGGCTGGGCTGGTTCCCCAGTGCCACCCACACAGCTCAGCTCCCTGCCTTGCTTGGGCAGCCCTTGGGATTGCTCTTCTCCTCTGTCTTGTGCAATGCCCAGAACTTAATGACAGCCCTCAGTACTGGCTGCTGCGGGTGGCCAGGGAAGCTCACTGCATTACCAGGACGTTTCCTGGCCCTGGCCACCATCCCATCCCACCTCACCCATTTGAGGCTTTGGAGCACATGTGGAGCACATGAAAACACAGTTTTCACATAGTTGGGGTCCTATCAACTGCAGCATGAGAGCTGAGGAGCTGTTTCTGGCTTGCTGGGTTACAGGGAGCCCATCTGTACCCATTTGCTGGCTCCAGGCTCTGTGCCCTTTGTGCCCCTCTGCTCCCCTTCCCAGCCCCCTCTCCTGAGTGGTCCCCAGCATGTGGAGTGGGAGCCAAGAGCACATGCAAAGGCAGAGAGAAAGGGTGCCCTGCAGGGATGGCCTCTGGATGGTTGCAGCTGGGTACCCGATGGCATGGCAGGTCTTTAGCAGCAGTGCAGCAGCCAGGAGGGATCAGGGGGTTGTCAGGGCCTTGGGGCAGTGGCACAGGGACTTACGCAGCTGCTTCTGGCTTCAGTCCCTCGGTGGCACATACGGAGCTTTTTCCATTTCATTTCTTGCAGGTGGGAGCTTTGATTTCCCTTGCAGGCTCTCAGCCCCCTTAGCAAGGGTTTGCTCCTGCTTTTCATTACTGTACCAGACACAGTTGATCTAATGGCTTCTACAGGTGGTGTGGGGTACAATACAGTCCGGCCACGGTTGTCAGCTGTCATCCAGAGTCAGAGTTAATCCAGGAAAACAGTAAAAATTAGTAATGTATATTGCATTCCTGCAGTCCATATGCTTTCCATTAGGTGATCTTCCATCCTCCTCAGCACAGAAAGGAAACCCTGCCAGTGGCAGTCTTCTGACTCTGGAAGGATTGGTTGTGCCTGGAAATCTGATCTCAGCTCTTGCATTCCTGGGCACACTGTCTATGCAGGAATAGTTTCCCACCTTTCAATGCAGGCAGCAGATGCTAGCCATGTGCACAGCCTGTCAGCCCAGCAGCTCATGTGGCAGCAGATATACTGGGCCTGGGGCCACACTGGGGTGCTGGTCAGGCTCTTCTTGTGTCCAGGGGTCTGCCTTGCCCTGTGTCACCACATCACTCAAGTACCACAGCCAGGTCAGGGTGGGAATGAGTCTTGGTTAATTTTGGCAGATCACATTTTAGCTCTTTTTAATTAGTAAACTTGTGAAGAAATTCCTCAAGATCCTCAGTGTCAGGAGGGTTACAGAAAGTGAAACATTCAGCTTTCTTAAATAAACCTTATCCTCAATCACTCCCATGCTTTAGTGGCTCAAGAACAACAGTTCTGTAATAAATGTTACACGGTACAAACTCCATCAGTAATTATGTGCAGGTAAAGAAGGGGAAATAAAAGACATTAATTTCTAGATGTGAACACACATGCTAAGTGTGCTCTGGGCTCTTTGAAGTGTCCCAAGTAGTCTGGGGCTCTGCTCTGAGATGAAGCTCCATGTGTGCAGCTGCAGAAAGGGAGTTGCCCCACTGTATCTCCTGCTCCAGACAGAAAAGGGTCCTCAAAGCTCTGCTTTTAATGCTGTTGGATGCCTAGCTCTGTTGGATGGGCTAGCTCTGACCTGTTCTTTTTTATCTTTCCTTCTGCAGAGAATGTGATCAATGGGCAGGACTACGAGGTGATGATGCAGATTGACTGCGAGGTGATGGACACCAGGATCCTGCACATCAAGAGTTCATCTGTCCCTCCATACCTCCGGGAGCAGCGCAGGAATCACAGCCACCCCTTCTACAGCTCGTCCCCTTCAGTCCCAGAGACGCCTCACACCCTCAGGGCCATTGTCAAGTCCCTGCAGTAGCTCCTGTGACATGCACAGGGCAGCACCCGGCATGCAGCACAGGTCCTGCCACCAGCCTGAACCCCTCCCCTGGCAGTCTTGGGGCTCCTGGCCTGTGGGCACAGCAGGGACAGTCCCCTTGTGCCCATTGCTGGGCCTCACCTTGCCCAGTGGCCCCGTCCTGCCTGGGATTATGCAGCTCATCTGTCTCCTGGCCAGGGACAGTCCCGAGGACCCCACACAGTGTGGAGGACAGGAGCCATCCCTGCCACTTCTGCACTGTCCAGATTTGGGGCTGTTCTGCATTTTTGTCCCTGTTAGGCTGCTGGAGGTGGGCTGATGAACCAGAGACATGGCAGCAGACATCCACTCTTGGGGTCACACCCTGCAGAGTGCCTGGGCAGCAGGAGGAGGCTGTGTCCAGATCCCAGCTGCAGGTGCTGGACCTGACCAGGCAGCCCCAGTCTTCATCATTCCCTGCCCAAATTCTGCCTGCACAGCCTCCCTCAGCATGAAGCCCTGGGATGCATCAGTGTGGTGGGGCAGCCCTGCCCTGCCCAGCCCCCCAGGAGGGTGCTGGGACCCCCACTCACCCCTAAAGCACTACAAGCAGAACAGCCCCAGTGCCCCGGAGCTGGGCTGCCTGCTGAGGCACTGCCCACCTCTGCCCAACTGCCTAGCTCTCCAGGCTCCTGCTGCTGCCTTCCCCACCCCAGGGGGCTGCACAAAAGGCTTGGCCCAAAGGAAGTGATTTCATGCAGCAGATGCATTTGTAAAATTTGGGCTTTTTGAGTTTGTCATTTTGTTTTCTTCCTGGATTTTGTTTGCGTGGGTTTTTTGTGTGCGCTGTTTAATACTTTTCACTGCTAACAACAGCCCATGGGGCAGCACTGGCCCTGCTGGGGCAGAGGGGCTGCTTCAGTTCCTTGGAACACAGCCACAGCACCTTCTCCTGAAGCCACACACAGGTCACACACAGCCAGCCCTCACTCCCCTCTGCCCAAGCACCGACAGCCACCCACTGGGCACTGGGGGAACGTTCTGTTTGCCGCAAACACTGGCTGAGCCAACTGCTGCCATTGCAGAGTGTCTGTGGAGCTCTGCTCCCTGATCCCACATCTGCCAGCCCAGCCCCAGGCCGGAGCTGAGCCCGTGCCGGAGCTCAGCTGGGCTGAGCCGCCAGCAGAGCATCAGCCTTGCATAATGACTTCAGCATGTTGTTACACTATTTTTTCTCCCCTGTGCAGTTCGCACAGATGATGAGCTTCAGCTTGCCAGCCAGCTGCCTTCACAGTCTGAGCATTAACTGGCTCGTGTGGGGTTTTTAATTATTGATTAGTAGTATCGTTATTGGTATTTGTGTGTGGCTGTTAGGAAATAAAGCTCGATGCCACAGCAAGACAAACAGCTCCAGGGGCAGGGAGGAGGAGGATGAGGAGCAGTACACCCCTGTGAAGTATGTGCCTTGCAACACCACCAAGAGCTGTGCCCTTTGCCACGTCCCCATTCCAGCATTGCTCACGCTGCTGGGAAGGAGCTGGGCTCAGCCGGGGCTTGGCTCTGCTCACCCCACTTCATTTTCCTGGCCCAGCCCCACCTGACTGGGGGCCAGCTCACACCAGGCAGGAATAAAAACCCCAGCGGTGCCCCAGCCAGAGGCACACGGCTCCCCGCAGCCATGGGCAGGGGCTGCTGGCTGCTCTGGGGGCACTGCTGGGGAGGGACTGGGCTGGTGGCTGGGCTTGGCACAGCCTGGCACCTTGGGAAGGGCTGGGGGCTCGGGACAGCTGCAGCACCACATCCTCAGCCAGCACCCGGGCTCTGCTGGTGGAGAGCATCCCTCATACTGTGTATTCTGTTCTCTGTGTCCCTAGTACTGAAGGCAATAAAATCCTCTTCTATTTATTACTAATAACTTTATTATTGTGCTTGTTAGTACTGTTTTACTTGGGCAAATTACAGGAACACCTGCCCCATCTGCCATCTCTTAGGCTGCAGTGTAGCTGCCAGAGGAGCCCATGAGGGCTGGACACGGCCCCCAGTGCCAGTTCCAAGCAGCCTAAAGCCCTCTGGGGTTTGTCCCACCTGGTGTGTAAACTGGCTCTCCCCAAACCTATCAAAACCCACCCAAAACAGCCCTGTGTATTTTCATGCAGCCAGAGGGTGAACCAGAGCCAAAGAAAGCCCCTAACAGCTGCAAAGGTACTGGATCCTTTATTACTGACAGCAGGTAAATACAAGATGCTGGTGGGAAGGAGGGCAAGGGCTGTGCCTCTGTGAGGGCATCCTGATGGTCCAGGAGCAGGATGGGCATGGGAGTGAGAGGGGACATAGGAGATGGAGCAGCACAGGGAAGGCTCTGCCAGCCCCTCCCCAGGTAGCCCAGCACCCAGCAAATGCCAAGGGGGGCTACTTTGGGGTACAAAATGAACAAACAAAAGCCATCTATATGGATTTATAGCATGCCCTTCCTGATGCCAGCTCCCTCCAGGTGTGAGTCAGGGCTCTGGGTGTGCCCAGCCCCCAGAGCAGCCTGCAGAGAACAGAGCCTCGACTGGAGGGGACAGTCCTCAACATCAGTACCAGCGGCTATTGGAGCTGAGCTCGCAGCCCCGTTGTAGAGCAGGATCTCCAAGAGGCCTGCTGGCCATCAGCTGGGAAGGTGGTCCTGAGAGATGGGACATTCCCATGGGACCTGTAGCTCCTCCACAAGGACAGGCAGGCAGCAGTGTCCCACTGGGACGTGGTGTGTGCAGCTTTGTGCTGCTTCGGGGTGGCTTGCTGATCATCTTTAGCTCAAAAACATCATCAGGAGGACCCTATCTGGGTCCTCTTCCCTGGGCAGGAGAGCCAGGCCTGCCCTTCCAAAGGAGAACCTCATTCCCCTGGAAAGGAAAAATCAGAAGCAAGGATACAGCAAAGGCAAAGGGAGTGGTTCTGGCCTGGGGATCGATCAACAATCCGCCATAAAAAACCAGCTTGAAACAACCCATCATTTACTCTTTGATTTGTACAAAATAACAATAATAACAATAAAAATAATAATAAAAGGTGCTGGTGGCCCCTGGCTTGCAGTGCCCCACTGTGGTGGGGGGGTCTCAGTAGGCAAAGATGACGTGGTAGGTGACTTGGTGGCCATTGTCCCAGGCGTAGAGCAGGCGGTCTTTGGGGTTATAGTCTATCTGTGTGGTGTAGGCATACTCATTCTCAAAGAGCAGCCTGGGGATGATCTGCGTGTTGGTGTGCGTGTCAAAGGCATAGGAGATGTTTGCATTTCTCTTGTTGTAGCTGTCCACCGCGTACAGGACTCCGCAGATGACAAAGCAGTTCCCATAGAAGTTCTTGCGCAGCCCCGTCCTCCACGTAGTCTCCTTCTGTGTGCTGAGGTCGGCGGCATTCAGCTTGCTCAGCACGATCACCTCCTGGCTGAAGCCCTCGTAGCTGATGGCTGGGTAGATGACCCACAGGCCATTCTCGTCTACGGCAAAGTCCACGTCCGAGTGGCCTCGCCACCGCCACGGGGTGGCCTCCTCGTAGGCCACATCGTGCAGCATGGCCCAGGCGGCCACGTAGCGCTGCCTCAGGTCATACTTGATGATGTTGCGTGTGAAGGCCCGGTTGTAGTAGAAGGAGCCGTTGTAGACCACGTGCCCTGTCCCGATCCAGCTGTAGGGCAGCTTGTAGGAGTTGCTCCAGCGACCTGCAGGGCAGACATGCCTGGCTGTGAAACCTTTTGCTGTGGCCATGCCAGCAGCACCCTCTGCCCCCAGCTCTGCCTGCCCTCCCTCCCTGGCCACCAGCCACAGCCTGAGCTGCCCCACGCCCTGTACCCCCCACACCCGAGAGCGGAAGGTGCCCAGGCAGATCATCCCCCCACGATGCAGCATCCCCAGGAATGAGGGGGGATGGCTAGCATGCTATCAGAGATGGTGCAAACCCACCTTGCTTGAAGTTGTCAAGGTTCCTGAACTCCACCAGAGTGTTCCCGTAGTAGTAATTGGTGACATAGATCCGCTCCTCCTGGGCCAGGGGGTCCTTCATCCACGCTCCCTCATTGCGCCCATAGGTGTTCTGGGTGGTGGGCCCCGAGATGGTGGACAGCGTGTCCTTGCAGCGTCCTGCATGGGCAGGGAAAGGCTTCTGAGGCCAGAGGCAGGGTGGCCACACTGTCCCTGCAGGCATCAGCCCCCTCCAGCCCCTTGCTCACCCAGCAGGTGCCCCTGCCACTTTGGTCCTGGTACAGCAGGACTGGCCAGACCCCACAAACATCTTCCCACAGCCTCAGCCATGTCCCTGCTCCAGCTGAGGCTGCTGCCTGTCTAAGGTCCTGTCTCTTTTTGCTCTGCCCAGCCCAGTCCCAAAAGGTGGGAGGAAACTTCAGTAGATTCCAAAGTTAACAATTAAACCTGGCACCCCTGTGAAGCACTGTCCAGCTGCCACCTCTGTGACACCTCGCACCTGTGACCAAATCCAGGTGTGCTGTGCTTAGTAGGACACACTGTGGGCATGAACCAGCCCCCCTCACACAGCTGGAGGGGTGCAGGACCAGCAGGCACTCACCAATGATGTTCCTGATGTCTTCCTCTTCCAAGCCCTCCTTTGGGGTGGCAGGGATGGCTGGGCTGATCGGTGTCACAGGGGTGTTTGCCTGCACCCAAGTTCCTGGGCTGCTCTCCGTGTCACTCCAGCCTCCAGCAGGGGTGGCCATGGGCAAGTCCTCTGTGGCTGTGGCTACCACTGTGCTGGCCAAGGCTGCTGGTAGCTGCGGGGTGCCCTCTTCCACCAGCCCAGCCGGGGTAGTCACAGACTCTGGGTCGGTGGCCAGCTGGCTCACAGTGCTGGGGTCCAGCGTGGCAGGGAATGGGGACACTGTGGCTGTCACAGCAGTGTCAGCAGCTGGCAGGGTGGTAGAAATGCTGCCAGGAGTGGGTGGCCACCCCACCGGGGAGGGCTTCCTCACAGGCTCACCTGCCCTGTTGCTGGGCCTCAGGAGCTGGTCCTCTATCAGCAGGTCCACCGTGTTGTCCCCGCTGAACAGCTCGTCCGCTGCCAAACACAGCACATATGTCAGCCAGGGGACTGAGCCCCCACAGCCCCTCCAGCTGCTCTCTGCCCACCTCTGCAGGCTGCCTGGGATCAAACCCACCTGCATCCCCTCCCCACATCCCTCAGAGAGCTGACAGTGCCCATGCCAGGGCTGAATGACATCCACCACTCAGGCCAGGCAGAGTGGAGCTGATGGAGATCCATTCTGCCCTCATCTCCCAGAGACTGGGCAGGATGGAGACCCAGCTGCAGTCCCAACCAGACCCCAGCCACCAAGGGGGGGGTTTTTCAGGATGCCAAAGTAGGTGTCCCAGGCAGGGCATCACTGCAGTTCCCCAGCCAGCACCTCTTGCTCCTCCTCATCTCCAGGAGCTCACAAACCCCACAGGACAGGTAGATGCCCTCAGTGCTGAGCCAGCCTGCACAGAGAGGGCATTGTCCTTGTGCCCATGCTGCCCACTCTGCTGGTCCCTGAGGGCTCAGCCCCTGCTCTCAGCACAGCCAGGGCCACAAGCTTTGAGCTGCCTCCCACCACAGCAAACACTGCACAACCCTCCAGTTGTGCAGATTTGTCTGTGGCAGGTGGATTTGAAACACCAGCACATTTCATAAATCTCCATTTACTTCTGGAAAGGTGTTGATGATGGGCGTTTTGAACCAAGGCAGCAATCTATTTCCTTAGCTACCAGGGATTTTCCATGGAATAAAAATGGCACATGCCCCACATACACAGCTCAAAGGCTGCACAGCGTGAGGTACCAGTTGTCCCACCTCCCCCTGCTGCTCCCACAGCTTTGCCCACGCATTCCCAGGCCATGAGGCACTGGCTTTGCTGCGGGATGCAGCCACCATCCCTGCAAGCATGGCTGCATACCCAACTCACGTGTCTCCTCGATGTCGTTCTCTGACTCAGGGGACTGGGCTTTGTAGTAGGTGACCCCTCGGACAATGGTGGGCTTGGATGGAGGCCAGCTCCTCACCCGCAGATTCCTCTGCAAGAGCTGCTCGGGCTTTTTGTCCTCCTGAGAGAGGTGCAGCTCCGGCAGGGATTCCACCGAGTTGATCTGCTGGGAGATGGTTTCATCCTTCAGGAATTTTTCTTCATATTTTCCCTGGAAGAGACACGGGAGGTTGTTACCAGATGGGCCAGAAATGCCATGTTTTGGCCACAGGGCAGGTCGGGCTGCACAGCCCCAGGCTGGGCAGGAGGATCTGAGCTCCCTCCTTCCTCAGGGTCTCCCTCAGTCCATTCTGCCATGGGAAATCCTCCAGGAGAGAGCAGGGTTGCAGACCAGCGCTGCTCATGCATGTCCTTGGTGCCTCCCTGCAGTTCTGGGGCTCGGGGCTCCATTTGGCACACAAGGCTGTGGGATGCAGGGCAGGCAGGAGGAGCAGGGTCACTCCCTGGCAGGTCAGGGGCTGGTCCAGCAGCAGGTCTGCAGAGTGTGCAATGTGCACTGAGCTTCCACAGGGCACAGGGTCTGAGGGCACCTTCCCAGCACGAGTGGGACCCTCCCAGGCAGGGCGCAGGAACCCCCCGGGGCAGGGACCAGCTGCCACAGCTCAGGCCTGAAGGATTTCATCTCATTAAAGGGAATCAGAAAGCCAGTCCAAGGGTTGAAGTGGTGCCCATTTGGCTGAAAAGATGGGCACTGCTGCAATTAGCAGTGAGAAAAGGAGAATATTGGGAAATGAGGTCACTCGGGGTAATAAAAGCCTCACGCTCCACTCCCCTGCCTGGCCAGGCCTGGCACCTCTCCAGCAGGCAGCAACTGCTCAGCCCAGGAGAAAGGAGCAGGGAGTGGGACTGGAGGCACAGCCGGACACCCCTGCCTGGGCATGGCTCTCCCGGGACAGGGAGTACTGGAACAGCACAGCTGTGCCACTCCCCAGTGCCATTTCCAGTGCCAGTTCACGCTGCCAGATCCCAGTGCCAGTTCCCAGTGCCAGTAACCAGTGCCATTTCCCACTGCTGGTTCCCAATGCCACTTCTCAGTGCCAGTAACTAATGCCATTTCCCAGTGCCCATTACCAATGCTATTTCCAGTTCCATTTCCCAGTGCCCATTACCAATGCTATTTCCAGTTCCATTTCCCAGTGCCAGTTCCCATTTTCATTTCCCAGTGCCATTTCCAATGCCATTTCCCAGTTCCACTTCCCAGTGCCAGTACCTAGTGACAGTTCCCAGTGACAGTTCCTGGCGCCATTCCCAGTTCCATTTCCCAGTGCCAATTCCCATTTCTGCTTCCCAGTGCCATGTACAATGCAATTTCCCAGTGCCAGTTCCCAGTGCCAGTTGCCCATGCCATTCCCAGTTCCATTTCCAATGCCATTTCCCACTGCCAGTTCCCACTGGCAGTTAACAATGCTATTCCCCATTTCATTTCCGAGTGCCATTTTCCAGTGCCTGTTCCAATGTCATATTCCAGTGCCTGTTCCCAGTGCCTGTTCCCACTGCCATTCCCAGTTTCATTTCCCAATGCCTGCTCCCAGTGCCAGTAACCAGTGCCAGTTTGTAATGCCATTTCCAGTGCCAGTTCCCTGTGCCAGATCCCACTGCCATTCCCAGTTCCATTCCCAATTTCATTTCCCAGTGCCATTTCCATTTCCCAGTGCTATTTCCCAATGTCATTCCCAGTGCCAGTTCCCAGTGCCAGTACTCTGTTCCACTCCCAGTTCCATTTATCAATGCCATTACAAAATGCCATTTCCACTGCCATTCCCCTTCCCATTTCCCAGTGCCAGTTCCCAGTGCCTGTTCCCAGTGCCTGTTCCCAGTGCCATGTCCAAGTGCCATTCCCAGTGCCAGTTCCCAGTTTAATTTCCCCATGCCTGTTCCCAGTGCCAGTAACCAGTGCCAATAACCAGTGCCATTTCCAATACCATTTCCCACTGTGAGTTCCCAGTTTCATTTCCCCGTGCCTGTTCCCAGTGCCAGTTCCCAGTGCCAGTTCCCACTGCCATTTCCAATGCCATTTCCCACTGCCAGTTCCCAGTTTCATGTCCCCATGCCTGTTCCCAGTGCCAGTAACCAGTGCCATTCCCAGTGCCAGTTCCCAGTTTAATTTCCCCATGCCTGTTCCCAGTGCCAGTAACCAGTGCCAATAACCAGTGCCATTTCCAATACCATTTCCCACTGTGAGTTCCCAGTTTCATTTCCCCGTGCCTGTTCCCAGTGCCAGTAACCAGTGCCAGTTCCCAATGCCAGTTCCCAGTTTCATTTCCCCATGCCAGTTCCCAGTGCCTGTTCCAGTGCCTTTTTACAGTGACAGCTCCCAGTGCCTTTCCCAGTGGTGTTTCCCAGTGCCATTTCTCATTTCCCTGCCTGCTGACAGAAGGTGCCCCTGTGGGAGCCCAGCCTTGTGCCCACACAGGACCTGCAGGCAGGGCTGGGGGGCAAATGCAGGCTCTTGACATCCTCAGGAGCTGAGCACCCCTGTTTGATCTGGCAATGCTGCACTGACCATTTGCAGTGCCAGACACCTCCTGCTACCCTGCACAGGGACACTGGGCTGAAGCTGGATGCTGCAGGAGCTGCACAGCAGGGATCACAGCAGAACAGATGAAGAACCCTGGGACACCCTGGACAGAACTTTTCCTAAAAAAACACCCGGCTCACATCTCACTGGGGCTGCACACAAACTGCTGCCCCGGGCCAAGGATGTCCCCATGGGGAACCCCCAGTCTGGGGCCAAGCGCCAGAACCAGGGCAGGGGGGATGGTGGTGCAGGGGTAATTGCCTGGCAGGGAGGCGGGGAAGGCAACAGGCTGTCCCTCCAGAGAGCCCCAAGCCCTCGAATCAAAGGCTGCGTTCCCAGCTGGCCCCGCAATGACATCAGCTTTCCAAGCAGCTGAACCCAAAACCAAAAGCCCCGTGGGAAGGGGGTAGCAGCTTCCCTCTGCTTCCACCGACATCCCATCCCGAGAGAGGCCGGGCTGTACTGAGACACAAGGCTTGGAGCCAGAGGGGCACAAACACGGTCACTCTGGGGGGGAGAAACCCACCCTGGGGCAGTGCCACATCCAAGGGACACCTCGGGGCAGTGCCACATCCAGGGAACATCCCAGGGCTGCAAGAGCAGCAGCAGTCGCATGCAGCTGTACCTCTGGATGAGCATAGGCAGCCTCAGCATCCCGCTGCAGAGAGCTCTCGATGTCACCCAGGCTGCTGGGGAGAAGCCTGGAGCAGTTTTCCCTGCCAGGGCCATCCTGCAGGGCATCCTCCCCGCTGGCCCCTGCCCGCTGGCCGTCCTGTGTCAGGTTCCTGGACATGCCCTAGGAAAGCAAGAGAGGAGACTTTACTCCACTGAACGACCAGGGGTGTTCTGTGGCCCCCAAAGCACAGTCCTGCAGTTCTGTGCTGCCATATCCTGGGCTCACAGCTGAGTATTCTCCATGAGGCTGGGCACTCCAGCTAAGAAGATGCCCCAGTGGGATCCAGGAACCCTGTCCCTGGTGTGCACATCCCAGATCCACTCTGGGCTTCAGGTTCCCATGGAGTGGGTGAGTGGCCCTGAGACTCTTCCACCCCCATCCTCAGCCACACTCACCAGCTCACAGAAGGAAAAGACAAGCTCAAACACCTCAAGTCAGCCTGGTGTCCTTGGCCTATGGCAGCAAGTAAATCTTGCACTTATTAATCTCACTTTCCTGGCCTGGCCACACAGTGCTGGCACTCAGGGACTGCTCCTACCCAACACCCTCTGCTCCCACAGAATCTGAGACTCTGGGGACAGGACAAGAGCCAGTGACCCTCAGAGAGCTGTCCTGTGACCAGGAGGGACCTGGGGCTGGTTGCAACTCCTCCAGCATTCCAAACCCTTCTCCCTCCTCAGTCCCACAGGCACACCTCATGCCCAAGGGACTGTTGCAGGCTCTGTTGATCACTCCTTGGGCTTCTACACCTCAAACAGCCACTGCTTTGGATAGGTGGCACATCAGTCAGAGCAGTTTAGCACAGGCACTGGGGGTGGTTACCCTGACCCTTCATTTTCAATCTGTCCTGCCATTAGTTTCTCCTAAAAACCTCCAAGACCTCCATCTGTGACCTCAGCAGTGACAGCTGATGTGACAGGTGGGAGCTGAAGACAAAGCAGAGGAGCTGCCTTACCAGATAAGGCACTCCACAGACCAAGAATCAGGGGCTCCCTCCCTCTACCAACACCATCTGTCTAAGATACCTTGTTGTACTGGAAAGAACTGATGAAACCTTCCAAACTCTGCAAAAACAGAGGGGTTAACCCCCAGCCCCCTCCATTGGGTTCTGAATTCCCAGCCTTTACCCAAAATCATGAGTCATAGATTTAGCAGGACACTTTGAGGCTGAGTCCAGTGAGGCATGGACTCTGCAGCAAGCGTTTTGCTGCAGCAAGCAGAGGAACAGGGATCTCGTGATTGATGCTCTCCCAGGAGCAGCTCTCAACACCATCCTCCTCTGGAGAGGATCACTGATTCCAGCAGCCTCATGCCCTCACCACTTCTCCCGTGTAATGTTTGGCTCCACACCTGCTTGGGGATAACATTTGCGTCCCCTTGAGCGCAGAGGCAGCACCAAAGCCTGGCTTGATGCTCTGAGGCTGTTCAGCTGCTGCCAAAAGCACGCCTGCCTGGAAGGGCCATGCTTTGAAGCCATTCCAGGCTCCAGTTCAGCTCTCAGCTGTCCGTGCTGTCAGACCCCACGGCTGGTGCAGGGTGGGATCCTCCTCCACATCCTCTCCACAGGAATTCCTGTGCTAAGCCAGAAGTAGGAGGCATTTCCCACCTGCTGCCAGCATCAGCTGGGCTCTGCCCCAAGCACTGGGCAATCTCCTTCTAACCCAGCCTCTCCTGTCTTCTTCCATCCTACCCAAGTGCCTGCAGGCAGCTTCAGCTGCTTCTACGTGATCCTGCAGCCCCACTCGTGGGAAATGAGAGACCCCTGTGAATTCCCTGCTCCTACACCTCTACAGCTCCATCTCAGGCCAAGCTCCTTCAGCCCCACAGAGCTTTCTGCCTCCCTGTGACAGGCTGTGAGCAGAGTGACCAGGCTGTAAAGGTCAGCCCCTGTGCCCAAAGTGCCACCAACACTGCTGGCTCTGAGCCCCCTGCAGAAACTGGCCGCTATAGGGCCACTAGAGTGCAGTGACAACCCCACCTGAAATAATGGCCAAGCAATGACTGAAAAACACATTGAGACACAGGAAGAGGGTGGGATTGCAAAGGGGAACATGAGTGCTTTGTTATTTTCAGACCTCAAGACCCCTTTTGGGTCATTTTCCTTGCTTGGAAACCCAGAGCGCCCCAAGCAGTCATGCTCCCCTCAGCTGTATCCTTCCTGCCCCCAGGATGGAACACACCATGCCTTCCCAAAACACTTTGCAAGTGGAATTTTGGCTATTTAAATCATGGTCTCTCAGCTCCTGGCTGGAGGCTAACAAGACTGCTGCACTCTGACAAGGACATGGAATTACCATCCCAGCTATGGACCATGGGAGAAAACTCCAGTATTTAATCTGGCAGCCTGTCACTCCATAGCTGAGCACAGCCTGAACTGCAAACCCCACGTTGTGCTAGCCAAAGAAATATTAAACTGTATGGAAGTGAAAATTATTTTGCTGGAAGTCTGTTCTAAAATAAAATGGAAGGTTGAGGGTTCTGCTCTGTTTTAACACAGGCCAAGACGTAACTTGGTCCTTCAGGAATCTGAGCTCTTGGCTTCCCACAGTCCTGCTGAGTGCATCCCAGCACCAGCCCTGAACCTCTCGCCCCCACATCAAACAGCACAAAAGCTCCTTGTTGAGAGCAACCATCACACCAGCACGCAAGTAAACCTGAGAAGAGGAAAAACTGAACAGCGGGGACTTCTGACCTAAAGGAGATGCTGCTCCTGGTGAGGCCACAGCCCTGAGGGACTGGGAGAGCTGGAGAGGGTTAGGTGAGGCTGATGGGGTGTGGATGCACTGGGTCTGTGGGCTGGTTTAGACATCCAAGTCTGGTCTGTCTTAGTTTCAGCCAAATAATTAATGAACATTTCTTCCCAGGAGAGGAGGCTCTGAATGCACCAAAGGTAGCAGGAACTTGGCTGGAGGCCAGTCCCACCAAGGGCAAGGACACTGAAGGGAGTAGGACTCACCTCCTCGAGCTTCTCCACCCGACCCACCAACTTGGTGGTGACTGAGTGCAGCTTCAGAAGGTCTAAGCCATAGAAGGCACTTTCCAGCATGTCGACGATGGAGGAAAGCTGCAAGGCAAGGGGAGAGCAGTCAGGCAGCAGCACTCATTGTAACACACCCCCATGCAGCTCCCTTTTCCTTTTAGACAAAAAGTCAAGGGTGATGGGCCCATCTGAGTGCAAGGGTTTGAATTAAAGAGCAAGTCTTCCCTTCCACAGCCCTCCTGCCCTGCTGAGAGCACAGCATGCAGAGCAACACTCGCCACCTCCACAGAGCCTCAGGGCTTCAGCAGCACTTTTTGGGTGCTGGGGATTAGCAGCAGAGCAAGATAAAATGCTGCTCTCTTTGCCAGCTCTAGGCAGGCTCTCCCACAAGCCCAAAGGCTTAACTACTCCACCAGTGATGTGACTGCATAGCAAGAGGCAACAAGAAAAAGACTCAGTTTGAGATCAGACTCTGAGTTCCTGCAATCCTGTGCTCTTTTTCCTGGAACAAGAAGAAACTTGTTAAAAAGTTTTAAAATACTCTCAAATTGCCAGAGTGAAGAAATTGATATTCACTGCCAGTCTGGCAACAGTTGCCTTCCTGAAGAACAATTTTATCAGAGGGATGCTGCCCTGTCCTGCAGCCACCCATTTCACAGACACCCTGTATTTAAGCCAGCCCTGTGCCTGTGTCCTGCCTAGCCTCAGCCCTTGGTCACCATTCCTGGGGGGCTGAACAGCAGTGCCCTTGTTGCGCATTTTGTGCAGTTTCTGGTGCTGCTCCATGGAGGACAGTGCTGACCATGGCATAACCGCTGGGAAGGGGATCTTGGGCCCCCTCCCCCACCTTGTGTCCCCAAACATTCCCACATGTCGAGCATAGTGCTGCAGACTCTACAGCCCCGATGGCTGAGCAGGATTTTCAGTGCATAGGAATTACTGCAGGGCAGTGACATTTTCTCCCAGCACCTACAAAGGGGGGTCAGCAGAGCTTCACAAACATGGGAGAATCACAGGCAGCACTGCTGGCAGCACTCGGAGTTTCCACCCCAGCCTTTGCAGCCTCCCTGTGGAGCTGACAGCAAAGGAAAGACTTTTTGGGCCAGATAAAATGGCAGCATGAAGAGACAAGGGCTGTTTTATGGCTGTGCATACACTTTCCACTGAGAGCTGGATAGAGACGGCCGATACAATGCACATAGCCTGCCAGACAGCCACTGGAGACAAGAGCTTTCCCTCCAGGCTGGAGAACTTCCATCAGTGCACAAAAATTGCAGACTGCATCAGCCTCCTTCCAAATGATTCTGAGCACATCCTCCTTGCACTGACTCTGCACCAAAACCCCCGAAACTCACATTGTTGCCATTTCACAGAAATAGACCTGAGACTAAGCTGGTGCCAACACCACACTGACCTTCCCCTGGAGACCACACTGATGTTCCCGTCAGCTCACTGCTTCCTTCCCTTCACCCACTGTGCACTTTGGCTCTCTCTGCTCTGATGGCCCAGGAATTCCCATTGGACCTTACTAAAGGCACAGATGGCACTGAAACCTTCAGCTGGGAAGTCCAGGGCAGGCATTCGACTGAGTTTGGTTGCCCTAAGTTTGGTTGCCCTGCTGCCTGGATTTCTCTCTCTTTCCCACCATTCCCTCAGGGACTCATCCTCCAGCCCACCCAAGGGAAGGACTTTCCCATGGCTCTCCCACGCACCGCGTACCCAGGGCTTTTGTGTCACACCATAAGAAACTCTGGTAAAACACAACTTCCAAATGAACTTGTGCCCTTCCTGCTGCTGGACCAGGCAAGAGCAATGCTTGTTGGATCAGCAAAGACAGTAAAACCCCTTTGGGGCTGCTCAGGGTTGTGGGGTGGCCTCACTGAGGAGTTGTGGGAGCTACTCCTCATCAGTGACATAAGAACTGGAGCTGTGTCCTCTCCTACTTCCCAGCTTCTCCTCCACGAAGGGGCTGTTCCCAGGGATCCCCAGACCAGGAGGGGCTCTGTGCTTGGCAGGGAAGCAATCCTGCTGCCCAGGGATGGACCCTGGCAGCACAGAAACTTGTGTTTGGACAAACCTTGTGGAAGTGCCTGGCTGCGAGTCCTTGCGCAAGGTGGGGGAGCCGGGGCCAGTTCCTAGAGGACAGCCAGCCCTTCACACCACAGCTGGCTGCGAGCAGCTCCTGCTAGGAAGCACAGCTGGAGCCCAGGGGAAGCCAGGCATGCTCTGCTCCTCCTGCAGGAGGAGGACAAAGAGAGAGCTGGGAGCTGCTGGTGCAGGGGCTCTGCTGCCTCCCAGCAAGGGACCACAGCGGTGGCTTTGTCACTTCGGGGGTCTCCCCTCACCGCAGAGAGCTCACCACTCTCCTCTAAGGCCACATGGGACTTCCTGGCTTCTCTTCAGATGAGGGACCACCAAAGGACTCCAGACTGGGCTCCTCCTTGCCTGGAATGATGGATTGTCTGCCTGTGCCTGTTTATCTTTCCTAGCTGCAGGGGTGCTTGGACAAGGAGCTGCTAACTGTCTGCAGTCGGACAAGATGAAACACAACCTCGAGCTCCAAATTAGAGCAAGCTCATAGTGGTGGTGGCCTCGATGGCAGCTGCCTTGCATGCCTCCTGCCTTCCCAGTCCAGAGGGATAGAGGGGCACCCAGTGTGCCACTCCAGGGACTCGCCAGGGCTGGACCAAGCCGGTGGCACTTTCTGCTGCCCTACACCAGTAGCAAACTGGCACTTTCTGCTACCCTACGCCACCACCAAACTGGAAAAGCCAGAGGGGTCAGTTGCCAGCTGCTGCACTGGCGAAAGGAAACACCCAGTAAAAGTCAGGAGTACTTAAAACAACCACTGTCACTTTTGGAAATGAGGTATATGTTACTAGAGAGATAAAATACTGAATAGTAGGGAAGTGTCAGCATTTAAAACAACAAATCCATCCTGCCATCAGCCAGCTATGCATCACACCCTCACGCTGACGCATCAGCAGCTTTTGGCCCATGGAAGCCAAAACAGCTTTTTTGCGTGGGTCCTTGAGAGTCCCTCTGTGCAACAGAAAAAAGACTTGGCAGCTGCTAAGCAGAGCAGAGCTGTCCTCCAGGGACATTTGGAGCTGGACAGAGGGCAGGGAGCAGCCCAGTTCCTTGCTGGGCTCTCAGCACAAAAAGCCACGGAGGACCCCAGGCAGCACGGGATGGATCGAATGAATCATCCACTGCAGCTGCTCGACTCAGTCCCTTCAGCTGAGCTTGATTTTTATTTTAAACATGCAGATATAAACGTAACTAGGAGATGCTTTAGGGAAAAAGGCTAGGAAATGGGGTCTTTTTTAGAAAAAGCTCAGAAAGAAAAGGCTCCAGAAGACCTCCTTGTCCTCAAAGAGTCATGAGCCCAAGCTGCTCTCCTACCTTCAGGTCGCTGCTCTCTGCCTCCTGCAGCTTCTTCAGCCTGAAGTCGCCCTCGCAAGGGTTGAGGGCTGAGGGGGGGGCCACGCACGCACACTTGCAGCTGGGTCCTGACGTGATGGTTTCCACCGTGTAAAAATCCTCGGCTCTGAAGGCGCCCTCGTTAATCCTCTGGCAGGCGCCACGGCCCAGGGGTCTGACCAGGCATTTGCAGTGGCAGTCGGAGCCCTCGGACACCACCTTCACCTTGTCGTAGTCACCTAGCAGCTGAGCACAGGCCACCAGCAGTGAGCACACCTCCCGTCCTCTGCCTGCACATCCTCTGCCTGCACTGCCTGCCACAAGCATGGCCTGGAGCTCAAGGTCCAGACAAGGACACTCTGGATGACCTGAGTCTCAAGGAAACCAGCTGGCTCTTCCAGAACCTGCCAACCAAGGAGCTTCTAGAGAGCTTTTTTTTTGCTCTGATCACTGCCTACAAGGGGGAGGATAAAAACTGACTTCTTCCAATGGGTTATTTTATATTGCACTGTGTGCAGAAAGCTGCTTTGAATTTTAAATACAAGAATTTAATTTTTTCTGCTTTTTTTAATGCTCTGTGTGCAAAAGCCACCTGCTACCCACAGCAAGACTGTTTTACACATGTTTTACACGGTAAGGGTACATTGGAAGAGCGACTGAAAACCACCCCGTAAGCAGCATAACCTGGTAGTGAAAGCAGTATTTCTGATTAGACCTATACAAAGCCAGGAATTTCCTTTAGGGAGGTTTGCAGACAGCGCTTCTGAAAGCCCAGGCACAAAAATAACTTTGGTGGTATGTTTCCAATAGTCTCTACGTTAGCCATTTCTGAGGGCAGATAATAACACACTGCCTGATCAGCCAACTCTAACAGGAGCCTCCACCACATCCCAGTGGCAGGGAAAGAGCCTGGATCCCTCCCCTCGGCACACAAAGAGGCCCCACCGAGGAGCTCCTCTTTTTCTGAGTCTCCCCGGGAAAAATGATAGCTTGGAGTCTGTGAAGTGCTCCCTGATGGGCTTCAGTGATTTCACTGCACCCCGGGTGATGAACTTCCTGCAGTGCACAGCATCGCTGAGCTCCACCGAAAATGTGCACCCAGCAGCACCGGTAGTGTTCACCCAGCAGCACCAGCAGTGTTTGTGCACCCAGCATCACTCAGCGTGTGCACGGTATCCCCTAGCACTGCCCACAGTCTGCGCTCAGCAGCACCGAGCTCTGTCGAGCACGTACAGCACCCCCAGCATCACCCAGAATCACCCAACACCTCCCAGCATCACCCAGCACCCCCCAACATCAGCCCGCATCACCGAGCACTCCCCAGCACCACCCAGCATCACCCAGCATCACCCCGCAGCCCGCCGAGGTACCTGCGAGAGGATGTTCTCCTGGTTGTCCGCCTCGTCCTGCAGCGGCTCGGTGGAGGGCCCGGCCGTGCCGGCGGGGGGGGTCCCAGCCCGGCAGCCGGCGCCAAGCGCGGCCAGGCAGAGCAGCAGCGGCAGCGGCCGAGCCATGGGCGGGCGCGGAGGGGCCGGGGCCGGGGCCGGGGCCGGGGCCGGGGCGGGCGCGGAGCCGCCGCTGCTCGCTCAGGTGCGGAGCGGGGCGGGGGGAGCCCGGGCAGCCGCCCCGCTCCTCCTCCTTCTCTCTCTCTCTCTCCCTCCTTCTCTCCCTCCCTCCTTCTCTCCCTCCCTCCCTCCCTCCCAGCTCCGCTCCTCCTTCCGCTCCTCTGCCGGTCCTTTCGCCTTCCCGGCGAGACGAGCCCCGGGCGGGGCCGAGCCCCGGGTCCTTCCCACCTGTCCGGGGACTCCCAGAGCCGCAGCTCGCTGCTCGGGCTCCTCGGGGTACTCCGGCATCGCCCGCCCAGAGCAGGCAGGGGAGTCTCTGGACGCGGGACTGCTCTGGGGAGCCGCCACCACCTCCCCAAAGGGCGAACCTGAACATCCCCGCTGCCGTGTGCCAGGCAGGTGGGGCGGGCAGAGAGCCGTCCTTAGGCCTGTCTGGCTCATTTTCCAGCTGAAGGAACAGCCTGGCTCTGGCCCTCTATCCTTTGGGTGGCAGGGTGTGGTCCCGTGGTAAGGCACGGCTCTCAGCCTCAACTGGGGTCATGCAAGCTGCGTGTTCCAAGACAGGCTCCCAGCCATGAGTGCAGACCTCTGTGTGCTCACTGGAATTCGGCTGAGGCCGTCGGGAAGCTTCTGCACTCTGGCAGTCCTGCATCTTTATGACCTCCTGCCAAACGGAAATGTTCTGGACACACTGTTCTCAGGGAGAGCACAGGCACAGTGTCTGCTGCTGCAGAGGTGTCTGCATTGCCCTGACCATGGCTGGGCCCCACTGGCACATAGGGAAACCTGAGGTGCCCTTATAAACACATCAGAGCAGGCCAGCACCATGTGCCAGTTATGGCACAGACTCACATTTTCCTCAAAATGTGCCCCTGGGCCACAGACAGAAGTCACACACACAGCAAGTGGCACAAGAGGCCACCTAAGATCCTGCTGAAGCAGCGCTGTGCACAAGCCAAGCACCCCAGGTTCCCAATGCACACATGTCCCAAAACCACCCCAAATGTGGTGCCTGCAGTCCCGGGACCGGCACCCTCCTTAGAGAAGCTCCAGCTCCTCCATCCCATCACTGTGTCCTATCGCTGTGGTCACTCACAGGGATGGAGCTGCCAGACACAAAGAAAACATCTTGTATGGGAGAGGAAGTGCCTGTGGTACAGGGATGGCAAAGATGCTGACCTCAGGATCTGTGTGGGATCGCACTGTACCTCCCTCTTCTCTGGCCTCCCAAGGAAAGGAAGCCTGTGGGGAAGGGAGCAGGGCCCTGCGGGTCCTGCAGCAGGGCTGAGCACAGCAGAGCAGGAGGGGAAGCAACCAGGGAGGCTGGGAGGAGGAGGAGGACAGCCAGCCTTTGGCGACTGGAGAGCAGTGGAAGGCAAAGGCATCTCTAAAAGCCTCCCCTCACCAGCCTCTTTCAAGGATAATCGGGCCCTTGAGCACAGGCTCCTTCCCTTCTGTTTCCATGGCTCAACTTCCCTGAGGGCAGCTGCCCCCATCTGTCAGCACAGTTGTCCTAAGGCTGCCAGGCCAGCGCTTCTGGAGTCCCCAGTCCATGCCCAGCTGGCCCAGAGAACCCTTGCAGTCATGGTGAGACCAGAGAGCTGCCACAGCAAACAGCACCTGAAACCGTGGAGGCTTTTTCCTAATTATCAAAGGCTGGAAAAACACAAGGAAAACAAATCAAGCGTGGCATCTCAAAACTCAAAGGAAGGATTTCATATGTTACTGACATCCCTTGCTGATTTCTTTCTCAGGGGAAAGAAAGCATTTCTGGTGGTATCTAGTCTGGGTTAAAGATGGGTTTAAGCCTGTCCTTTGGGGTCAAGAAGATAAAGCAACAGGAAATTTGGGTTCAGAGCAGTCATCTCTAGAGTCTGAACATTCCTCCTTCAAAAAAAAAAAAAAAAAATCCACAGATTGAGGCAGACAGCAGAGCAAGAAGGTGTGGTTCTGGCTTTTCTGTCTTGATGATGGAGACTGGCCCAAACTTTGATCAGAGCAGGAGGCCCCAGTGTCCCCATACATGACCCCATTCTGTGTTACTGGGCTTGAGCAAAGCCAGGGCTGCCCAACGATGTAGGGAGACAGTGCTTTCCAGAGTGCAACAAGAAAAAACACCTCCGGGTCTGGGTAAAAAGGAATTTAGCAGTTTCAAGACAGATGCTCTGAGCCGGACCAGCGGGATGCTCGGGGCCGGACCAGCGGGATGCTCTGAGCCGGACCAGCGGGATGCTCGGGGCCGGACCAGCGGGATGCTCGGGGCCGGACCAGCGGGATGCTCTGAGCCGGACCAGCGGGATGCTGGGAGCCGGACCAGCGGGATGCTCTGAGCCGGACCAGCGGGATGCTCTGAGCCGGACCAGCGGGATGCTGGGAGCCGGACCAGCGGGATGCTCTGAGCCGGACCAGCGGGATGCTCTGAGCCGGACCAGCGGGATGCTCTGAGCCGGACCAGCGGGATGCTGGGAGCCGGACCAGCGGGATGCTGGGAGCCGGACCAGCGGGATGCTCGGGGCCGGACCAGCGGGATGCTCTGAGCCGGACCAGCGGGATGCTCGGGGCCGGACCAGCGGGATGCTCTGAGCCGGACCAGCGGGATGCTCGGGGCCTGACCAGCGGGATGCTCGGGGCCGGACCAGCGGGATGCTCGGGGCCGGACCAGCGGGATGCTCGGGGCCGGACTAGCGGGATGCTCTGAGCCGGACCAGCGGGATGCTGGGAGCCGGACCAGCGGGATGCTCTGAGCCGGACCAGCGGGATGCTCGGAGCCGGACCAGCGGGATGCTCGGGGCCGGACCAGCGGGATGCTCTGAGCCGGACCAGCGGGATGCTCGGGGCCGGACCAGCGGGATGCTCTGAGCCGGACCAGCGGGATGCTCGGGGCCGGACCAGCGGGATGCTCTGAGCCGGACCAGCGGGATGCTGGGAGCCGGACCAGCGGGATGCTCTGAGCCGGACCAGCGGGATGCTCGGGGCCGGACCAGCGGGATGCTGGGAGCCGGACCAGCGGGATGCTCGGGGCCGGACCAGCGGGATGCTCGGGGCTCGGCCGGTCCGTGCGGGCCGGTCCTGCTGCGAGGGCGCAGCTCCCCCGCGCGGCACCGCTCGGCCCGGACACCCGGGCGCTCGGGGCTTCAGCTCCTCGCAGCTCCTGGAGATTTAAACGCTTCCTGCCGGGGCCAGAGAGCACTCCAGGGTCTCTGCTGTTGCCGGGCACCCCCGCATTGGATGCAGTGCTCCAGGTGTGGCCGCGCAGCGCTGAGCAGAGGGGAGGGATCCTCCCTGATCCTGCTATCAGCCCTCAGCTAACGCATCCAGGACACCATCTGCCTTCTTCCCTGCCAAGGTGTGTTCCTGGCTCCTGTCCAGCCTGTTCCCTACCAGCACCCTCAGGGCTTTCTCTGCCAAGCAGCTTTCCAGCTGGGTGGCCCAGCACATGCTGGTGTGGGGGCTATTCCTGCCCCTGTGTCGGGCTACGTGAGGTCCCTGGCACCCCATTTCCCCAGCCTGTCTCTGCAGGGCAGAACAAACCTCCAACTTGTCAGGCACCCCTGCCAGTGCAAAAGGACACACATCAGGTAATTTAGGGTCAAAAGCTGAAAGATCCCTGTGGCATCACATAGATAGGACACATCGTCTTCCTTCTTATCTGGCCCAGAGGTGGGTAAGGTGAGCCGCAGACTATGATCTGTCCTTGCATGCTCGTGGTATGTGCTGGAGCTCCTCCCAGAATCTCCCTGTGGCCTCAGCTCATGTGGCTTTTGGTCTCATGGCCTTGGGCGTCAGCTCCACATCCTGCTGGAAGAGCCCAAAGCCTCAGGAGGTGTTTGCACTCCCACACTGCATCCTACGAGGCACTATGCCTTCCAGAGGCCACAGACACAGAGGGGCTGGTGGAATGTGTCAGATATGTCACCCTGTTCCTGGGCTGCCAGCAGCAGCCAGGGCTTCTGAAGGCAGCACCTCTGCAGCTGCCAGGGGCTGCCAGGGAGATGGGCAATGGGTGTGAGGTGAGAGGTGCTGCCACTCACCTGGCACAACATGTGGCTGGGATGGCAGGAGGCCACACAGCCTGCCAGGGGCCACAACAATCACTGGCAGCCTCGTGCAACAGCCCCACTAGGCAGGTTTGCTGCAGGTGCCCAGGGTGAGGGAAGCTCCCTCCTACGTCCATCCGCTGGAGGAGGAAATACATCCCATGGGGTGAATTAACAGGCAGGAAAACTCATGATGTGACCCTGAGCTGCATAGCAATTTGAGAGGCTTCCCCACTGACCTCAGCAGTGAGATTTTTGTTGACGTCTGTGAGTCAAATGACACCTGGGTGAGCAGGCACATGCTCTGGACATCATTCCAAGGCTGTCCATGGAGCAGGAGGCACCACTGCCCCCAAAAAAACCAAAATAGAACAAAAAATGTATTTTAAAATATGTCCTGAAACCAGTAAGAATAGAACTTTCCAAGAAGGGTTTTTGAGACCAGGAGCAGGCCAGGTGAGTTGCACTGTGTCAGGTGGGTTAGCTGGCTGGGAGGGGGCCCAGGCTTCCTAGACAGGTCTGTTCCACCTGTCAGAGCTCATGAGAGCAGCTTAAAGCTGGGGTTAGGAGAACTTGCACTAAGCTGAGCTGGGCAGGCACTGATTACAAAACTCAGGACAGGTTACTGCAGTATGAGGAAAGTGGGATTTCATACAAATTCTGCCTTATCATGATATTATGCTGAAATTCCTGGCTTCCTGTTCCTATTCACCAAACAGTGGCAGAAGCTGGGACCTGACATTTTCCCACCAGTGTCAGAGACTTTTGGGATTCACCTGGGCTTTCCTACGCATCAAGTGATTCTGTCCTGTGCTGGCACTGGTACCTAGGGGGCAGCACGGAAACTGCTGCCCCATGGCTACCCCATGCATGGCAGAGGCAGGAAGATAGATCTGCCTATCAGTCCTGGTTTGAACAGCACAGAAGGTGTCAAATCCAGTGGGCAAATACAAGGCTGTGTCCATACCTCTGACCCCTAACTCACAGCCAGCCCCTTCAGGGATGCAGCTGCTCCATCCAGCCTCCCTGAGATGCCAGCTGATTGTAGCCATCCCCACTCCACACTGTAATTAACCTGGCCCCTGTGATCAAGGTGAGGTGCTGCCTTGCTGTGTTTCAAAATACAAATCTCCTTGAGCACGCACATCCCATCCCATCCCATCCCATCCCATCCCATCCCATCCCATCCCATCCCATCCCATCCGGCACGTGCCCTCTCTGCTGCATGGGGCTGTCCCTGGGAAGGTTGTGAGGACACGTAGCCAACATCAGTGCTCTGCCTCCCAGCACACTTCCAGCACACCCCCACACTGCCAGGCTGCTCAGGACCTCACACAGCCACCAAAAGCAGCACCTCCTGTGACCAATTTTCAGCACAAAAATAGTGGTTTTAGACAAAAGTCCTGCTTTACCATGCTGGTGCAGAAGGACAGAAATCTCTCTGTGCAGCCTTGGCTGGAGCACCCTGCCCTGCCCACACACTTTCCCCCTCTTCTGGAGCCCCTCCATGCTCCCCTGTCTCCTTGCTGGCCTCAGAGCAGCCCTGCCAACACAGGCCAGGGGATAGAAGGGCCCTCAAGGGAGAGCAGGGGCTTGTGGTAGCCATGGAACTGCTCAGGGACAAAGCAAAGGAGCAAAACCTTCTGTTTCAGTGTCTCAGACAGAAAACCCCATTAGACGTTTCTGGGGAAACCTCCAGCTTGGACAGAAGTGAGGCTCTGAGGACTGCTTGGCTTCAGCTCTTTTGGCTCCAGGGAAACCAGCCTGGCTGACCCACATGGCTCCCAGATGTGCTGGCACCCACCTTGGGGTGCCCCCCTTGTCATCACCCTGCTCTGCTCTCTCCTGAGCTGAGCCATGGCCCTGAGAGGTCAGGGGGCTGTGCAGGGAGACCCTGCAGAGCCTGCTGGAGGTCCACATTCAGCACTACTGGCAAAGAGAGCATGGGCCAGGTTCAGGACAGCCTGTCCTGCTCCAAGCAGTGCCTTTGAGGTGTCCAGGCCACCGTGGTTGGACCCAGAGCACGCAGAGCACTGCTGTGATAAACACCAGGAAAGCTGACCCTGACCTTTGTCCTGCAGCAATCAATCACTGATGAGCACTTCACTGAGGGATGCATGGGCAGGGGAAAAGGTGGAGAGAAACCAGGGATTAGCAAGGGCTGATGAAAACATGAGCCCTCTCTGAGAGCAGCCAGTGTCACAATATTGACAGGTCCTTGGGGAATGGAAGCATCAGCCTGAGCAGCAGCATTCAGGGAAGGTGATTGATCCAGTGGGATGTGCTGGGACAGGTTTCTCCAGCAGTCACCACATACCAGCAGCACCTGCCACTGAGATGCCCTGGGCAGCACATCCGGAGGTGGCACCGGTGCCAGCGCCACCAAACCTCCCCAGTGTCGCCTGGGGGTCCTGCTCATGTCCAAAGGAGGGTGAAGGGCCTGGAGGTGAAGTCATGCGAGGAGGCTTGATCAGAGAGGAGGCTGAGGGGAGACCTCCCAGCAGCCCACAGATTCCTCAGGGAAGCAGAAGGGCAGGCACCAACCTCTTCTGTCTGGTGACCAGCAACAGAATACAAGGGAACAGCAGGAAGCTGTGCCCAAAAAGGTTCTTCACACAGAGAAAGGCTGGGCATTGGAACAGGCTCTGCAGGGAAGTAGCCATGCCTGCCAGGGTTTCACAAGTGTTTGGACAGTGCAACAATGCTCTCAGGCACATGGTGTGATTCTGCAGGGCCAGGAGTGGTGCTCTGATGATCCTTGTGCATCTCCTCCAACTCAGTGATTCTAAGGAACCTGTTCCAACATGCTCTCTGTTTGCCCCAGGATACCAACAGCAGATCACTCTGTTGGACAGGGGCAGTGCCCACACCTCACTGAAGGTCCTGTGGGCTTTTGGGGACCCAGGAGGTGTTTGAGACACCTTCATACCACCAGCTTCTACCCCCACCTCCTCCATGCTCCCCCTTCTCCCCTGTATCCTTGCCAGCTCTGTGGCCCAGCAGTGCTGTCCTTGAGTTTGGGGAAGGAAATGAGAGCAGAAGCTGGACCCAGCTCCCAAAGTGCCCAGAGAATGAGGAGAAACATTTCCTGCAGCAATGTCCTGCCCTCATTGTCCCTCCTCATTAGACACCATGCCTGCCACCCAGGAGCAGCAGAAGGGCTTTGCTGATGCTGGACATGCCAAGGGCCATCACACATGGGCGGCAGGAAGCCACTCGTGCCTGCAAGGCTGAGGTGCCTGCACCTGGCCAGAGTTCCCTGCTGGGCTGTGCTGCTGCTGCCTGACTCACTGGCCCCATACCTGCCTTTTGGAGAGGCAGAGGCCCAGTCCCAACAGGATTTCTAATCCTCCTGCATGTGGCAGAGAGTGGCCCAAAGCCCCTTTGTGGGACTAGGGATGTGCCAGGGCACCCACCCCAGGCAGAGCAGGGAGCTTCATCATGGATGTCCTCATAGCTGAGCACTCAAGAGCTACACCAACCCCACACACCATCCCTCTTGGGAGTCAGCTCACCCTACAGCAGATGTTTGGGTAAGGGGATGAACCGCCTCACTCAGGTGCCCAAGGCCAGCACATGGACACAGAACCCTCACAGCTCAGGGCACGAGAGGAGAACAGAATGACCAGCACCATGTGGGCCTGCAGGAAACCCAAAGATGGATCATTAATGCTTTGCCTATTCCTGCTCCAGGAGGGACATTCTCGGACATACAGAGACCTCCAAAGCCCAAGGCACCGCAGGCTGTAACAAACCCCTGCAAGTGTGACACCGGGGCCATGCCCAGGCTGCCAACTGCTCCTGCCATTCCAATTCTCTGACCTTGTTCCAGTGTTCCCAGCCCAAACACGAGGCACGGTGCCTGCTGTGGGCTCCTCCCCCTGACTTCATTGGCCTTGACCTGTGGCACTGCCTGGCATCGAGCACATACCCAGAGGAGGAACCATCCTCACATCCTCAGAGCTGGCCTCCCACCCTCCTGTTCCCCAGCACTTCTTCCATCACATGCACCTGAGTTGTGCCTCCCACAGCATTCATTCTGCCAGCTTCTTACCACACAGCCCAGATCCGGCTGACAGCACATCCCTCTCCAGACAAAAATGCCCATCATGAGCTGGGCACAGCAGGAAGAGCCTGAGTCAGCCCAAGAGCTGCCCAAAGCCAAGGAAGCCATGACCTGCTCCGAGGTATCCAAGGAATTCAAGGCAGGGATGCTTTGCAGCTCTCCTGAGCCCCGAGCTGTGGCAGCTGCTGCCAGGCAGAGTGTGGGTAGGTAGAGTGAGGATCTGCTCTGCTCTGCTCTGCTCTGAGTGGTGTCAGTGCATTTTGAGGCCGTCAGTAAACCCGTGGCACCTGGAGGCCGTGCACACACATCCCAGGGCTCCACAGCAGCATCCCCCCAGCCTTCCCCACTGCTGTTTGGAAGGGACTTACCCAAACCATCGCAGCCAGTTTGGCTTTTCTGGCTCACCAAGAATGAGGCACCTTCTGCTCGGGTGACAAAGACACCAAATATTGCTGCACCTGCCCTGTGCTACCCAGAGGGGAGCCAGCCACGGTGACTCATGGAGCTTCTGAGGGACACAGCTCCCACTGAGCTAGACTGAGCTGACCAAAGTTTCTGCTGAGACAGACAGAAACACAGAGAAGGCCAAGCCTGGAACTGTGCCTCACGGTACACCATCTTTGTCTTCAGTACGTTCTCCTGCACCAGAGAGGGTCGTACACATGTGCTCAGCATCCTTGCACATGCCTTGCACAGCCCTGTGGTACCCTGTCTGTTTGCTGTGCTGGAGGCAGCTTGAAGGGGGAAATGAATGCACAACAAGCAGACCAGCTGCTCAGCCTTCAAGATGAATGTCGCCTGCCTGCCAGCACTTTGGTTTGATACAAACCCTTGCATCTGCAGAGGGGTTCTGGCAGGGCAGTTTTTCCAAGCTGCTCTCACTGAGCACTGGTGCCAAAAATGTTAATTACAGCATCTCAATTACAGCCTCTCCAAGCTCTGCTTGTCCACAGGAACATTGACTGATGAGCTTAGCAAGGAATTTACCACTCCTACTGATTCTTCTCACAAGTTGTTCCTGAACTCATCCACCACTTCCCTTTTTGATTTGTCCTCTGAGCACAGCTCCATTTTCCAAAGCAGCGCTGACAATCTCCCCGACCCTGGTGGCAGTCTTGGCTCTACAGTTTGCCCATTCTCAGCAAAACCCACACAGATCCAGGTCCCTCTTGGCTCTTCCTTGCCAGCCAGCCAGGTCATGCTGCTGCAACCCTCTCATAGGGGTTTCTGCTCCCTGTTTCTCATCCAGCTCTTCAGAGCTGTCTCTCCTCTCCCCACTCTGGGCAGCTCCCCTCCAAGACTTTCAACATCTAAGCTGCCATCCACTAAGCCTGGATCTTTCCAAACAAGCTGACTGTGTTACAACCACCCATTTACAGGGACATGCCAGTCCTTGTTGCTCTCTTCCATCCCATTCCCTTTCCTTCCTGGAGAGGCAAAGGTCATCGCATCTCAGTTCTGACAGGCCGATCTCAAGCTTTCTCCTCCCTTGGCTTGGCCAGGACTCAGGTCCCACCCACCCTCCTGTTATCCATGCCCTACATAGCTGAAAGCCAGTTGAGCTGAAAAGCAAAACTCAGGCTGTATTTGGAGCAAGGCAATGTGTTTGCTCACAAAGGCAGAAAACCAGTGACTCAGGATGAGGCATGGCCATGAGATATCAGATCACACAACCAGCTGATTGTGTAGGGTTCCAAAGAGCAACCACAGTGAGTTTTCACACTCAAGACCTGCCCTGGAGATTCTCTGTAAAGCTCACATCCAAGGATCACACAGAGCAAGCTCCTGTGTTAGCAGTGCTTCACGGCTGCCGCTTCCAGCTCTTCCCTATCCCAGCTGGGATTTCTCTACTGGTGGACCTGTTTTCACTGCACTGAAATGAAAATCCAGCTGAAAGGGATGAAGCTCCACGTTCAGGTGTCTGCTAGCCAGGAGCAGGGCATGAGGGGCCATCCTTCCCTGTAGGCCAGCACATTCCAGCACTGGCCAGCTCTTCTACAGCCAGGGTGCTGGGCAGCCAAACCTTGAGAGCAGCCACCCCTTGCCCTTTGGGCAGTCCCTGTTTCAAGGATCCAGGCCCTACCTATGATTTCAGGACAAAAGAAAATGTGGGAGATGTTTATGGTTCCCATCCCTTGGCTGCAAAGACATCCTGCTCCTCAAGTGGAGGAGAGGGACAGAAAGTGAGGTTGAGCATAGCCAAGTGTTTTTCTACAGAAAGGCATGGAAAATAATGCCTGGGGTCACAAAAGCAGGCAGGAACCCCTGTGGAGAAGCAGGGACTTGTGACAAGTGCCACAGAACTGTGGAGCACCTCCTCCCACTGAAGAGTGCCCCTCTGGAGACACCTGGGATGGCTTCCAGCTCCCTTCAGCACCAAATTTGGGGCACATCCCATGTGTACCCCATCTTTTCATGTCATTCCACTCTCAGGGCCTCAGACTGTGCTTCAGCACCTTCTGTTCCTTCCCTGTCACTGAACAGGCAGCTGAGCTCCAGGTTTCCAGAAGCCACTTTGCACCAACACCAAGCACAGCCATGAGCTGCAGGGATCCCTCACAACTCCTGAATCCCACACGTGCACCTCCCAGGATGGAACAACATCCCACTGCACCAAGTGCCACCACAGCAACTGAGAGGAAGCTCAACCACACAGCAGGCTGAGCTCAGAGCAGGACAGAAAAACAGATCTTCTCGAACCCTGAGCTACAAATCCTCAAGGAAGAGCTACAGAGAGCTTTTAACATGAAGCAGAAATGAGTTCACAGCTTTATTGACACCACTGTCATGGATGAAATCTGGTCACACATCCTCTCCCCTCATCAGCTACTGCATTTGTCCCATCCCATCCCCACTTCTCCTGTAAAATATCCAACTTCATCCTATAGGCACACTTGAGATAAAACCTAAAACATTGTCATCAACATCTGTCCATCATAGAAATTTCCCCCTTTTTTTTTTCCAAGCTTTAAGGAAAAAACCCAACAGAACCACCAAACCTATATATCAGAAAACATTTAGTTTTCTAAAGTTTGCTAGATCATTCAAAGTTATATCTTCTAGGTTCTCCAGACCTCACTACATTGAAATGTTAAGGCTGGCAGAGCTGCAGTCCCAGATGGCACAGGGAAGTCTGGAATAAGAGCCCTGACCCTCCCATTTCCCACTAAGCTGCACTCAGCTCAGTAGCATTGTGTCAGACTGTGCTTTGAGTAATACTTGCTATTTCATTTATCTCAGCCCAGACAGAGAATGGGTCAGGGATAACAAATGACTGATGCCTCTGCATTTGGGGTAGGTGGGGAATCCTCAGGGTAGAGGTGGTGAGTGTTACCTACTACCACCCAGGGCAGTACAGCAAAGCTAAACTCATGTAAAACCCACCCAGGCAATGTGCTTCATCACTCTGCAGAGCAGAGCCAGGGATGCTGTACCTGGGTCAAATATCCCCAGCCACTGACTCTCCGTGCAAAGACGGGGAGGCACTCCACCAGAAACAGAGGGTTCTGGTCCCAGGGTGTTTTAGGACACAGCTGAACAAAGCCACAGAATCCAGATCTGTTGCTGGGACCGTTTTTATTACATTTCAACAAACATCCACAGAAGCACAGCCCAGTCTGTTCACAGCTCTGAGCAGCTACAGCTACAGCTGAGAGAAGCACCACCCTAAATGGCCAGCTCCTCATTCAGTTCTACTGCCAGGCCAAAATCCAGAACATTCCTACCCACACTTGTGCTGGTGGCTCAGGTCTTCCACAGGGCTGAGCTGGGAGGGTTTCCTCAGCCCTAACTTAAGACACCTCTGCTGTTGGTACCACACTGCTGGGCAGCTCCCTCTGCTCTGCCCAAAACCAGTGGAAGATGGGAAGAAGTTAAAAAACGAAAGCAAGACTCTTAAGTGTCCTTGCAAGCCTGGATCCTCCTGGCTGCCAGCTCTCCCAGACACCTGAACTCCCCCTCTTTGCGGGCACCCTGGGCATCAAGTGCAGCCTCCTCTGACCTCACCCGACCCTGCCAGCCCCAGGGAGCATTAAGCCAGTAATTATGTGACACAGCAGGGTGAGCAAGCACCAGGGACATCTCCCAAGAGCTTAAGGCTGGGAAATAGTCTCAGATTTTTCCACAGGTGCTCAGCACACAAAGCCACACCAAAGTCTTCAGAAATAACCCATGTCTTTCCTGAAATAAAGTAAGCCAAAAAGGTGGCTAGCAGCTCTTCTGTGGCAGAGAGGAGAGGCTCCACACTTCCCAGGTAGCAGGCTTATAGTACATGGCAATAAATTTAATTTCCTTCCAGCCCTCCAAGTCAAAAGTAGATGGGTATTGGAGTAAAAACACCACTGCATCACAGACAAGTGACTTTCAGTCATTTATTCATTACAGCACTCGAAGTTACTTGATGGTAGGTACTTGGTGAAGGTCCCCAGATAAATAACAGGAAGAATGGTTGGTACAGTACATTTATATAAAAATGAGTTAAATAGATAAAACAACGTGGTAACCTCTCACTCTTGCTCTAAACAGAGCAGACTGGCCCTCAGTCCAGGTTAACATCATCCTTTCCAGCCAATCATGGTTAAAACCCTCAAGAGCCCATACCCAGGGGACAGCAAGGCATCTGTTCTCACACTTGAGGCAGGCATGTGCATCTCAGGCAAGCTCTCCAGGAGCTTGGTTCTAGCTGCTGTGCAGACCCTGCCTGCCAGTAAGGCTCAATCTTGTAGAGCAGGTCTGCACAGCCAGCCCCAGCTTTGGTGAACAAATTTTAAGGGCAGCTCTGCTGAAGGTGAGCCTTCAAGTACATCAGGATCAGCCATAGGTGATGAGTTTGTGCCATCTACAAACATCAGCAGAGCCAGGATACAGGGCAGCACCCCAGACTGCTGCCAGATTGAAACCACAGGTTTTGTGACTGCTCCTGAACCATGCACAGCTCAGTCCTGCTTTTGCAAGACCCTCCTTTGCTTTAACTGTGTAAAGACAGACTCTGCCTACTCGAGGTCTCCAGTTTCATGCCAAAAGAAAAACCCCACAGCAAAAGGTATAAGTATTTCTCTTCAGTTTTCACACTTCCATTTTCAGGAACTGTTCACCTTCTGTCGAGAAGGAAGATTGTGTCTGAAGCCATGTGGCTGCACAACAGCTGGCAACAGAGGTAGCACCAGAATAAAGAAATCCCACGTTATTGATACAAGACTCTCACCCCACTGAGACTGGCTTTACTTAGTCTAAGAGATCATGGTATTTCTCTAGAGTCTGCTCCTCCAGCTCCAACAGCTTCTGGTAAAATTTCTCGGCAATTTCTTCATCCACATCCATCTGGAAGACAAGGAAACTGCCCTATGAGACCATCCCCTGGGTGCAGCCAGTGCAGACACCAAGGGCAGCTCTGGGGATAAGCAGGGTGCATTTCCAGAGCCTCCACCTTTACAAACAGCCAGCTGAAGACATCTGCCACAAGGGCATAAGCCAGAACACATTTTGGGGAAGCAACATTACACACTTAAACTGTTCTGATCATCACTTCTGTTATCTTCCAGACTCCAGCCTAAGCCAGGAGTTACTCTAGGAAGCACTGTAGATAACCCCACATCCCTTCCTCTACTTGGCATTCAACGAACATCTTCCTTCTGCTCCAGGTACAGGACACCCTAGGCACCAGCCCTCCCATGCAAAGTGGATGACAGACCCTCAGCCAAGTCCCCTGCAGCAGGAAGCCCCCTTTACCTTCCGAGGCTCCACATAGCATTTCCCCAGCCCAGAGGTACAGCTGTGGTATTTGACCAGAGAATCCAGGTACTCTGGCTTCTGTTTGAACAGCCACACCTGGGAAGAACAGCACAAAGATGTACAAGCCCAGCACACACTGTCCCACCAAAGCCTGTGGGCAAAGACCTGACTGCCAGGAGACGCAGAAGCAGACACCACAGGTGCTCCCACCTGTGAAGCAGGGGAAGCTGTGAAGTTCTGAGCTGGCTCCCTTGAGATGTGACCTACCTGAGCCAAGAGCAATGCAACTTTCTCCTAAAGCAGTTCAGCACGGTTAAACCTGCTCCCACTGTGGTGAGACAGGCTGTGCCCCCATCACTCACCTCCATTCCCTGTGCTGCACATCATTCCCTCTGGCCAGGATGTATTCCCAAAATCATTTATTTTACAGATACTGGCTGAAGGTCACAGAGCACCAAGTGGCAGATCAGCCCTGGGGACAGCTGGTCTCCCATTCTAACTGCTGTGTGCTATTTGGGGGTCAAACACAGCACCCACCCACCAGCCTTGCTGAGAGGCCCTTTGCTCAAGACACAAGACCCCAGAAGAATTACCCAGAAGGAAGGAATATTAAAATCAAGTTGTGAACCACTTACGTGAGCTTCTGCTCCATTATAGGGGGTCAGAGTATAAGTTTTGGCAACAAATCGGATCTGAGGGGGAAAAAAGGACATGGCAGAATCTGTACTGTGGCCCAAGGTTTGTTGGCAAGCCCTGAGCAGCTCAAACACTCCAGATAATCTACCAGAAATGCTTCTTAAACTGGTAACAGTGCACACTGACTACAGCATCCCTTTATCACCACAACTGCTTTCCGAAGCCCCCAGCAAGGCACCAAGTGTCACTCTGCACTCCCACATGGAGTCCACCCCAAGGCAGGAGCCACACACACCTCATAGGTGCCTCTGCTGGGAGGGTCTCAAGGGCAGGGATGGCAGGAGGCAGAGGGGATCTGCAGGACTGCCAGCTTTGAGGACAGCTGAGAAGGCATTGCCAGGAGAAATGTGATCCATCAGGATCCGCTGCTGCAACTGGGGCAGCTTAAGATGAAAAGCCACTCTTGCAGCAAGAGCATCAAGGCTCAGAGCAGGCAGCCCTCAGAGACAGAACTGTGGTGAACCGGCAAAGCTGGAGGCCAGAGGAAGAAAGACAAGGAAATTTTTGGGGAAGCACGGAGGGAGGCAACAGAGAGCAGGAGGCTTTGCTTTCCACAGAGTTGGAAAGTAATAAACAACACTGCCTTCTAGAGGAATGGAAAGAACAACACTGAAAAACAGGTTGTTCTAGAAAAGAACAGCATCTCAAAGCACAGGGGCTGCAGCCATATCCCAGCTCTGCTACCAGAAAGCTAATGGTGTTTCACAAGCCCAAGCAGAGCTGGCAAATCTTCCAAGGGGAGCCTTGACAAACACTGATGTGGCTGAAGGGCTGAACCCTGCCCCCCTGCAAAGAGCCCAGCAGCAAACCTCCCAACTCAGCTTGGAAACTGGGGCCCCAGGAGGAGAAAGGGAAGGTTTGTAGAGGGTGCAGCCTGCCCAGCCCAACAGAAGGAAGAAATCTATAGCAACACAGGCAGCAAGGAGCCACAAGTGTGCTGTACATCACTCAGAGTGAAGTGTGTCACAGTTCAAAACCAGCCAGGACATTTATCCACTCACCAACCACATGATGGGCATGAGCAGCTTCCACAGAAACACGGGCAAAATTCCATAGGTCATGTTGGACATGACGAGCCCAGGACAAACAACACTGGAATACAGACCCTGTAGAAAGAAACCATGTCAGGGTGAAATTGCACCACACTGAGAATGGGTCACGCTCCTTCCCTCCCTGTACTCCTCAGCAAGAGAGGGTGTGTACAGACAGTAATACTCCACTAAGTACCAGAGCAGACAGCAATTAGATGGAGTGATTTTTAAGAGGTCCAAATTGGAAATGTTTATGATAAATCCATGCCCATTCCAAACCCCCAGGGTAGAAAGTGCAGTCTCCTGGTGCAATCTCCATGCAGCTCAGCAGCAACAGCAGGTTACAGCCCACTCAGACCAAAGGCTACCTCTTCTTTAAGATATAAGAGCTCAGCCTTTTGGGACTAAACCATTTCATCTGAAAGTGTTTGAGAATGGCACAACTACTACTGCTGGACCAGGGCTGCAGCTGCCAAGAAAATCCATCACTCCCCCAGGACAGGGAAGGCAAGTTGCTTGTACAGCTCACTGTGACACACCTGAGTATCAGCACAGGGCCATCAGCAGAGCCTGCAGCTTGCAGGAAGCACTGCCAGACCAGTCGTGTGCTGACAGGCAGGGACACCAGAAAAAAGCAGAGCCTCTTTGCTCTTTAACATCAGTTCTCATCTAGAGAGAACTTGCAAGGTGAGAAATACTCCTGAAATCTACCGCTTTGGGAAGTTTTTCTGGTAAGAACTCCAGAACCTGGCAGTCTCTCTGGCAGATTCTCTACCCCCTACACCACCAGCTTAAGCTCAGCCATGTTTAGTTCTTACCTGTGCAGTAAGGAATGCACCAGATTGCTATGAGTGAACAAATGGAACAACAATGCCATGATAATTACAAACAGTAATTTAACAGTAATCAGTAGGTTTCTGCAGCAAACCCCATCATCACCTGGCCATTAAATTTCCTGTTCAGAACCACACTTGTCAGGTCAGTAGCATATTTGGAGGAACTGTATGATTCCTGCCCCTTGGCATGCTGATAGTCAGAGAGGCTGAAGGCAGACTCCCTGGCATTGCTGGAGGAGGTCCAGATGAGTCGGGAGGGCTTCTCATTACCACAGAGCAGAGACTGAAGCTGACGGACCTGGAAAAAGGGTTGTTAACTTACTTAACACAGCAGTTTCCCAGTCTCAGGGTATAACTTTACAGCACCTAAGGCTATGAGCTTCTCTCCGTGTTCTCAGCCAGCTTGTCCTAGAGTAGCCAAAAGCAGACACTGGTACAAGCAGCTGTCATTCTGCTGGACAGCTCAGCTGAGCACCTCAGAATTTAATACAGCCAAGCCTTAGTATTTACCCTGGATGGAGAACTACGTATGACTGACCTCTCTCTGCTGGCTCACTAGAGCAAGCTCAAAATTATATTAACTCTTGCAACAAAAGTCACAATTTAAACAAGTATCAAGGCCTTTTCCCTGTCATTCTTTATCTGCTGATAATCTGTTGCTACACCTCCATCAGCATCTGAACCTGTGAGATCTGTCCTGCCCAGACCCATCCCTACCCACACCAAACATCAGACTAAGGGTCCAGTCTTCACATGAGGCCTCACCAGCATGAAGTGTCCAAAGAGGTTGGTGGCAAACACCTCCTGAAGCCCATCTCCATTCAGCCTGTCCGTCTGGGTCATGATGCCCTCTGCAGTGGTCAGCATGTGGAGCAACTTCCTGGAAGCCAGGAACAGGAGTTAGTGAGGAATCCACCACTCCCCCACTTCCCCCACCAGTATGCCCCCACCTCGAAGGCTCTGCACAGCTTCACCTCCAAGGGCAATATCAAACCATGGAAAAAATAGATGGGAAAGCTCTACAGCGTATCCCAGGTCATTTATTTGCAAGTGCCTCAATACTGACTGGGCCAGAGAAGACTTGTCCCTTCCTTCACTTTCCCACAGTAAAAACATATCCTTCCTCATTTCACATTCAGATAACTTAATCCAGCTCCAGCATGGAACCAAGCCCTCAGACTATACCTAATGCAGGCAAGGAAACCAGTCTAGCACCAGTGCTCAGCACCCCAACAGCTCTGTTAGACTCAACACAAGTCTCTGTGCCCTCAGCTCAGCTTCCCCATGCTGCTCATCAAATAAACATGGCTCTTACTAATGCCATGAGCTTCACAAAATACTGCATCCCACAGCCATGAACAAAACCCTATAGTGGCATCACAGCAACAGCAAGGAGACCCAGACTTCAACACAGCCACATTTCTCCTGCAGTGGCAGGGCTGCAGGCTTTGGGTGACCTCCTGCCCTCTCCACGCACCCAGCAGGGCTCACACCTGGGATCAGGAGTGGCACTGGGCATCTTGGACCACCTCACACCTGGGATCAGGAGTAGCATTGGGTGCCTTGGACCACCCCAGCACAGCACCCAGGCGCCAAACCCACCCCACACAAGGGAGTGCATCCCACAGGGAATGGGAGATCAGCTCTCCAGCAATAGAGATAGCAGCCCCCCATGTGTCCCACAAGTAGAGTCAGGAACCCCCGGCATCATCTCCTACCTGGTGAGGAGTCCGTGCCACAGAGCCTTGAAGTTGACGTGCGGGTTGGGCATGATCCCGGCATTCAGGTACACGAAGTCCAGACGCTGAAACCTGCGTGGAGGAGAGCACAGGATCCGGGCTTGGAGGGGGTCGGGGGTGCCCGGTGTGTGATGGGGGACAGATCCCGTACCTGCAGCGGAGCTCCCGGGCGGCCCGCAGGATGGAGGCCAGGTTGCCCAGGTCCACCTCCACGGTGGACACCTGCGCGGCGGGGTGGGTGGCCAGGAGGAGGTCCCGCGTGGCCTCACTCTTCTGCTCGTTGCGGCAGGCAATGCAGAGATGGATGCGGCCATCCTCCTCCAGCAGCCGCTGGCACAGCGCCAACCCCACGCCGCTGCAACGGGACGGCGTCAGAGAGAGAGCCCGGGGAGACCTGGCCAGGCCAGGCCAGCCCGCCCTTCCCGGTGCCCGGCAGGGTGGGTGGGTGGGTAGGTCGGTCTGTCTGTCTGTCCGGCAGGGTCACTCACCCGCTTGCACCCGTTACCAGCACCACACGCTCCATCTCTACACGCGCCCCTGCGCCCCCACCGCCCCTATAAGCGCTGGGCGCGCTCGGCACCGCCCCTCCCGGTCCATCAGCCAATCGGAGCGAGGCAGGGGGGCGGGGCCCGAGCCGCCGGTGGCGTGATGATGAGCCGAGCGCGGGGGGCGGGGCCAGCGTGACGGCCCCCCGTGACCGCGCCCCGGATGGACACGCCCCGGCGTTGAGGCCACGCCTCCACCGTGTGACCGTGTCCACGTGACGTTTACCACGCCCATTCTGCGCAAGACCCGCCCATTCCGCACAGGGCCCGCCCCCTACGCGGGGAGCCTCGGGTGTCTCCGGTGTTCCTTTCCCTTTCCCCATCCCCATCCCCATCCCCTCCGTGGGGCACAGACCCCCTCCCTGCCGTCCCCTACGTGGGGCACAGCCCCCCCTCCCTGCCGTCCCCTACGTGGGGCACAGCCCACCATCCCTGCCCTCCCCTCTGCCGGACCCTCAGTGCTGCCCTGGCCCTGCTGCTGTACATGAAGGTCCGGATGTCCGTGGTGTCCTGACACGGCTGCTGAGCCTCAGAGCCTCTCTCCCAGCTCCTGGGATGCACTAGTGTGGGTCAGCCAGCTAGTCTCTCGCCCATCCTTGTTCCAGCTCTCAGGCTGTTCACCGTGCTCCCACACCACATCCCAGCACACAGTGCAGCTCCAGAGCCCCCCCAGCCCCTGGGGGAGATGAGCTGAGCTGCTGCAGAGGCACCACAAGGAAAGTAGGCAGCCAGACTCAATGTAGAGTGTCTCTTCAGCGGATTTGCCCCTACACACAGGTGCATCTACTGAATATACACATGCCTTAGCCACGGGGTACTGGAAACTGTGCTGAACTAATGTGTACAAAAGTGGGGAGGGGTCCCTGGACACCCTGAGTATACAGTTCCTCCTGTCCAGCCGCAGGAGGGTCCGAGCTTGGGGCCTGGTGGGTTTAACCTGCCAGAGCACATGGCTTTGGCACCTGCCCAGCTCGCTCAGGATGCTGCCAGCTCTGGGAGGACGTACGGGGGCCAGATGCTGTGGGATGCCTGCCGTGGCAGAGCCCAGCTCAGGTGGGCTTCTTCAGCTGGACTGTGATTCCAGGCTGAAGGCCAGGGAGAGCTGCAGTACCGTGCTCCATGCACGTGGGGTTGGTGCAGGCACGGGCATCAGGCAGCTGCCAATGAAACTCTGCTACGTGCATTCCTCTCCTGGCAGAAGATGTGGGGTAACCCTGGGGGAGGAGGACCTGGAGATTTCCCCATGGAAGTAAATGGTGCTAGCATCCTGCTGCATCACCCATGGGGCATCCAAAATGCATTTTGTGGGCACTTGAGCTGCCCCGAAGTGGCTGTGGTTGGTGAGGGAATGTTCCCTGGCCACACGATGCCTGCTCCTTCCTGGCTGCACACTCCAGCAGCTGGGTGAGGTGCTGGGAGAGCCCTCAGGCTTCTCCCTGAGCAGCTGGGGCTGGCCAGCAGGGAGGTAGAGCTTCCTGCCTCTCCATGTGGCACGTCCAAAGCCCCAGATGTTCTCGGAGTCTTTGTTTCACCCATGTACAGCCCACTGAGACCCAGTGGTGGCACTCCCAGTTCCTCCTGAGGCATGTGCTGGCTGCCGCGCTGTCCCTGCTCCAGCAGGCACACATCGCTTCCCCAGGCACCTTCTCCCCACTGAGAAGGTCCAGCTGAAGCTCGTCCCCTCCAGCTGGGGAAGAGAAGCTGCTCTGTCTGGTCCTTGTCACCAGAACACACCGCTTCAATAAATAACTCTTCCCCAAGCCCTGCTGCTCCCAGGCTCAGGTCTGTGGGGAAGAGGGAGGTCTGAGCCATCCCATGCCCTGGGGCTTCGTGTCCTTGGGGTCTCCTCTGAGGCCTCACTGCACTGTGAGAACATGAGCAGCTGCTCTGGGTTATGGCTAAGTCCAAGTGAAGTGGCTTCTGTTTGAATATGGGGCTCCTCCAGGAACAGGGAAGGATGGGGACCATGAGAGGCGGGAGCCAAGGATCATTCTTCTCTGGCTGAGTCCTGGAGAAGGTGATGGATGTCATGGAAGGAGGGACGGTCTTTGGTGTCCCGTCTCCAGCAGCTGAGCATTAGCTTATAGACTGAATCGGGGCACAGCACGGGCTGGGGAAGGTAGGTCTGCAAAGCAAAAGACAAAAATGGCAAAGAAAGAATTACTGCCATGGAAAGCAATGTGCAAACTGCTCCCAGAGAGCCCTGTCTGTCAGGGTGCTGCCAAGGTGACCCCCAGATGGCACCTGCCTCTGTCTCCCTGACCCTAAATGCTGCCGTGGGGTCAGTGAGCAAGCAGTGCCTCAGGCTATGTAAAGTGCAGGGTTTGACACAATGGGCCCTTCACCTGAATTCCTTCCTTGGAGGAGTTCCTGTCCCACAACCGCCTCACAGCCAAGCTCCATGTCTGGTCACCCTAAAGTCTCTCTCCAGGTCCCAGGTGCATCACTGGCCCTCTTGTCCCATCCCGTCCCATCCCATCCCGTCCCATCCCCACCTGCCGGCCCTGGTCCCGGAAGAACTCTCCAGTGTTTTCGATGACCTGCTCATCAGACATGTGAGAGTAGGGCTGCTCCTGGCAGAGTGTGAAGGTCTCCCACAGGGTCACTCCAAAAGCCCACACGTCGCTGGCCGTGGTGAACTTGCCCTGGCCAGAGGGAGCAGAGCAGGGTCAGGCGTGGGCTTTTACCCCATCCTGCTCCAGAAGCTGCAGGTGCTCAGGGATCAAAACCTCCTTCTGGATGCTTCAGCACCAAGATCTGGGCCCCCAGACCTGCTGTGTGCCTGGGGCCAGAACCTGGTGAGCTCCAGGTCTGGCTGGCAGTGACTGCTCTGAGAGCTGGGGCTTGCCAAGGACCCAGCTCCTTGCAAAGGTAAAAACCAGCACTGCTCCTTCTTCCAGGTCTGACCATGGCCAGGATAAAATGCAAAGCATCCTGCTTAAAGGATGTCCTGAACTGGGACATCAAAAATCACCCCAGCCGACCTCAAAAAGCTGCCACTACTCCTGCTTCCCCCATGCTTCACTCCAAATCTGGGCTGCAGTGAGCAGAGACCTCTCCATCCCTCCTGCACCCCCCAGGCCAAGGAAACAGGGCAGTGAGGCCCTCCAGAGCTGTGCCAGCGCCCATCAGAGGAGCTCAGGCCCCATGTACCAGCAGGATGCTCTCCCAGGACATCCAGCGGATGGGGAGCACCGCCCGGCCCTGGATGCGGTAGTAATCCCCACTGTAGAGGTTCCTGCTCATTCCAAAATCGGCAATCTTGATGGTGTAGTGCTTCCCCACCAGGCAGTTGCGCGTGGCCAGGTCCCGGTGCACGAAGTTGAGGGATGAGAGGTACTTCATGCCCGAGGCAATCTGGGTCGCCATGAACAGCAGATCACTGTGGGGGTACATTGGACCCGTGAGCAGAAGGAAGGAAGGGAGGGAGGAGAGCAGCCAGAAGGCTCCAGGCAAAGTGTCCCAGGCAGCTGTCCCTGCTCTCCCAGGCAGCCTTACTGTCTTGGCTTGCAATGCAGGATGTGCCCAGCAGTGTGCATTCTATCACCATCTGTTAAACCAGCTGGGACAGTGCTCTTTATCTTTTCCACAACCCATCCTTCCTCCAGGAAAGAGATCTCCTGTCAATGGGCCATTGAGTCCCACTGCATCACTGATAAAATTCCATCATCCCGTTGGGAGATGCTCCACCCAGGGGGAGAAGCCAAGCATTCCCTTCCCAGATAAAATCTGAGATTTGGAACATCAGAGCAGCCTTTTTCCACTGGATTCCAGAGGAAAGCCAGACCCTTCTACATCATCACTGGACCTTCAGAGGAAAACTGCACCTTGCAGGAGGATGCAGCCACCATTTAATGGGACTGCTGCCAGCACCCTGACTGACTGATGGGGTGTCAGCTTGGATTCTGACTCTGTCAGCAGTTTTGGTTTGGGTTTGTTTTGTATTACTGTATTCTAATTTTACTTTTTTTTTTTTCCTAGTAAAGAAGCATTACTTCTATTCCCATACCTTTGCCTGAGAGCTCCTTAATTTCAAAATTATAATATGGAGGGAGGGGGTTTACATTTTCCATTCCAAGGAAGGCTCTTGCCTTCCTTAGCAGACACCTTTCAAACCAGGACACCTACCTGACAGAGGGTGCGTGGCCAGCAGCGGGGCTGCCTGCCTGCTGGCGGGACAGGAACTGGTTGAGGTCCCCATTCTCCATGTACTCGGTGATCATGCACAGGGGATCGTCTGTGATGCACACTGCCAGCAGCCGGATGATGTTGGGGTCCTTCAGCCGCGACATGATCTTGATCTCCTTCAGAAAATCATTCCTTTCCAGAACAGAAACCACATGGGTTGGACAGACAGACCCAGAGGGGCACAGAGGTGAACACAGACTGGTCAAGAATGCCACCCACCCTCCTGAGCCTGCTGATGGACCTGCGGGTCCCTTCCCCTGGCACTGGAGATGGGCTTCAGGGTTGGCTCAGCAGGTAGACAGGCTCTGGGGAGCTGGTTAGGACCAAGGATCCTGCTATGTGACAGCCCAGCATCCCCAGAGAGCTCAGGTGTGTGGTCCTTGCAGTGACACTGAGCATACAGCTGATGGATGGAAGCAGGGGATGCTTTCCAAGCACCCCAGCTCTCATGGTGAGGCTCTGCACGAGGCAGTGCTGGGGTGTGTGTGCCCCCATCAGCCCCTACCTGGCATTCTTGTTGGCATCTGCCCGCAGCATCTTCACAGCCACCAGCATGGGGTGGTCAGAACTGCCATCCAAGCCCTCTAGGGCAAAGTCCTTCACTGTGAACTTCTCCATGTCCTCCACTTCACAGAGGTGAACCTGGGGGAGCAAGGGGCAGCCATTCCCTCTGCTCACTGACCACCCTCACAAGCTGGGAAGAGCTTTGCCTGAGCCCTGCTGGAAGCAGGCCCAATTCCTGCTCACCTCCCCAAACTGGCCTTCCCCCAGCTTCTCCTTGAAGGTCAGCAGCTTCCTGGGAAACTCCTCGACGGCCACGTCCTTGCCGGAGAGCAGGTCCATGGTGAGGGCTGGCACCGAGTAGGTGTTGCCGCCCGTCACGCCCTGCAGGTTCACGATGTCGGCCTCGGCGTAGTGCGGCACACCCTCAGGGACGCTGGCCTGGGACTTGGCAGGGCCACTGCAGCCTGGGGGGACACAGCAGGGCCAGCCCTGCCATGGGTGTCCTGCCCCGCACCCTCCTCTGCTCACTGCTGGCTGACACGCTCTGTCCCTTCCACCCCAGAGCCCTGCGCTGCCCCACGGGGCTGTACTCCTTCCCCACTAAACATACCGGCCAAGCCTTGACTCCAGGCAAGCAGAGACCAATGCCTGGCCTCCACCATGGGTGAGGAAGAGGTGCCAAAGCATCCCAAGGATGACAGTGGGACACAGTTTAGTCTGACAGAGGATGTCAGTGTTGTGGGAGACCTTCTCACACAGCCTTTGTATGACCCTCATGTGGGATGCACGGGGGCTTGTGAGACCTCTCTCCTCTATGCCAAAATGTTCGAAGAGTGGCCATCGGCTAGGGCTGGGGAGAGGGAGCTGCAGCAGGCTCAGAGCTGTGAGCACACAGTGTCTTCACTCTCACTCACCTGTGTCCTCCTCCCCCGAGGTGAACTCGGGCAGCTTGCGGATTAGGCGGGAGGGCTCCTGGTAGTCGGGTCCCAGAGGGAAGATGCGGTCATAGGTGGAGCTGGACTCCTGCTCGCTGGGGGAGGAGGAGCGGTTGTGGTTGAACATGCTGGACTCACTGGGCAGGGAGAGGCTGACGGTCATTTCATCGTCCAGCATCCTCCGTGATGCCTGTGACAGCAGGGCAAGGGAGGAGAGAGCTGGGGTTCCCCACAGCGTGGGCAGGATGGCGTGTCTCCTGTTCCATGGCACCGGGGCTGTGTCCAAACCTCCTCTCTAGTGCCTGGTCCCTGGATTGCAACACCTGCCTGGGCTTGTCCTCATGTTTCCCCTTTCTCTTGTCTGCCTCTATGGTGGAGGGTTTGGCTCCATCAGTTCTGTGAGTGACCTTGGTTAGGAGGTGGCTGTGGTGAGAACCCTCCACACCCAGGCTCCTGTTCCCCAGAGCAACTTCAGGACACAGGCACGGACAAACAGGCAAGTCCCAAAGTCACCACCCTGCTCAGCTAAGTGCCCTTGCTTGGGAGATGGGTACAAAGCACAGCCTTTCTGAGGAGGGGATGGGAGCACCAGCACCTACATGGAGTCTGTTTTCTCCCAGAAGAACATGCCCAGAGTGAGCCCCCCACCACAGGGCACCTCACCATCCACGCCACGCTTGCCCACCTTCTCCAGCATTTTCTGCCAGAACTGCCGCCACAGTATGATGACAATGATGGCCACCAGAATGAAGATGATGGCCACCAGGCACCCAATCAGGATGCGTGTGTTGCTGTCGTCTACCTTGAGCATGGGGTCTGGCCAGAGAAGGGGTTAGGGTTAGTTCTAGAGTGGAGTCCAGTTGGAGAAGGGGACAGTCACAGTGGGGCATGGGGAGACCCCCTGCCCCTTTCCCTCCTGGGATGGGGCACAGACCCCAGCCAGCACAGGGCGACATGCTTACCATAAGTGGTGGGGACTGCGGGTGCCTCAGCGGGGGGCACCGAATTGTTGTACATGGCTGCATCTGGCCAGGGAGAAGAGAACATCAATATGGGGGTGTGGGTGCCCCACAGCCCCACTATCTGCTTGAGCCTCCCACCCAGAAGAGCCTAGTCCCCACAGGGTGACGGTACCTGACTGGAAGGTGATCTCACTGAACATCATCCAGGTGTCAGCAAAGTAGTACTGGCACTTGATGGCACTGGCCATGCGGTGCAGCAGGGGCACAGTGACAAAACGGGCGCTGGGGTTCACATCGTCCAGCACCAGCACTGAGGAGACGGCGCTGGGCTCCCACTCGCTGGCATCGGCGCGGAAGTAGCACTGCACCTCCTTGAAGATCTTCACACCTTTGGTGAACATGTTGTTGCAGTGGACCTGTGGGGCAGGCTGTCAGCACGGCCACCGAGGGGCACAGGGAGGGTGGTGGGGCAGGGGCGTGGGAACCTTCATGGTGGTGAAGTTTCTGATGCGGTCGAACTCAAAGGTGATCTCCACGTAGCCACCGGCCGTGCTCTCATTGCGCCAGCCCACATAGTCGTAGCCCGGCCAGACGTGGTACTCGTGGGTCTGCGTGAAGTCATCCATCCCCGACACCCCATCTGTCAGCTGGCCTAGGCCCTCTGTCATGCTGCCATCGGCAAAGGGGCACAAGAAGCGTGACTCTGGCCAGCCCCACAAACTTGCACCACCCAGCACCCCCCGGCAGCTCCTCATGAGACACTTGGGGGGGGATTGTGTTCCTGCTGTTCTCTCTGGAAAAGGCTGTGGGGTGCTGAACATGTGGTGCAGCTAGAGCAAATCCAAGGGAAGGGCTGGGGCTGCTTCCCCTATCATTATGTGCAGCCTTCCCAGGCTGGCCACGTCCCCCACCTCAAGGACACCTCAAGCCTTTGCTCTGCTGAGGATCGGGCTGACAATGCAGGGAAGAAACACCTCCCTGGCCAGTTGCCCAGCGTGGCACCCAGCCCTCACCTGTAGCCGAAGGCCCCGTCATATACCGAATCGTTCAGGTAGATGATGGTGCCCCCAGGAAGGATGAGCTGCTGCCCAACTGGCGCGTTGTAGGACACCAGTCCATCTGCAGGGAGGGAAGATGAGTGCATGGACAGCTGGCAATCCTGGTGCTGCAGGACAGCCAGCACCCACTGCGATGGCCAGCATGCCAGGATGGGTGCTGGGGACATGGGGACAGGCACAGGAGAGCACCACGCACCCAGCCAGACGCAACCGTAGAGCTCCACACGCAGGCAGACATTCATGGAGTGGTCGGTGACGGGGATAAAGCGGACAAAGCGAGCAATGAGGGGTGGCTCCAGGTCTTTAAGGACGATGTCGTAGGTGTTTGTGTTTCCATCCAGCACCTGGAGAGGGAGAAGCATGGTGGGGATGGGCAGGAGAAGCCTTCCTCACCCACCATTCCCATGCAGCCCCCACCCAGAACCTCCTCACCTGCTTCCCGTGCCGGTTCCTCCAGGAGATCCAGCGGGTGCCATCCCGGCTGTAGCTGATTTTATACATAGGAGCAAACTCATTGCCATGGCCCTTGGCGTGGCGCCCCTGAGTGCCCACCAGCGTGATGAAATGCAGGGCATGCAGGTCTATCTGCAGGAACTCCTTCAGGTCATTTGGTGCCACGGGGGTCTTGGGGCACCAGGCTCCATCGCCACCCTCCAAGTCCAGCCTGTGAGCCCAGAGCAGAGGAGCTGTTGGCAGGTGGCTGAAGCCAGCCCCTTGTGTCCCCCTTCTCCCCCCGTGCCAGCCCAGCCCCTGATGTGGCTGTTACAGGAGAATGTCCGCACTCACCGTCCGTACTTGGCAGCTGTGGAGTCAGACCAGTGGCTGGAGGCCGAGATATCCTCATCAGGAATGTGCCCACCCGACATTCCCAGGGGGTACCGGCACACGGCTGCAATGACACCGGCACGGTGCTCAGCAGGAGGGAATCAATCCCTCCAGGACTCCCTGGCTGAGCTGGAAATGGCCTGGGATGGGGCACATCCACTGTGCCCCAGGGCAGCACTGTCTATCCCTCTGGCTGACAGAGAGGATGAAGCAAGGAGGGGACAGCGCTGCCAAAGCAGGCACCTTCCCCAGCAAGCACAGCCTCTGGCCAGCAGTGGATGCCAGCCCAGCTCCAAGTGAAGTGGGAAGGAGGGGAGGTGGCTCCAAGGGCTGACAGACACACCGGGCCCTGTCCCCAGGGATCTCCTCAGCCTTGCTGGCGAGGATCTCGGCTGCAGTGGGAGAGCCTGTGAGCTGGCACAGCTGTCCCCATGCTCCAGAGGCCACTTGCCCTGAAAACTCACTGACAGCAACTATGTCATGCTGCTCCCTGTCCCTGCCTGGGGGAACAAGTGACCAGGACAGGCACTCATCCTCCCTGCTGACCCCTCACCAGTAGCCCTGCTTCTGGCCTAGCTGCGAGTGGAAAAGTACCTGGGGTGGCAGGCGAGATGCAGCCCTAAGTGGCAGCGATTCCCTCAGCACTGCATCCTCACTGCTTCCCAGGAGTTATTTTTTCATGCCTGGCCGCCAAGAGTACTGCTGAATGGGCAGCTTGTTTGGCCATGTTTACTGTCTGGCTGCCGGCTCCAGCCCACCACGCTCCCGCCGCACACCACCCCAAGCAAACACCCGCACCGACGCGGCGAGGACCAGGCAGGACTCTGTGCCTGGGTCACCTCCTAGCCCACAGCCCCTGTCTCACCTGGCACAGCACCAGCAAAGAACCCATGTCCCACTGTGCCACCATCCTCAGGACAACACCCATGGGCACCATATCCCACATTAGGCAGAGGGATAAGCGCATCTTCACTGGGAGCACATGGGAGCATCTCCACTTGTCTCCTGTTCTCCCACAGCCCTCACTGAATTCCTATTTAATTCTTGCCAAGCATGGAGCCAGCCCTGCCTTTTTGTCTTGCTAATGGCAGTCCTGGCCAGGCAAATCCAATTCTGCCAGCCATAGATGTCTGCGGGAGAAACAGGATTGCCTCTTTAAGTAAGCACCACTCAACGTCCCGGCAACACCCAACTAATTCTTCCCACAGATGGAAGAAGCCTTTGAAGGGACTTGTTAAAGGGACTGCCTGGGGAAACCCTGGGCTCTGTCCATCCCTGCAGCCCAGGATGGGGCTGAACCCTGCAGGAACAGCCATCTGAACACACTTGTGCTGACAGCCGGAGCAGTGTTGTGGTTTCTGAGCAGGAGCCAGGTACCCAGTCAAGCCACTTCCCCAAAGCCAGCTTGGGTCTGCTGTAAGACTGCCAGAGTAGGCACAGCCCAGCAGAGAAAAAAATACCTTGGCACCTGGCAGCCTGCAGAGTCAGGGAGCCCCCATGGCAAGAGCCCTACCGAGAGCCCAGGGCTCTGGCTGCAGTGCCAAATTTGCCATGTCTAGCAGCCTGCCGGCTGCCAGGGACAGCACAGTGGCCGAGGCACACAGAGGGGGCTGACCAGGTGCCCTGGTGAGGTAGGACAGCAGAGTGACTGGGCAGGTGTGGGCTTGGGGGGCCATCACATACTGCTCCTCAGAGATGCTAGACATGACGTGAGTCCAAACTTGGCCATCGGGCAGGAACAGAGACCAGGGAAATGAAATGATGGCACCTGCAGCCACCTGGTCCCTGTGGGACTTACCAGGGTTGACCTGGGCTCTGGCAGTATGTTGGAGGTGCAGCAGCAGCAGTGGCAGCAGGGCTGCTGTGGGGGTGGCTGGCATGTCGGCAGTCCTGCGGAGACAGAACCAGGGCTCGTTGGGCTGAGGCAGCTGAGGAGGGGACAAACACCATCCCAGCTTGAGGATGGGACCACCTCTGCGTGAGCCCCCATGTCTCCACCTTGGCCTCGGAGGAGCAACAGAGCCCCAAGGCTCAGGTCTGCCGTGGTGGTCACAGGGATCCTGAACACCACCCCTGGGAGCCATGGTGCGCCGCATCCCCATGGAATGGTGACAGGAACCATGGGGAACTCCCTGGGCTCTGCCTGGGGCCAGCACTGGCCACCTCCACCACAGGGCACAAAGGTTCCAGCCACTCTTGGCCACCCTTGCAAGGCAGAAGTTGCACAGCCCCATGGTATAAGGCAATAATAGCAGGGTGCCAGAGTGGCTCCCCTGCCTGCTGGCTCCCAGAGAGGAGAGCAGATAATCACCAGAGATTACAGGGGATTTGCAACTCCCCATGGCAGAGTGGATCCCAGGGACAAGGGTGACACAGGGTGTGCTTGGGAACCAGCTTGCACTCTCTGCTCAAGGGGAGCATGGGATGGGGTTGGAGGGGACCTGGGAATGGGGCTTAGGCCACAGCACAGGGAGAAAAAGGACCAGTGCTGCTTGGGCTTCTCAGAGGGGACAAAGGGACCTCCCCAGGACGTGCCTGCCCTCATGTCAGGGCTGCCACCAGAGCCCCCAGCTGCCAGGAACCCGCAGAGCCCAAGCAACTCCCACTGTGCTCACACACCTCTGGGTGACCATCATGACACCATGCTGAGGGAAGCACCAGGGAGACACCCCTAAACATCACCAGCCCTGCCCCAGACTCCCCAAGCACTCCTTGTCTGCCAAGAGGACACTTCCTACCAGCACCAGATGCAATCAGTTCTTTCTATTAATAAAAGGGCTATTTTAATCCAGTTTAAACATACATTAACCTTTGAGGGAGCAACCCACTAACCCTCACCTTTAACCTGGGAGTCAAAGGGACCACAGCTCCTGACCAAAGGGGGCCTGGCTGCTGGGGTAAATCCCAGCCAAACCCACTGCACCAGAGATGTCTGTCTTGGCTGACACATCCTTGAACCAGCCCAGTACCACTGAGGCTGCAGGTGAATGTCTGGTTGTGTCCCTGCATCACCCCACCACCGAGAGAAAGGCTAAAGCACCCAGAGCATCTGGGTGCTGCCACAGCTGGGCTTTGGCTTTGGCAGGGCAGGAGTGAGACTGGGGCTTGCTGTGGTCACAGCAGCACCCAAGGGGAGAGCAAAGTCCTTGTCACCTGCACTCTCCTTGGAGCTCTCTGCACCCCACAGCACCCTGCTGCACTCCTGGGGGACTCTGCCAAACACAAGCTATGGAGGAGGCACAAGTAAATACCTGCACTTGGGATGACCCTCCACCCCTCATCCTTTTTTTTCTATTTTTTTTTTTCTGAAAAGCACGTATGTGGTAGCTTTCCCCCCTCCCACCCAGTTCCCAGCAGGAAAGCTGTAGCTAGTTGCAATTAATACAGCTGCAACTGGGAATTTCAACTGCATTGCCAAGAGGCACACACAGGAGGCTCCTGCATTTGATGATGGCCAGTTCCCCCCAACATTAAAATATTCATTTCCTTCTGCATTCCAAAAAACATCCAGGGATATTTTTCCCCACTATTCTTTCAGGCTGAGTAAATTCTTTAAGCATCAGGATACCAGATGCTGTAATCTCCTTGCAGAGAATGCATTTACATTTAGCCTAACACAGGGAAATCATCCCCAGGTAGACACTGGAAGTCCTGATCGCCCCTCAGGGGTGTGGGGTTGGGGACAATGGCTCGGACCACGAGGCTGAGGGCTAAGGGACATGCTGTCGAACACAGGGGCAATGCTGGCAGCCCAGCTGGAAATCAATTCTGTTCCACCAGCCCTGCTAAAGGGGTGGCTCTGCAATGTTTTGACTGCAAACGTTTGCTGAAAATTTTCAATCACTGGAAAGTTTTAGTGCAGAGAGTTTTTGGAGCTCCTCCCTGGCATCACACAGACTTTGAGTTTCCCTTGGCTGCTGCTTTTTTGTTGTTTTCCCTTCTTATTTCCCTCCTTCCTTATTCTACTGAAATAACCAAGGGAACCAAGTGGGGTAAAAACTAAATCCACTTTTGTTAAGAGGCAAACCCCACCCAAGCCATGGTCCCTCTTGCTGCCAGCCCATTCCAGGTGAGGTCCCCAGGTGGGCACTGCCACCTTTGCTAGCACTGGAGGAGCATCATCCATGGGGCTGCATGGCAGCAGCCTGCACCCCTTGTGCACGGCTGGACACGACCAGGCCTGCCAGGACTTCCAGGGCTCCTGCTGCACAGCCCCTGTCCTCACACGGGGCTGGGGCTGCTGTGCTGCTGGGTGGGACACTGGGATGCCCTGAGTGGGGACAGGCTGGCTGTGACCCTGGCCTAGGGGTGTTTGGATGAGGGGGTTCAGGATCCCTGCCCCCAAAATGGCATTTTTGGAAGGGAGGAGGACTACAAGCCCCCAGCATGCCGTGCCGCCAGTGGGAGCGCAGTGCAGCATGCCGGGACCCGTAGTCCTTCTCCCTTCCAAAAATGCCATTTTAGACTTTTTCTGGGCTGGATGCAGCCCCATTTTCTGCAGCAGCAAGCACCTCCCCAGCTCCAGGCTGGCTGGCTGAGCCGGAGTGACAGGAGCAGCCAGCAGGACCCCGTGGCTCCCCATGCCCTGGTGACCACCTCCAGGAGCACGGCTGGGGCCTGGGGACAGCATCCCCTGGGTGCTGCTTCCAGCAAGGGCTCCCCGACAGCCCCGAGCTCCCAGCCCTGCTCCAGGCCATCCAGCAGAGCCACCCAGGGGTGGCTCCCAGCACCAGCACTGGTCACAGCACCAGGGCCTCATGCTCCCCTCGCCAGCGTGACCCGGTGCCCAGCTGGGGAACCCTGGGGACAGCAGGCATCTCTGGCTGACCAGCACTGCCAACACACACATGGGGGGAGCTGAGGAGAGACACCAGGAAACGCTGGCCTGGCACGAAGGCACACGCTGGCACTGGGGTCAGCTGGCAGAAAGGGGTCAATTGTCACCCCCTGAGCAAGGACAGCGCCCTGCTGCTGCCCCAGGGCCTCCCCAGGCAGACCCACACCCCAGCCCCGCTGCCTGGGCTCATGGAGCACTCCTGACCCGAATCCCTCCAGAATCCCAAGCCCAGCAGGGTCAAACACGTCCCCAGGCAGCCGAGGGTGACTCACCGGAGCAGGGTGGTGGCCAAGGCCGGGTGGGCTCCTCACCCCTCGCTCGGGCCGGGGGAGCCAGGTGAGGAGAGAACTTCCCTGGGCTGATGCAAGATGCCTCTGGGAGCCTGCTCGCATTCTGTGGATTCCTGGGACCCAGCCAGAAATCCCACAATCCCACAATCCTACATCTTGCACATTTGGTTTCAATTAGGGAGCGGAGAGGGGGAGCCAGTCAGCGATCCGGGCTGGCTTTCTGGCAGAGGTTATTTTCCTTGGCCCCGGGGAATGCGCGCAAAGCTATAATTTACAGCAAAACCCATTCATAGCACAAGAGAAAAAAAAAATAAAAACGTCCCCGTGGCCAGCAAGGGAACTTAAAGCAATAGGCAACATTTCACTTTCCAGTGTTTGCCCCGTGGCTGTGGCATGGCATGTGTGTCCAGGACCCTCCTCCTGCACTGTGGGGCTGGGTAGGACACCCCACAAGATGCCAGAGTGACCCACATTGGTTACCCCTGTCCGGGCCCCTGGGGGAAAGATCTGGGGCTCCTGCACAGGCACACGTGGCCAGCACAGAAGCCAGAGAGCCAACCTGGCTCAGGGCAGACTCGCTTCTCCAGCTCCCTGAGCTCCACACAGAGCTGGTGGCTTGACATCATTTCCAGGCACTAGCCTGGCACAGCGGCCATGGGTTACGCAATGAGACAGGGAGAAAAATAATAATAATAATAATAATAACAACAACAATAATGGTCTCACATTAGCTTTTGCATAGCAGCAGAAACCACAATTAAAGAACTGCAAAAATTGTTTTTTAGACTGTTTTGGCTGTGTTGAATTCCACGCTCACATTATGGGAAGGAAGTGGCACCCCTGGCAGCAGCTCCCTAAAAGGCTTTCCTGTCCCACCAGACACCCCAAAGCCCCAGGGCTGCTGCCTTACTCCTAAACCAACCTCTTTGCCAGCCTGAATTCTCCAGAAAAACAAACCAGACCACAGGCAGGAGAAGCCACCCCCTGCCCCCAGCAGACACTGATGACCCTGTCACTGCCACCAGAGAGGTGCAGCAGCAGCAGCACTGCCCAGGGTGAAAGAGGCAGGGCACAGCTCCCTCTGGGCTGGCAGGAAGCAGAGCCCCATCTGCTGCCCCAGATCAGCTGGCAGGGAGAAGCACAGGCTGCCCTACGTGCACACCAGCACAAACCCCAGCCAGCTCTGCTCTACTCCACTCCCTCTTGCTACCTGGAATTGGTACTCATATAACTTGGCAGCAGCCAGCACCCTGGTGCTCCATCCCAGGAGCTAAGGCAAAGGTGGTGGTCTGCAAAGCCAAAAAGCTGAAGGCTCAGCCACACACAGCCCAGGCAGCCTGTGGTGAGCCAGCAGCAGGCACAGTGCCAGCCAGGACCCCTACACTGCCCTGGTGGCCTAGGCACAGTGCCCAAGGAACCCAGTGCTGAGCCCAGGATGCCCAGCAGCCACCTTTGCACTCAGGGGGCACATGGTGACTTCCCCCCCAGGGCAGCAGGAGGTTGGGACCACACCAGCATCAGGAGAGGAGCTGGCCAAGCTCTACCTCCTTCCTCCCAAACAGGAGGGGAGACAGCACAGCTGCTCTGCCAGAGGTAGTAGTCAGGACACCACAATCCTCTGCAATGAGCTCATGCAGGAGGCAAAAGAGCCCCTCCAGGAAAAGCAGAGGGCACATGGCACTGGTGGAAGGCTCCAATGCCAGGCTGGTTTCACCTTGAGCACTCCAGCAGGGCCACACACCTGCCTCTTCCTACCCGCTCAAGGCTTACCACTGCTTGCAGAAATGTTAAAGAGGAGGGTGCAACTCTGCTTCCTCCAGGAACACCCCAAATGAGCACACTGCAGGCCATAGGCCCTGCCTGCAGCCAACCCAGCCAGCCACCCTCACTGCACTGAACAGAGCACTCAGCTCTCTGCTCCACGAGCCTCTTGGTGGAAAGTCACTGTCACTCAACCACCACCAGATGACAAACAGGAGGGACTCAGTTTAATTGGGTACTTCCAGTTGTGCAATACACAAAGGATGACCAAAAGGGAGGACACAGGCAATGGCAAGGACCCTATTAAAAAAAACCAGTCATGTAGATTTAAGAAAAATCAAAATTCACAATTAAACCCAGCCCCGTACCATAAAAATCCTCTCTCTGCATGTACAATGACTATTACTATATACATATTTAAAAATAAATGCCCACAGCCTGGGTTGCAAAGAGCAGCACCACAGCTGTGCCTTGTGGCAGGAGAATCTGTAGTGTTTGGTTTTTAAATTAAAATATAAATAGAAGCATATAGCATGCCAAGAACTGAGTGGGTCAAATCCTGCTCTGCGCAGAGCTGGAGTGAGCAGGAGCAGCCCCTGCTAGGCCCAGCCATCAACCTTTGTGTGCCAGAGTTCCTGGAGGGATGGGCAGCCCTGCCTGGCACCTGGCTGCCACTACATCCCATTCTTCAGCAGCTCGTGGATCCCATCCTCATCGATGATGAGAGGCGTGCGGAACTCCCGGTCCTTCACGTACTTCTCCAGACCCTACAGGAGGAAAAAGGGCTCATGGGGAACACCCCGCACATCACCTACTCTGCTGTGCTTCTCAGGGGTGCCTCTGCTTCCCTCCCGTGCTGGCAACCTGGGGGGCACTACCCCACAAAGCTCCCAAGTGAATGAGTCACTTTGTGTGTGCCCTGCCAGCCTGGTCCCTCTGCAAGGGCCCCCCAGCTCTGCAGAGCCAGTACTCACTTCTCCTCCATAGGACACAAGGGGAGAAATTTCACACTGGATTGGCAGGTCGTTTGCATCCTTCAAGCTGCAGAGAGAAACATCCAGAGTTAGGTGCAGCCCAGGGGGGACACAGATGGGGCCCAAGATCTGCCTAGGCCAGGTAGAGGGTCAGGGGCTGTCCGGGCCACACCACACAGACCCTGCCAGGCAGAGCTGCCCTAGGTTAGTCAAGCCTTGCGTGCTTCTCCACAGAGGTGCCAGCTAAAGTTTAGATCCCAGCAGTGACTGAAAGGGAAAAGAGCTTCAGATGGGGCTTTCATGACGCCTTTGCACGTGTTTAACTATGGCGGTGCCTGTGGCCCCAGCCCTGCTGTTCTTGATGCTGCATGGAAACGAGTCACTCTTTCCTTCTCTTCCTGCAGCTCTGGGGTGATGTGAGATGCACTCACAGAGTACCTTCCTGTTTGGCTGCACACAAGAGGTCTCGCTTAAAGCACACCCTGAGGACACAGGGTAAGCCCTTCTGCTCATTCAAACACTCCCTGCAGCACTGTCTACTCCTCCTGCCTTTGCCAGTTACATGGACTATCTTGGCTCCTCTGTTCTGCCTGTGAGCTGGAGCTGGTGAGCAAAATGTCAGAACCACACCAGTGCTGCCCATTGCAGCAGCACTGCTGGGCAGGGGCCCGTGAGGGGTCCCTGCCCCTGCTGCCACCAGCCTTCATAGGACATGCTTGGATGATCCCTGGGTCCAGCTGAAGGTGCAGCTGTGTGGCCCAACAAGCAGCCATGGCAAAAGCACTGCCCCTTCCCAGGCAGTGGCCACAGCAGCCAGGCAGGCATGGGCAGGATGCTGTGACCACACTCCCTTCATCCGGGTCAAAGCTCATTCCTGCTGCCACGAGTGTCAGTAAATAAAACCCACCCATCCCTACCACATTGGTATTTTGAGTGTTAGATTCCAGATAGTTGTCTTAAAAAAAAAAAAAAAATTGACATTAAATGGTAATGAAGGGTAAAACTAGGATGAGGTGCATCCTTTCTCCTACATGTTACGTAGAGCCATGGCTTAGTCATGGCCTCAAAACACCTAGTCTGGAATTAAAGCAGAGAAAAAACAGCTGTATTCCACCAGAAAGTACCTGAAGATATAGCTTCTGAAGGAGGGCCAGGTAACAAGACTGCTCACTCTGTGAGTCACTTACACTCACCAGCTCCAAGTCCAAGCACAGCCGTGCCCACAGAACATGACAGAAGAGTTAAAGCTCCCCGTGTGTTCCCATAAACTTCCAAGCACTGAGCCAGGGGCTTTCCCTGGTGTCCTGCTCTGGATCCTCTAAACTCAAGAGCTGGAGTCACACAAAGCCCAGCTGGCTGCTGTGCTCAGACACTCACATGCTATATCAAAGCCTGCCTGATGTCTGCTTCGTGTTTTGAATCCCATTTCAGGATGATCTGCCTGAAGGGCAGGCAGACATTAGAAGGTGGCAGCCATCCCCAGCTCTGGGACAGGCCAGAATCAGTCCCTGCCACGCTGTGACAAACAGGGAGTGGCATCAAACGACATACCAGGGTGTTTCCCAACAGCGTCCTGCCCACCAGGTGACCTTTGGGGGCTGTGTGCAGCCAGCATCAGGCTGCTGCCATCCTGCAACTGTACCAACAGCATGAGCCCCATGCATCCAGTTATCCCTGCAGAAATGAGCCCAGCAGGGAGCAGAGCTGACCATGCCCACCACGAGTAGAGGTGTCCCCATCCCCAGGGTGACATGCCCCACCACCCACATGCAGCCACCAGCTCCCTGGCCCCATTAGCCTAGCACCTGCTCTGCCTGCAGCCCGTTAGTCCCTAAGCACAGCCCCACCACCATGCACCTGGGACACAGATAGTTACTTGTCATTGACATCTGCTGGGCTGGCAGCTGACCTCCCGTTTGTGACGCTACACAGGAATAAACAAGGGTTAGCAGGGGGGGAAAACAGATCAAAACGAGCGTGGGGAGCTCTTGTGGTTGAGGGATGTGTTGATGCCAGTCTGGCTGCTGCATGAATCTGCTGGTGGCTTTAGGGAGCCACCTCCTCCCTGCAGAGGCAACTTTGGCTATGCAATGGAAGCCAGCACGATTCAGTTCACAGGTGTTGAATTGAGAAGGAAAGCTGCTGCTGACTGAGCACCACTCCTGCTGTCAGCACACAGCTCACACCCAGCTCTGCTCCACAGATCACCCAGGAGAAGGGACCCGTAGCTGGCTACTTCTGTGACACTGTTATCAGTGCTGCGCTCGATATCCCTTGTGCTTAATACGCAGCTCAAAAAGGAGCAGGAATGACAGAAGCAGCTCACCGAGGGATGGCAGGGATGCGTGTGCCATTTTCATCCACGAAGTGCCCCCCTGCATTGAGAACCCAGCAGTGGTGCAGGGACATCAGGGCATGTCGGGCTGTGGTGGGGTTGTCCTTCCCGTTCTGGCTGTCTGCGTTCTTCAGGGGAGAGAACTCATCCTCACGCAGCACCTCATATACCACGAACTTCCTGGGGAACACAGCGTGGGAGGGTCAGTTTTGGGAACTGTGGCCGCTTCCCCTGCCAGGATGGCTGAGCTGGGCCCATAGCCCTCTCCCAGCCCACACCCATGGGCTGTTTCCACAGCCATGCAGGAAGGAGGGGAGGGCCTGGCCTGTAGGGTCAGCAGATGTTCTGGCACCAGCAGCAGGGCTCAGCCCAGCAAGAGGCACACAGCACCAATCCCATCCTGATCCCGGGGCATCACCAGTAGGCACACTCTGGCACAGCCCCAGGGGCTCTCAGAGCTGCCCCAGGGAGAGCCAGCAGTCAGCCTGGACCCCACAGAGAGCAAAGGACATACTTGGAAAACTGAAAGATGTCAAAGACAAACTTCTCCATCTTAATCCCGTTGGGCTTCTCGGGTTGGATTAGCTGCCCTGTAGTGATGTCCACGTGTGGGATCTTCTTCTCAGCCACATGGTGCTGCAGTTGTGGCTCGTATGTGCTGCAACAGGCCAAGAAAGATATGTCACTTGCCCTAGGAAGCCACATCCCCAGCTCAGACACTGCTGCAGCAGGATGGCTGCCCTGCTCTGACCCCAGCTTCCCCAAGACACAGGCTGCTCATCCCCACAGCAGCCAGGAAAGACGGCCCCACATGCCTGCACTCTGGAAACAGCACCCAGATCAGCCCGGAGAAACCTTATCTCAAGGAAGGGGCTGTGCAGAGAGGTGGGGGTCAGGCCAGCTGTGCAAGGGCCAGACATTTGGGGCCTCATCCCAGCAGAAAGCAAGGCACAGGGCAGCTCTGCTGGGCAGCAGCACTTCAGCAGCTGCTGTGCTGTGGCACTCAGCAGGCCCTTACTTGACCACGTCTTTCAGGAAGGCAGTGGTGAAATAGTGATTGGCGATGTTGCCCGCATTGAAGAGCAGCCGCCCATCCGAGCCCCGCCTCTGGGCAGTGGCCAGGGAGATCTCGCTGTACTCCACCACCTGGTACACTCCATCCACCCGGCACACCACGCCCACCGGCTCCGTGGGGTTGGTCTTCTCCACCACCTGCCCGGGGAAAGCACTGTCAGGAAAGGCATCCAAAGCCCCACACTTCAAACACATTCCCTTGTAAGCAGGGATGGGGATGCTGGAGCCCTGCCCTCCCAGGTGCTTCTGGCAATGGGGACTAGAGGAGGCAGGGCTGGGTGACAGTTGTCAGACACACCCAGAGGGCACAGGAGGATGTGGCACCAAGCCAACATTCAGCTGGCAGCAGGCATAGATATTTTTATCCATGCACAACCAGCAGGTTGCTGGCTCAGCAGAGCCACCCCCCTGACCTTCCTCTCTTCCTTTGCACCTCACACACCTCCATCTGCCTGTGGGATACCCCAGCAAATCCCTACACACCACCATCACCACAGAGGAGTGGCATGCAAAGGCACAGGGCTTTCTCCTTTCTGCAGGCTAAGGTTTATTTCCTCTTTCTTTCACACAGGCCAGGAGGAGAAACTGCCTTCCCTTTCTCAGCTTTTTCTCCAAAAGCTACAAGGCCAGTAAGTCCTTTCACCCATTTGCCAGAGCCAAGCCTAATGCAAACAAAACTTATGGCTGTCAAGCCAGTCTTAAAGCAAAAGCTTTAAGTGTGCAATGTCCTATCCACAAGACATGGGGCTGGGTTCAGTGTCAGCTGCACCCAACTATGTCCTGGTCTGGTGACCAGGATGTCACCATCCTGGAAACAGCTGGCAGCTTATGGCAAGGATCCTGTCTGCCTGTGCTAGCCACAAGCACCCAGGAAAGAGCTGCCCAGCTCAGGGCTCCCAAGCAGCATATGTTACTTCGCCAGTGAGCTCCAGGTACTTAGCTATCCCCCTCTTGGTTGTGGCAAGCCAGCAAATGAAGGGTGAAAAGTCAGGAAAGCCAGGCAAGGAACAGGACAAACCCTAGCCAGCTCTGCAAAAGCAGTGCCTACTCCCTAAAACATACCTTGGCCCCACAGTCTGCTCCCTTCTCCAAGCAGAACCCGATAAACCTGGGGTCAGCCACCTTCACCAGGATGTTGTCTACACAGTAGACATGGACGCTCTGCACTCCCCTCTGCTCCATGTCGTCCACGATGCCGTGTGAGCCCAGGGCCCGGTACAGGCCCCCGTTGCCATCTGCAGAGGGAACACATCACTGGGGCTGCAGCCACACCCCACTGTCTGTCAGCCACCCATGCTCATCCTCCTCCCCTGTGGAGGGGCATCAGCCCAGCCATAGCCCAGCCTGGTCCTCCCTGCCAAGACAGACACCTCCCAGCCCGAGTCAGCTGTAGGGCAGCTCGCAATGAAAACTGCAGCTCCAAAAGCTGCACCTCAGCACCATGTCTCAGCCCTGGCCACCAACCTGGTGCCATAGCAATCTTGCCCTTCTCCTCCAGCAGGATTTTTCCATCGAATCCCAGGGCAGGCAGCATGCCCTGCTGGAAGAAGATGACATTCTCCTTCTTCAAGCCAAAATACCGATGTTTCTGGAAGAACTCCTTGGTGGACTCCATAGTGCGGCCACTTGTCATGATGTACCTGTGGCAGAGCAGAAGACACCCAATGAGTAGGGAGGAGAAGCAGGGTCTCACACCTCTCATCCCAAATGTGGGGAACACCCAGGACAGGCTTTTTCCCCCTTCACACTTAGCAGGACAAGCCAATGCAAGATTTCACCCTTATTGCAACGCTTACCTCCAAAACCGTAAAACACCGTGCAGGGGACACCCAACTGCAGTGACCAGCTCCTGCCTTGTCTACAAAGCTCATCTCCCTGCCCTCCACCCTGCATGGCTGCTGTCCTGCATGGGGACATGAAAGCCTCTCCCAAGGGCCGTGGGACTCAGTCTGATGTGGGACCTGCCAGAGCCGCTCTGTGCTACTCACTCTAAGGAGCTATGCCAGTCCATGGTCCTTGGAGGGGCTCTGCATCAACCCGGGGCTACTAAGGGGAACTACACCAATCCAAGCTAACCTCGGGCTGCCAAAGGGAACTGCACCAACCCCGAGGGCTGGGGGCAGCAGACAGCCAGGGAGCTATGCCGATCTACCAGCCCTGATCCATCAGTGTCAGCTGGACCCTGTCCACACCACCCCCCGAACCGGAGCTCACCAGGGGATGTGGCATGCAGTACCGTGCTGCTCCTCCGCCATCTGCTGTAGCCTTCGCAGGCGCTGGGCCTGCAGGTGGAAGAGGGTCTTGCGGGAGGGCAGCCCCACGTCGCACATGCCCTTGGGGTAGGGGACGCCGAGGCGGGTGCCCTGCCCGCCGGCCAGCAGCAGCGCAGCCACGCGGTTCCCGGCGATCTCCGCCAGCCCTGCGGGAGCAGACACGCGTGGGGCCCTCCGCGCCAGCTCCGCACCGAGCCCTGCTGCCCCGCGCACCTACCGCGGCTCTCCCAGCGCGGCACCAGCCCGCGGTCGCGGGAGGCGCTGCCCAGCACGTCCCGCGGCACGGGCTCCATGCGCGCATCCAGCCCTGCCACTGCCACCGCTCCGCCGCCGTCCCCGCGGGCGCGGCGAAAGAAGCGGTTGATCTCGGCCACGTCCATGTGGCACAGCTCGGCCGCCAGCGCCCGGCGGGCCGCGCCGTCAAGCTCGGGCCAGAAGCGCAGCACGTGGTCCTGCCCTCCCGCCGCCAGCCGCTCCCGCAGTGCCGCCATCGCCGCATCCTCCTCAGCGCCGACCACCTCCATCCCGCCCGCCGCCGCGGGTCTACGGCCGCCCTTTATAGCCCCCGCAGGCCAATCGCCGCGCGCCCGCACCACGTGATGGCGCGTCCGCCCAATGGGCACCGGGGATGGACGGGACCGCCTCCGCCCCTCGCGGCGCCGCCGCCAATCAGAGCAGCCGCCGCGGCGCGGGTGGAGGCGCGCGCGCGGCTGGCTGCCGGGGCAACGCGCGCCACGTCAGCGAGAGGCCCCGGCGGGCTCGGGGAGCGAAAAGCCCCAAATCCACCCTAAAAGGCGCAGGCCAGGGCTCTACAGAGGGGGGGTCCGCCCAGCCGGGCCCGCCAGCCCTGAGGCGTCAGCAGCGGTGACCCACGCGCCGCTCGTGCCGTCATCGGTGTTCCAGGATGACAATGTGCTGAATTGGAAGGGACGCTCAGGGGCACGGAGCCCTGCACAAAACAGCCCCGGCAGCCGCACCATGTGCACAAAGCGCCCCTGGAGCCCTGCCCGGCTCGGTGCCGGGACGGGGCGGCGTCACCCCGGCACTGTCACGGCACGGGTGTTGTGCAAGCCGCAGCATCCCCCGGGGAGGCTGTGCGTCACCAGGCGGTTCGCCCCTGGCCGTCATCGTTCCGGAAAGCCTCACGCCGGGCTGGGACGCGTCCCTGTGGAGTGTGAGTCAGCGACGCTGCCGCAGAAAGCCGAGCCCCCAGTGACCGGGAGGGGACACGGTGGGTCCGGCCAGGATAAGGCCACCCCGGCCTGTGGGGCTGGGGAGAAGGGCCGGGGACGCTGTGCACAGCTAACCGAGGGTACTGTTGGAGGAAAGTGAAGATTCTTATTAGTGTCCTAACGGGAGTTAGTACGGAAATTACAAGGTCAATCACACTTCTCCCTGGATGGAAGGCAGCTGGCGGGACTTGAAACGCATTCCAAGATGATTTCCCATGCTAAGGGTGGTGAAGCAGAGAGCAGACAGAACATCCAGGCTCCCTGGAAATCCTCGAAGGGAGAGGGATGGTACTTTGCAGGTGATATTTTGCAGGGGTACTTTGCATATCCCCTGTCAACCACAGGAGCCATGGAAGATGTCCTGCTCCTGAGCCGACAGCTGTGGTGAAATCCCCCTCCTTAGATGAACTTGCTTCCTTAAAGCATAATAATAATGTTAACAGCCCCCTCCCTCCCACAGCTCCCCACCTCCAAGCTACAATCAGTCCTCACTGGAAGTTGAAGGACTACTGACAGCCACGCTTGCCAAGCACAAACACCAACACTGCCACAGCTGGTCACAGTCCTGTTCCCCCAGAACAAGGCCCTGGTGCTCAGGGACAGAGAACTTGATCAGCTACGTGGCATTTCAGTGTCCCACAAGAAGGGCACACAGGACAAGCACCTTGTACTGAAGCATCGTTTATTAATCACCTGTATCAAGCACACATCTGCTCAGCAATGGTGCGTGACGGGATACAACAGTTGACATCTAATCCGAAGGGAGGCACGTAATTACAGGATCTGGCACAGCAGGAGGAAGTGTATTAAATCCTCTGGAGGAGAGAACCTGGCTACAACACGGTGCTCAGGCTGTGTTGTTACGAGGCTGAAGACCAGGGAGAATAAAATTAGGAGCACAGCTAAGATTGGAGCTGCCTTGTGCTTTGGCCAGTGACTTAAACACCAGAAGTGTTACCCTACGGCTAGGGTAGGACTGTGCAGGTTGGTGCTACACCAAGGGCTATCGGGGGGAGCAGCACAGACTGGGAAACCCAGCGAGCATCTGAGTGGAAAGCCTCAACACTTGTGCATCTCCAACAGGCAGGAATCTGGAGATGAAGAAAGCCAGGCTCATCCCAGACACACCACGACAGACGCCTTGGACTGAATCACCATGCACAGTTCAGACACAATCTAGACTTAAGGAACTCAAAGGTTTTAGCAGGGCTAAAACTTATGCCAAGATACCAACAGGTCGCTGAGACAGCAGAGTGAGCTTCATCTTGAGCAAAAGAAGTCTTTGAAGGCGGAGGGTGAGGAGTAACAATACAATGTTTCTAAACCTCCCTTTACCCCACAGCCTGCAGAAGGGTGCATGCAATGACAGGACACAGATGAACATCTTCAACTCTTGCCAGGAGGAATATAAAGAAAAGCAGCTTTGGGGTTTTTACCCAGCTCAGTGCTCAAGCCTGGTCAATGAACATCTGGAGAAAAATGTCTGGTAGCAGGAGTTTGCATCGTGAGGATTTATTTAGCCCCTGTTAAAGAAGCTGAACAAAACCCCAGCCAAACTCTGGTGGAAGAGCTGCCATGCTGCAGGAACAGGCCATAGCTCCTCCCTGAAGATCAATCCTAGCACAGCCCTATCTTTAGCTGAAGGAATTCTGACTGAAAAATTCATCTTTGAAAGATGACAGAGCAGCTCAGAGTCCCAGACAAATGCATGTGAGAACTTTAAGTTTCCATTCCTTCATCCCAGCATGTCCCTGTGCCAGTGCTGGTGTAGGTGACAAACATCACACCCCTCACCCAGGGGAGCTCCCTGTGGCCCCACCTGGGCTGGCACTCAGCAGGGCAGGAGCTTTGGGGTCCTGCTCCTGCCAGCTCAGTGCTGCTGACATGGTGGCATTCAACCTGTGCATGTCTGGACCAAAGTGCTTTGACCCCTGGCTGAACCCGCAGGGACAGCAGGAATGCAGAGCTCAGGAGGTCAGCCAAGACCCAACCATACTCTAAACACTACTCTCCACATAGCAAAAACCTCACCCAGTTAATCATTCCATTCCTCCCAGACACTAAAGGTGCTTCACTAAAAGGACAGATAAATTATAAGCAAAGAATCACACACCCCACCTATGCAAAGGCTGCTGAACAGCTATGTACACCAAATGTAGCATCATTCTCAGGAAAATCTGATCAGCAAATCACACCTAAAAAATCATTGTGGGATTTCATTTTTTTCTTTCCCTTGGCAAGCCTACCATCTGAAAGGCAACAGAAGAATTCAGACATTGGTCCTTTCTGAGGGAGTTTGGTAAGGGCCACAGTAGACAGGACTACACACCAGCAGAGAACTCAGACTCATGAAATGCTACAGACATTGGATCTCCTGACACACCACACACAGGGCAAAAAATCAAGAGGAACTTTTTAAGTGCAGGATTCCAGCAAGTCCAGCATCAGCAAGATGCAAACAGTAAACTGCAAGGTAATTCAGGTACTCTTCCAGGGATGGTTCAAGCAGCTGTCCACAAGTATTTCATCTGAAGAAAAGAATTCAGGAGGGCTTTCCTCCTCGCTGAAACTGGAAGCAAGACCACAGGCCAGAATGCACTGGTGACTCGCTAAACAGGGCTGTTTCACTCTGTGCCCATCAGGAGCAGAGTGCCCACCCTGGAGGGAGAAGCTCTGCCGAATGCATGGGTTTGGAAATCCCTGGCAAACGGCCTCTGCCGGCCCCAGGGCAGCAGCTGACTGCAGCCACAGGAGCAGAGTGAGCTCTGGGGGAAGTGACACTGCTCACCATCTTCCCCCAAGGCATGTGGCTGCTGTCCCTGACACTGTGAAATACCTTCTCCTGGCCAGTCCCATCTGATGACTGATTAAGCCCTTTCAGTACAGGATCTCAGAGTGCCTCAAGCCCTTTTTGTAACCCATGAAGGACCAAAAGTGTCAGTGCTTCTAATCTACAAGTCTTAATGGGTTAATGCAAAACCAAAACGCACAACACCGAAAAGCCAAGCATGGGACCTACAACAGACAAATATTTGTTCTTGTAAGACTCCCAAGGCAGGAGTCCTGCTGTGACACAAAGAATACCGTGTGCTGTAGCACTCCTTCCCAAAAATATCACTGAAAGACACTTACATATCACAGATGATTTGGCATCAGAGCTAGGGCGCATCAGTGCCAGTACAAGGTATGTGCTAGAAAGAAGAATCCACACAGCATGGTTTTCACATCTACTCAGGCTACAAAGTGCTTACAGGTTGTGTTGGGACTGAGGCTGGCACTGGTCTGACCAGGTCTCCACCATCAGTCCCGGCCCACCCCAGGCATACAAGCAAGCTCAGCTCCCCACAGGCAGCATCATCCACACCTCACTGCCCAGCCCAGCATCAGCTGCATGGCTCTGCTCAGGTCAGGACCACAGGGTAACCCCACAGGCTCAGCAGATCCAATTTCATTGCTTCCCTCTGCCCTGTGTGAGGAAAAGACTCAAAAGTCCTCCTCATATGCTTTAGAGAGGATGTTTCTGCTTCCTTATTTATAACAGGTATCAACAAAAAGCAGGCAAGTCGTCCTCCTCCTCTTCCTCCTCCCCCAACACTGGAGAAGGGGACTTGCATTATAGGAAAGTTTAACAAAGAAATCTTCTCCCCCGAGCCAAGCCCAGTGCTAAGGCGAAGACTTGGGTCTCACTTCCAATCACGGAGAAGCCCTTGCCAGGATCTGCTGGGCCTCCCGGGCTGCCCCTGTCCCCAGAGCTGCCAGCCGGGTGCCCCGGGCAGAGCCACACCCCCTGTAAACGAGCAAGCACAGCGCACATACGAGCACACACCAAAAGCGTCCTGGCCTCCTCAGCACATCACAAAGCAGCAGGGAAGTTTCAAAGCCCATTCAAGTCCTTTGCACCTCTCCTTCACAGATGACTGGGAAGCAGGGCTAGGAAGCTCTTTTGCACATTCAACTGTAAAACATGTGAGGAAGAGGAGCAAGACAGCTCTCCTGATTGTTACTACTGCCTACAGCAAGTTTTGGTACAGATATCCTCTCTTATAGGCACTCAGTGGGTAAAACGTAGCCACAACAAACTTGCCATCAAAAATCTTTCCAGTCAGCATTTTTTGGGCAGCTTTGGAATCTCCAGCATTTGCATATTCAACAAAGACCTGAAAGAGAGAGAGAAGTAGGACTTCCAGTGCACCATGCCACTTGCCCCCTCCCACCCCTGCAATGGGGGAAACCATCCCCAAACAGATTTTTCCCCTCCATCCTTGGTTGAGCAGAAAGCACTGGAGCTAAGAGTTGAATCTCTAAACTAGGATTTAATCTCCTGCTCCTCCATTTGGTAAAGTGGGAGAAAGTATGCTGGTGATCTATACCCTCAACAATTCCTCTCCCACCCATTGGCTTCTACCCTTCATTCCTTCTATTTGTGCTAAAGCTGACTGGGCAACCTTACATAACCAGGCAGGAACCTGTGCTGTCCTTCAAAACAGCCATTTATTTTTAGCACTACCATCAGCCAGGAGATTTCCAGGCACTGAGCAGCAGTCCTGCAGCACATGGAGGGTACGTAGGAAACACAGCCTCTTCCCTCCATTCACTTACTTGGCCTTTACCAGGATTCTCCTTTGGAATAAGCAAGGAAACCACCGGTCCGTATTTCTGACACTCCTCCCTTATGTCTTCCAGGATATCTGGGAAAGGAAAGAGCTGGTTGACTTTCACTTTGCAAACTTGGGTAGGCCAAGAAACAAGTGAAGGCAAGATGAACACATCAAGAACACCCAGACAACAAATATTCCTCTCCTCTCTATTTAAAATAAACTAGCACGGGGTGACACAGCAGAAGCTGACACTGCCTAATGACCACGTAATGAGATGGAAGTGTCTGAACTGAGGCTCAGGAACACAGACCTGCAGGCAGAGAACCTCCAGCAGCAGGTTCCAGCAGCTAAAACACTGGGGGTTTAGGAGTGCTTGCTGTGGCATTTGGAGGAGGGGAACTGAAGGAGCTGGTACAAACCCTTCTTTGTGTGAGCAGAACTCAGCCTTTCAACATGTGCCCCCAGAGCTCTCGTTTGTGCCACTCACAAGGATTTCACAGCAAGCAGAAATGCAAATCCCACCACCATGCCTGCCATTCACCACACTTCAGGAATTCCAGTGAGATATTTTAGTTCTCTGCTGAGATGCTGGTTTTAAGGATCTGTGCTATTGGGCTTCAGAGTCCTGTACATATCCAGCAGAAGCTCAGAGCTGTAAACACATTGTGAATTCGGTGGGCATCTAACCAAAGAAGAAAAGACAATTTAAAAAAAAAATCTGGGATCCTTCAAGAACTCCCTACAAGTTCTGCTTTCTCTCTCAATCTCAATCCATTCTCTGTTGGTGCAACCAAAGCTCAGCTGGGCAGCTCTGTTTACTGTTCTTGTGCCTATTAATTTCTCACCCGCTTGCTCTCACATCGCCAGAGCCACAGAAAACAGTGTGTAAGACAACACTGCTATATAGGAATTGCACCAACCTTCATATTCTTCTTCACACTGCAGAGAAGCATCACTTAGAACATTTAGCAGCCTCAGCACAGGGGTGGGGAGCATCACCAAATCTTCAATATGGGGAGCTGTTTGAGACCCACAGAATTAAAGAAACAAAGTCAATGTCAAAGGAGCAAGCAAACAGGAAACTGACTCAACATGCATTGTGATACTCAAGCACTTACTGCTCTTTGCAGCACAGTTTTGCTCCTCTTCACTATTAACTGCATTTTTAGTCTGAATTCTCCATTTCCATTTTATCTTTACCTGTGCACTGAGAGACTCTTCCAAAGGGTTCAGTGCACTCTGCAATTATTGTGAGGGCAGCATCTGAAATTGTTTTTCTAATTAAGGCTAGAATTGTGTGTACTTAGCGCAGTCTCAGAAACAGATGTGACCTCAAGAACTATGCTAGTTGAACAAATTACCCCATCTATATGGAGCTATGAGAAGATCAAATGAATGCTCTGCAACTGCCTCTCCTGCCACTGCTCCCAGACAAGCTGAAAACAGGCTGGCCGGCTTCTCTAATTCCAATTCTTCAGATGCACTAAGGCACAGCCCTCAGATCTCCTTTGAACATCTTCTAGTTCCTCCATGAACACATACAAACACTCCTCCCTTCAAAATTCATCTGCAATTCACTGTTCTGAAGACCACCATACTTAAGCTACTTAAACAATGCAGTGCTGTAGAATCAGGCATGGCTACCAGTTGTGTGAGCAGAGATCCTGTGAAGGATTTCTCAGGAGCAGAAATAAAGCCCTTTGGGTGCTGGACATGGGGCACTTGGTTCTGGAAAACAAGCAGCTCCAGGATGGCCTGGAGCTGGGCAGCACAGATGCCACTGTGGGAGAAGGCAACAGTCAAGGACAAAAGGCTAATGACAAGCTATGAGAGTCACATTCTGAGGATAATCGGACCTCTACAAACTCAAAGCCACAGAAGTGTCACTTCTGCAGGAAAATAAGCTTAATTTTATGTCCCTGCACACTAGTGACAGGCCACTAATGAATCTAAGATCTGGGCATCTAACTTGCAGTTCTTGTAGAGTGCTGATGTGTTTATTTGTTTTGGCAGCTACAGCAGCTGAACACAATAGCAGGACCTCACAGCTCTGCCACTTAACAGTGAGAGGGGAGAGAAGAGGGAAATGGCTTCATTCCTCCAGTCTGAGCCTTCTAGCCCTGCCTAGAAAGTGAGCTTATTTCCTAGGAAATACTTCTCCCAGCTAAGCACACAATGGCTGTGAGGGAGCTGACATCTCTGCCAGGCACTGTCAGATGTGGATCTCACAGTGCAAGAAGAGATGCAAAGCAAGCACAGATGCTGTGAATCTCCTGCCTGTCATGGAAGAGCCCTTAGGAAAAGCTCAAGAGTGTGAAAGGCCCTATCAGTACAGATGATACCCAGACAGCTCTCAGGGGCAGCCCTTGGAAAAAAGGTGCTGTCTTCAGATAGCCAGGCATGGTCCAGCTCCTAGTGCACCTCTAGGACTATTCTTCCACAGGACTATTTGCAACCAAGACATATCAAATGAACTGAAGGCTGAAAGAACATTTAAGTGTCACCATGGTCTTATATGCTACCCCCTTTAGTCACAGAACCATAGAATCGTTTAGATTGTAAAAGACCTTTGAAATATGAACTCCAACCTGGCATGGCCAAGCCCACCACTAAACAATGTCCCCAGGTGTCACATCTACACATCTTTTATTGGGCATAGTGACTCCACCACTTCCCTGGGCAGTCTGTTCCAATGTTTGACAACCCTTTTGCTGAAGACATTTTTCCTAACAACTGATCTAAACCTCCTCTGGTGCAACTTGTTTCTTCTTGTCCTGTCACTTGCTACCTGGGAGAAAAGACAGACACTGAAGTAAACCTGTCCTTCACTTCATTTTCATATGTCTTTTTCCAGAGAGGGAAACAAACCAACCCTGAGAACTCAGACACTTGGTGTTGTACCCAAGTGACAAATGTATTTCTGGCAATCCCCGTCTGCCCTAGGAGGTACTTTCTGCCCAGCTCCTCTGCAAATGCCAGGTGACACCAACCACACTGACAACACACGATAGAACTTCATGAACTGGAAAGTCAAGACTTAGCTGTAAATGACAAGGAAAGCTATTCTCAGCTGTCTTTGCTCTAAACAGAAGAGCCGTGTCCAAGTGAAAGGCAAGCACAGATCACTTTCTGACATGCTAGGAAAGCAGCACTAAATGCTTCTTTGTGCAGACAAGCTTATGTGCAAGCCTGGCAAAGAAAAGAAGCAGGAGAGAGAACTAAGAAAAATGGCAGCTGTTATATAAACTTGGAGCACTAACCACAGAAGCACCCTCCTTGATACAGTTAGAGGTCTGCATGTTTCAAACCAGCCCTGAAGCTCTGCCAGTATACAATTCCCTCTGCTCTAAAGCAGTCCTGGCTTCAAGGTTCAGCCATGGAAGGCAGCTTTGATTAGAACAGCCCTAGCTTCTGAGACACATGGGAAGCTTGAAAACAGGGATGAGTTTGTTACCTTTGCCTAACAGTTTTGCTACCTTTGCCTAACATATTACTGATACAGAACTATCAGTATCTGTAAGAAGCAATACTTCATAATCTTGGCTGCAAGGTACACCAAGGGGCTTAAAAAACCAGGGCTAAGATGCAAGGGGAAATGCTAGCTCAGCCTGAAGCATTAATTTATGCTGCAGAAAACCTGGATTCACAGCTCCTCACTGGTGCTCTTGCAAGCAGACAAGCTCCAGAGAATGCTACTGAGCTGCATTTGGAACAGAAGACAGGGAGGGACACAAGCCCAAGCAGGGAGGTGTCAGCCCACCTTTGATGACTACATGCAAGGCACATGGGGGGGTCTTGAGGAAACACCACTGTTTTATTAAATTGAAGAGACAGCACCAGATGAAAGTGATAGTGACGTCTGTCTGTAACCTGCCACACAGGTCACTGCAGAAACAGGCTCACACCACAAACACACTGGGACTATCCGACCTGTGCAGAGGCAACAGCAGATGCCACCACCAGCCATTGCCCAAGGCAGTCACATTCCTGGTGATTTCTGAACTGGGAAACACTTAGTGTAAGAAAACCCATCCACTCGTCATAAACACCACTGCACTCTTCAAAAGCACCTCAATAGTCAGAATGTTAGGTAAATATCCTGGTTATTTCTGTGCCCTCAGATGAATGCTGCTGCCAATACACTCTTAGGGGCAGAGTCCAGCTAGGAAAAAGGGACAGCCTGTGGGGCTGGAGGAGTAGGGCAGCACTGAGAGCATAGGCATCACTCTGACCTTCCTCCTGTGGTGCCATGGAGAGCTGGCAAGTGCCACAGAAGAGCAGGAATGAGGCCAGACCAAAAAACAACAGCAAATTGCCCTCTGTGCTGCTTCCAGCACATGCTGAGAGAGTCCTGATCACGGGCCACAGGCACAGCTTACCAAAGGGAATGCTGAAGAATGGGCTGCACAAAGCCTTCTCAGCAGAGGCTCGTTTTCCTTGGTCACAATGAAGCATGCTGCAAGAGAAGACACCTTTATTTTTATGCATGTGACATTCCTGCACTGACACATTCCACCCAGGCTGGAAGCCAGCAGAGAGGAACACCCTGTCTTTGGGGTGGTTATGGTACAAGGAGAAGAGCAGGAAGCACATCTTGCATTTTGCAGCTAAAGCACACCAGAAGGATCCCCTGAAAGCATTTTGGGTAGATAGCAGAGCAGGCTTTTCTTCTTGATGTCTCTCAGCACCAAATAATGAAATTTGTTCACTTGCAAGTCTACAAGGAACACAGCATGTTCCAGCTGTACATGCTCAGGCCATGCATCCCACATCTCAGGCATACCTTCACCCTCATGAGAGTGATAACACTCCAAGGTGCTCCCACATCTTTTCATGAACGGGATTCAAAGCAGCTAACAACCCAGAGCTTGCCTGAGAATATTCCTAACCTGGCTTTACCAGGGGCTCCCAATACTATTTCTGCCAAGTTGTGTCCTCATTCCGTTTGTAGCCTCAGAGCACAGTCACAGGACAGTGAAAACAATCCCCTTGGCAGACTCTTCAGGAAAGTTGCTAAAGTGCCTTTGAATCTTGGCAGCAGTGGAGAGCAGCACTTTCTGCCCCCTCCTTCATTTTTATGATAACAATCCCCAAAAGCAGCAAAGTATGCTGTTTTCTCCAAATACTCCAAATTCTCAGCTGCAAGCGCAAAGCACCGAAACAGCAAATGATCAACATCATGACTGATATGCCCTACGTGCTTACTCCAAATTGTGCCAAAAGCAGAGGAACTGAAACATCTCTGCTTGTTACCAGCACAGTGGGAGATTAAAAAAAAATAAATTAAAAAGAAAGCATTAGCTGTGGGCTCTAAGTTGCTAAGAGCAAAGCTTGACTTTACAGAGCACATCTTTAAGCAACAGTTATCAAATATGCTACAGTACCTTTTGATAAGGTCTCTGAGGTGATAAGCTGGAATAGCTGAATTAACCACTCCCTCACTGGCAAATATGCGATCAATGATGGCAGAACTGTTTGTCTGGAAAGAAAAGGGAACAAAGGGAGGTAAAAACCAGACTGTGCAAAGCTTGCGATATTCTATCACTTTCCAGAGCGGATGCAGAGGGCTGTGGTTCTCTGGGGTTTTGTGAGGGATCCCCAGTGCCCGTGCCTCACATGTTAAACTAGCAGACTCACAGCAAATCAACTTTTTCCCATTTGTCAGCAAAAGCTGGACATTTCCACATGCAGGAAACTTTTCTGTTACTGTGGAGACTGTGATTCTGAAAGGATACTCTTTCTGGGAAGGGGAACACAAAAAGTTATTTCACACAGAACAGAGGACAGTCAGGCTTCAGGCTCACAATACAGAGCTTTCCTCTTGTCTTCTCAGGATACAGACCTACAAGAAGAACCCCAAATTACAGCTAATATTAAACTAAACCCAGCAAATACTCCCTTGCCATTGTGCTGCTGAACTAGCTGACAGCCATCAGCTGATCACTGATTTTGTTCTTCCTCCTATGCCACAACTACAGCCAGCACAGCTTGCCTGCCAAATCTAGGCAAGCCACAAGCTGCAGAAGGACACTCCTGGAACACTCCTATTTCAGTAACCTGAACACAAGTAGCATTCAGACATGCCAGTCTCACAGGGCAGGTGAGTCTTTAAGGCTTGGGCACCTTAATTCTCAAGGCAATAGGATTAGATAAACATCCTGGAAACACTACCTAGTTGCCAGGTGCTACCTTACAAATCCAGATTATGAACAAGAAGCAGGAGGATTCATTTGGTGCAAGCAAGAACTGTCTCACCTTCCATTCCTGAGATTGGACTGTATGTTTCAGTTTCATTCCTGAGAACATTTCCAGTAGAACGATTCCCAGACTCCATAGATCCACAGCAGAGGTACACTCTGTCTCACTCTGGAGCCCTGCCTGTGCCAGGCAGTTCTGCAGTTCTGCCTCTGGAGCCCGATACCCGTCTGTTTGAATATATTTCACATCCTGCAGGAGACCAAACACACAGAAAAAGTTGATTTTCCACACTCAGGTTCTCCACTCCATCCTTAAATCAGTTCTGGTATCCTTCCAAAGGGGTCCCCAAAATACTACTGCTAAATTGACAGAAAGCGTTGTAGACCCAGCTGTGCAAGGCAGGCAGTTCAACTCCCTACACTGCTGTGCTGAGAGAAAAATAGGACTGTATGGAAGAAAAACATCTCCCAGCAAAACAGTACTAACACCTGACCTCTGAAAGACAGCGCTGCTGGAAGAAAGGAGCTGGATGTCCCTGTGGACTGGCCCCTTAATCTCTCCTACATGCAGATGATGCTGGAAATTTTGGGATAAGGGCTGAATAGCCACAATATGCTCCCCTGTCAGCTGCCTGAGAGCACAGCCCTGCTGCCATTATCCAAGTGCTGACGTTCTCTGGAAGCAGGCAGCTAAAATGCTCAGACAAGGAAATCATCCAAGGCACCTCTTCCATTTTCCCTGGAAGCCTCAAGTGCTGCAGCAATCAATACCTGCCCAGCTGCCGTGGCTGGCACAGTGAGAGGAAATGCCCACATGCTGCCTGCTCCAAAGAAAATTAGGAATTACAGAATCACACAAATACTGGCTGGAGGGGCTGCTCTGAAGGCTCCAGTCCAGTCTCCTGATGCCAGGCAATAGCTGGTCTGTCAGCTTTGGCTTTGTCCAGCCAAGACTTCTAAGTGCCCAAAGACAAACTGCACGCTGGGTCTTTTTAACACATGGGGAGATGCATTTTAGAAACACCAATGCAACTCAAGGGACGACAGAAGAACATGCAAGCCTACTTCCTCCTGGATAAGGCAAGGGATTAGGAATTCTTACCATGAGAATATGTTCAGACCAAGATTAAGTGGTTCTCTGACTGAAAAGAAAGTTTACAGAAGACATCTTCCAGCAACAGAGCTCAAAAAAAGTGGTTTATGAACATAAAAACGATACATAAACTGCTCATCTGTGTGCCCCTCCTAACAGTGGGGAGCAGAACCTCCAGCACGGCAATAGCAGCAACTTGGAAGGCCCCCAAACAACTTTTAGAGGTAGAGAAAGTACTGTGGTCAATGGCAACAGCAAAAAGAGCGAGATAGAATTTCTCTCCTACCACCTAAAGCATTTTGAGAGCTGTAAGTGGTTGAGACCTTGCTCTGTGTACAACCATCCCCTGTAACACAGCAATTGCAGGAAATTTTGTGTAAGGATAAGCTTGGCAGGGCTGTCATAAATAAAAGTAGCATAGTCTTTGACTCAGATAAGGAAATTATGCATGTAGGCTGCAGCCCAAGGCAGGGGTGGGGACAGGACACTGGTACCTGGTGCACACTCAAAGCAAGGTCAGAAGGTTCACCCATACAACCAGTGTGTTTCTGAGAAAGGGCAAAGGAAACTCAGCCCAAAGAAAGCAGACTGGAAGGAACCACGGAAACAAATAGAACACTCCAACTATTATGAGGCAACTCACACATAAAGCAGCAAAACACAGACCTGAATTAAATAAAAATATCTGCATTAGACACAGGACACCAAGAGTGTGTATTTTGCTGATAGGCAGCAACAGATTACCACCAGAAACTCAGCCAAGAATGTGGGAGAACTGAAGACAACACGGGGGAGTTAAGAAGTCCAAACATTAAAAACAACTCCTGTACCAAAGAGTTCAGAGATATGTCACCCACACAACCCTCTGATACTCACAATCAGTGGGCTGTGCTGTCAATACCAGGTAAACCAGTAAAAAAGTATATAAATTTAAAACTGCTGAGTACAGTGCATGGAATAGGGACAAACCAGGACAGTGTAGGAAGGCATGGAAAAAATTACCATCCACCACCCAGTGAGTAAAGACAAGTGTGCTAAAAGGTTACCTGATGGAAAAGCTTTACCGAGACTCCTCACAGGCCACTACTGAAAGAGGGAGGAGTGAAAGGAAGATCTATCAAGCCAACAGCAGAACCTCCTGAGGTTCTCTGCTTCCATCAGAAGTCATGGAAGAGAATAAAATGGGCAAGGACCAACAACTCAGTATCACCACAACAAAAGTGACAGCAAGAAGACTGAGCAGGAGAGCAGCAAATGGGACAAATAGAACAGGCAGAGATTGTCTGTGTCAATAAAGAACAGACACTGCCCACCCAGGGGCAGACTATGGAGTTTTGATACTGTGGGAAAGAAACATCCAGACTTCCTGAGGAAAGGAGGCTCCTGAAGATAGGGTGAAAGTAAAGGCAAGCACAAGGACACTGCCAAAGATAACACACTTGGCTGGGGAGGCTGATGGCAAAGCCTGGATTACTACTACATGATAAGGGGTGATAAAAGGGAATTCTACATTTCTGGGTGTTCCCACTCCTCTGACCACGTAAAAACTAGCAAACTTTCCAGGAAGCTGAGACACCACTTTTCTCAGCGCATCATTAACACTGGAATTTGTAGCACGAAGGCTAAGACATCAACAGAAACCAGACACAAGCAAGGAGAATGGGAACACAGCTTCAATGTCTGGGGCACACAACATTTTAGCACTTTCCAGTAAACCCTCAGCACCAGCTCAGCTCCTACACTGATCAGGTCACTTGGAAAACATCACAGAGCCACACAACTCAACACAGAGCCATCCGCCTCAAGAGTAGTACGTTCCAAACCTGATTCCCCTCCCTGAAGCTAAGTCCAAAGTCAATGAGCTTAAAGCACTCCTCCTCTGCACTCCACAGGATGTTGCGTGGCTTGAGATCTGCGTGCACGTAGCCTTTGTGGTGCAGGAAAGCCAGGGCCTCTAGGACATCTCGGGCACAGTGCTGGATCATCCACATGGAGCAGCCCTGGTTGCTGGAGTGAAGCAGCAGCTCAGACACGCTGATGTCCAGCAGCTCCAGCAGCAGGCAGCGAGATGGGCCATTGGCTGAGTAGTGGTTAGTGAACACACCGTAGAGTGTCACTGCAACGAGACACAGGGACAAGGATCGGCATCCAGCCTGCCACCCCTGCTCACCACAAAAGGTGGGGCAGGCAACTCAGGCATTCTGTAACATCTGGGTGATGTTCAGAGTACCAGGGAGGAAGAAGCAAGGAAAAAACAGCCATGTCACCCCCATGAGCCCTGGAGGACAGGCTGGTCTCACTACAGTCCCCAGGCTCTGCTGAAGTGACACAGCTGAGCGTTCCTGCTCGGGACAGTCTCTGAGACATGGAAAAGCACATCCCAGAAGGCAAACTGGACACAGTGCCACTCTTCAGAGATATGTCAATCTCACCCCGTGACAAACTCTGCAGAGTGGGAATCCATGGGCTGTTTGGGTGTCCAGGCACACTACGGCATTAAAAAGCATTTCATGCTGACAAAAAAATATCAGTGGTGGATGAACTTTGGCACTTCCAGCAATCACCTCTGACAAACAAGCTTCCTCCCTTCCCAGGCTCATTCCCACCCACAAAGGCAGCCCAGGAGCTGCAGCCCAGTGGGAACACACTGTCCCACAGGGAACACAATCCTTCCTGGGGCTCTGACACTCCGCCCAAAGGAGGGCCCCGGGATGCGACCCGCTCTGCCCACCTCGGGGATGTCACATGCAGATCCTCCACCCAGGGAATGGCTGGGGTACCCAGGACACCTACTGCAGGGAAGCTGCTTTAGGGTGTCCAGGCTAGGGGCCCTCAGGTCTGCCCACGCAGGGCTGCCAATCCGAGGAGCACATTGGCCTGGGGGCGCGTTCGGGAGTGAGGTTGCCTGTATTCCCAAAGGAGCTGGGAGCTCCCTTCCCCGGCTGAGAGGGAGGTTTGGAGACACCGGTGCGGCAGGGGAGCCTGCCTCGGCGGTGCTGTAGGGCCAGAGGGTGCCCGAGAAGGGGTGCTTGGGGCGCCGGGGCCGGGTGCGGTGCGGTGGTGCCGTTACCGATGTTGCGGTGCCCGCGGAGCTGCTCGAGCGCGGCGCGCTCCTTGCGGAACCCATACTCGGCGCAGTCGGCGGCGGGGGGGCGGGCGCCGGGGCGGTGAGCGGGGCCGGGCCGCGGCCCCGGAGGCGGCACGAACTCCTTGACGGCGCCGGGGGGGGCCCGGGGATCCCCGCAGCAGCGTACCCGGTACACCGAGGCCGAGGAGCCGCTGCCCAGCGGCGCCTGCACCTCCCACAGCCGGCCCAGCGCCTCCAGCAGCGGCGGCGCCGCGCCCCACGCGCACCCCGACATGGCCGTCCCGCCTCACATCGCCGTCCCGCCGCCGCCCCGCCGCTGCCCCGGCGCCAGCTCCGGCCGCCGCCGCTCTCCGGCTGCCATGACACCGGAAACGGGGCGGCACGGCGGGCGGCACCGCCCCCGGCGGGGCGGGCCCTGAGCCCCGGAGCGGGCGGAGTACCTCGGGGCCCGGGAGCGGTCCGCATCCCTCGCTAGTTGGGGCTGGGCCATCTGTCCCGCTTCGGGCAGCTCCAGTGCCCTCAGAGCTGCTGGGAGTCGCACAGCCTCGGCCGAGACGCTAGACAAGGGTCCCGTCCACCCAGCACCGCCCAGGCCCCCTCCCCTCAGCCGGGCACAGGCGGGCTCCAGCACCCTCAATAGCCTCCGGGTCCCTCAGCCTGGCACCCCCGGGATCCGGTCCCCTCAGCCGGGCACAGGCGGGCTCCAGCACCCTCAGCCCAGACACCAGCCAGCACTCCCGTGCCCTCAGTGCCAAGCACAGCAGGGCAGCCACGTCCTCCACCTCAATGTGGACACCAGCAAAGTCCCCCTCTGCCCCCTTACCTTCCCACCAGGATGGTGCCTGGATCGTTCAGGGTGTCCTCTGCTATCAAGAGGAATACCACACAGCAGTGGGTAAAAAAAAAGAAATTTATTGTGCAATCTGCATCTCTTGTCCCAAACTACACACGCGCACCCTGACAACATAAATAGAGAGACTGGACCTGCTGTGAGTGACGACCCGTCGTTGAAAGGAAGGTTCCCTTGGGATCACAGTGATGAAAGATGCTGGTTCTTCAGAGAGGAGCTACAAGTCTTGGTTTGCATCAACACCTACATTGCAGTGCAGACCTGGGCAGCACACACACACACCCCTGTATCTGAGGGTGGAGGTGGCCATGCACAGCACGATCACATTGTCACGGGCTGTGGTACACCTCAGCACTGAACACGGGCTCTGTGCAACTCTGCATCCCTTCACTCTTGAGCAGGGCTTTCCCAGAGCTGAGAGCTGCAGGATGCCAGTGCCACCACGGCATCACTACACCAACGGCAAAGACACGGGTGGCTGCTCCCAGGGCAACAGGATCCATGCTCACAGCTTCCTTCCTTCCTTCAGGGGGACAGTGTGGCTTTGGGTGGTGGAAGTAATTTCTTCAGCCCAACCTGCATGGCCCAGGAGCTGTCAGCAGACCCATCCATGAGCTCCTGGGTTCCTCCAACCCAACCTAGAGCTTTGGAGCTTTTCCTCTGAAAACCTCCTTTGTAGTGAAGATGCACATAAAAGCTCTAAGCAAAAAATTCCGTCTCACAGCTGCTTCCTTGCATTCCTGGCACAGGTGTCCCCAGGCTGGCTAACCCCTCCTGCAATCCATGGTGAAACACTCATACAGCAGTACCAGAGGACCATGTGGCTTCGTGTGTCCCAGTCTTGCAGAGACCACTGTCCCAGGAAATAAAGGGGAGCAGTGACACTGGCCCACATGGAGGGCTGCCTGCCTGGACACTTCTGTCCATGGTGGCTGGGACGAGACCAGGAAACAAGCAGGAGCTGGAAGGGGGTCTCACAGAGAGCTCAGCTCCCTGCCAGAACCCACTGGCCAGCAGCTATGCAGTCCCAGGTGTGCAGCCCTGTGCCCTGCCAGAGCCCAGGTCTCCTGCATCTGGGGCTCTGTTGCAAGGAGGTGGTACTCAGCAGAGTAACACCAAAAGGTCAGCACTTCGAGAAGGCCCTCGACACATCTGCAGTCCTGGCTCACTGGCACCAGGCACTGGGGCGGGGTGAGCCTGCTGGTACCCCAAGATGGGGTATCTCGGCAAGCACATGGCAGAAGCTGGGAAAGCCTCTGGACCAAGGCAGCCAGTGCAGACACGGAAAGCGTGTGGTGCTTGTGGGATGCTCACAGGATCCCACATTCCAGCAAAGCCGATGGGGTTTGGGGCAGGCTGGCACTTCTACCCCCACACATCCCCTTCATCCCCAGTTCAGCAAGGCTTCAGGCTGCAGACAGGGTGGCAGTGGCACTGTGGCACGACAGGAGCTTGGCACCAGGCAGGCTGAATAGGCTCAGAACAGGGCTGCAGAAGCCATGGCAGGATAGGCTGTGCCCCTCCTGGGAATTTGGGGAGAAGCAGGTGGTCATGGCTCCCCAGAGCCCACACCAGGCAGCAATGTCTCCTTCCACCCTGAGGCTTCCCCCTTTCCAAAATAATCACCCCGATAAAGGCAAGTGGCAGCGAGAGACAAGTCTGGGAGAGCCAGCCCCCGTGGTGCGCCTGTCACATCTATCCACTGCTACTCAAAGGACAGTAGGTCAGGATGGGCCCCCTCCACCTCCCAGCCAGGGCTACGTGGCTCTGGCCACCCTGTGCTCCCTGGTGGCTCATGCTCCAGCCCCGGTCTCCATGAGGGCTTCTCTGTGCTGGCTGACATCTCAGTGGCCCTCTCAGCCACTTGCCACTGGCTCTCCTGGCTGCCCTTATGGATGAGGTCGGGCACAGGTAAGGCACTGGTAGGCTGGTCCCCACTGGGCTCTAGAGCGCCTGTCACACTGGGGACCCCAGGGCATTCTGGAGGAGATGGATCCCCCATCCCCAGCTGCTCCTCTGTGGGGTCAGCGTAGGCTGTGGGTGGTTCAAGAGGCTCATCGGTGCCACTCCTCGTGCTGGTCCCCTCTGGCTGTGGAGCGATGAGCATGTCCTGGGGGGTCTTCAGGGTGCGCAGCATCCGCTTCTTGGTGATGGGGGGTGGGGGTTCCAGTCGGGGAAAGGCATCCAATTCCACAGCCCTGCAAGCATAGAGGGACAGTTCACACAGCCCTGTGCTAGGCCCCTCCAGCCTGTGCCAACAGCTGTGGCACGGGATGCACACTGCAGGGACACTCACCCGTCCTCAGCGGCTGGCTGTCCCGCGGCCAGCACGGCGCCCACGTTGGCATTCACTTCCATGGCTCCCATGCTAGGCAGGCTGGCCGGCTCCTTGCGGCGCAGCAGGTCGTTCACCTTGGCACCCATGGCCTTGCCCAGGTTGCGGAGGTGCTGGCTGCCAGCAGGCCACCAGGGCTGGGGCACGGTGCCTGCTGTGGCAGGGACGTGCTGTGCCTGTGGCATGGGCACTGTGCTGACGCTGGCGTTCTCAAACATGCTCTGGTCCACTGGAGGGGGAAAGGGAACAGAGAGGACATGAGCCAGGCTGGAGGGGGGAATCCCAGCAGAGCCGGCCCACAAGCACAATGGGAAAACAATTTTGGGGGTTGGGAGGATGTTCCTACAGCCCTGCAGAGGCTGTGGGCAGCCAGGCCATGCCAGGGCTGCAAAGGGCACTGCATGCACACAGGACCAGCGTGGGGCAAGACAGAGTAGCAGCGAGCCCAGGGCTCCACACTGGCACTGCTGACACACCGAGAGCTTCTCTTACCTGGCACCAAGCGAGTGGGGAAGCAGGTTGTGGAAAAAGAGAGAGAGCAAGCATTTACCAGGGGAATGGCAAGGGAAGAGGCCTGTCCCTTCCACGCTGCCAGGTGAGGTGTGCTGCCCACCTTCTGCTCAGACCTGTCATGCTGCCTGAAGAGATGGCACTCACATGGGGCTCCTTGTCAGCCACAGCCTGGTAAAGCCACAGGGCCTTGTCTTGGGGCACCCACAGTGTGGGCTCTGCACTGCCCCCCCCACCATGACTCCCTCAGCTCAGCCAGGCTGGGTCTCTGTGGTGGGTGGCAGCAGGTGCTTGCTGGGGAAAGGGCTCTGCATTCGCACCCTACAGGTTTCTCCACCATGTCATCCCAGAAAGAGTCCTTGAAGCTGTGGGGCCTGCTGGCAGGAATGCCAGTTCAAACCCCTATGGCTGCCTCCATGTCAGTGTGGGTGTGTGTGATGGCTCCAGCCAGTTCCTGGGTGAGCCTGGTGCTGTTCTGGGGCCTCACTGCCCATCAGCATCCTCTGCCCAACTCTACCTCTTCATCCCAGGAGCACATACAGAGACAGAGACAAACACCTCCACATCTCTTGGGACAGACGCAGAGGAAGGATTCCCAGCATTGCTCCAACCTCATGGTGGGCTGGGCCTCTTACAGGTACCCTCAACTCACTGCAGGCCCTTTCCTCTGCATTCTGTGGCCCCACAGTCCTTCTGAACAACAAGCTCCCTGCCTGCACCTGTAGCATGTACCCTGGGGTTCATCATACAGTTGTGGATCTGCACCGATCGAGCCACCCAGCAGTGCCTGGGCAGCCTCTCCTCCAGCTCTCAGGAGTGTGAGCAGCCTGACGACCTCTTGGAGAGCTCTCTTCTGGCTCATCAGATGACTTCCAGCCCGAGAGGGACAGGCTGGCCAGCAGCACAGCCAGCATCATGGTCCAGGACAAACTCACTGCTTCCCGAGAGGGACAGGCTGGCCAGCAGCACAGCCAGCATCATGGTCCAGGACAAACTCACTGCTTCCAAGTGCCAGCCTGTGCTCCAGCATGGCAACCAGTGCATGTTGTGCTGCCCCATCTTCCCCACACCGTGGCTGCTCAACTCCCCAGATCCAGCACAGCTCCCAGGAGATCCACAGAGCAGGAGCTCAAGGCACAGGAGGCTGCAGCCCCCTGGGTGTCCCTGCAGCCCCTGGGTATCCCTACAGCCCCCCGGATGTCCCTGCAGCCCCCTGGTGTCCCTGCAGATCCCAGGGTATCTGTGCAACCCCAGGGTGTCCCTGCAGCCCCCTGGGTGTCCCTGCAGCCCCCGCATGTCCCTGCAGCCCCAGCAGCCAGGCAGCTGCCACGGGAGGGCACTGCTCCATCACTCCTGCCAGCAGCAGAGTGAATTGTTTCAGAAGTCAGCTTCTGCCTATGCGCTTGCTTTTGCCTACACAACACTTCTGTCATCCTTTAAGAGAGGGTCTTCCCTACTTTCCCTTCTCCAGCAGCCAAAAATGTCCCGAGCCCCTGGAAGTGCTGATTAGCATCTCTGCATCTCCGTGGGGAGCTCTGCAGATGCCAGGAAGCTCTTGACACCCTCCAGCTGTTGGATCAGCCCTGAGACGAGGCTGTGCTGCGCAGTGGTTGAAGGGCAAGACTGAAACACCTCTACTCCCAGCAATATTCTGGGCACCTTGCTCTCGTGGGCATCCTGTGGCTGGTACCACAAGCAAGGGTCCCACAGGAGAGGAAGCTCAGGTTGGAGGGGGCCTCTGCAAGGCCAGAGGATGCCATTGCTGGTGCTGGCACCCAACACGGAGAGGGAAGGAAGCACAGAAAGAGAAAAGTCAGTGAGAAGGAAGAGACAACAGAAAGCCTTGAGAAATAGAAAGATTTATTTAGCAAAAGCCAGTTGACTAATGACAACACCCAAGGGTTAAGTGCACTTACATTGACAGATTGGCTTCCCAGATAGATTGAGTCAACAGTTAGTAATATGACAGTTGTAGGAAAAGAAAGGACAAAAAATATAGCTATAAAACCCCTGTCAAGGTCCATAACAAAAGTGAGAGGCTAGAGAGGAGTCTTGGAGGCAGCGCTCACTTAGGAGGTGTCATTTACACATGTACACCCATGGCACAGCATGGGGCTGGCAGGATCCTACCCAGCAACCCCTCAGCCCATGGAGCACCTGCCACTGTCCCCTGTGGGCAGAGTATGGGGCAGGAGCCCGAGGCCACAGCTGGTCCTGACAGCCCCTGCAGGAGCTGGGACACAGCCTGGGCTCTGTGTGTGCAGCAGGGAGAGAGCAGAGAGGTGGCTCAGGACATGGCTCCCCATACCTGCTTCCTGAGACAGCCCAGCCTGGAAGAGACCTCTAGAATGCTGCTGCTCCTCTCAGGCTCTCCCTTCATCTGCCCCGTGTGTACAGCTGAGCTCCTGCTGTCCTTTCCCCTGAATAATTAGTCTGCCCACATGGAAACTCCTGTCCAAGCTCAACCACCCTACCCTGTAAACGCCATGCCTTGTGCATGCTGCCATGCCCACTTCCTTCTCCTAGCTGGACCAGCCTCACACTCCTTACTTTCACCTTCAACTGCTGCAAGCTGGCACTGGGATGTCGGGTCCCCAGCAGAGGGATTGGCAGAGCTGTCCCCACAGCCATGAGGGATAGTGCATATGGAGGCAGTGGTGCCCAGAGGACAGGAGCACCACATAGCAAACAGCACCTTCTCCCATTCTGCCTGTTCTGTGGCTGGTGCAAAGCTCCCTTGGACACTAGGGCACTGCTGGGGACACTGAAACATGTCCCTCTTTCTTTCCCACTAGACCCTCTAGCTCCTCAAGTCCATCCAGTCCTGCCATGTGGTGGAGGGTGCATAGCTCAGCTCGTGCTGACCCCAGAGATCTCATCCACACATCACTCCTCAGCAGCCCTCAGTCCCAAGGGGATCAGGGCAGAGAGAAGTGATGGACCTTCCTCAGCAGCCAGGCTAAGCCCTGGAGGAGAGCAAGAGGTGGTGTCAGCCAGGGGTTAGTTGCAGGCAGATTGAGCAGAGACAGAGCTGGCGAAGGTGAGAGCAGCATGGAAGCAACAAAGCAAAGCAGAAGCAGGGTAGGAGGGAGGATGGGGAGGAAGAGAGCTGTGCCAAATCCCCACCTCACGGAGGGCTTCCCCATGAAGCAGGGTGGACATCAGGACTTTGGTTCATACTCCTTCAACCATGGCCTCTTAGACCTGCCAGGCAGGTAATAAAAGTGTTTGCAGAAAAGGAACAAGCTCTGGGGCCCTTGGAGGCTCCCAGAGATGGCTTTCATGTGTAAGTGTCTCGAGGGCTAGTGGGGGCCCTCAGATCTTAGATTCACTTTTCCAGAGCGTGCAAACCAGAGGTGTGATGAAGCACCCCTGCAGACACCAGCAGTTCACTCCTCATTGAAGGCTGGAAGTGTGCTCATGCCTGAAGATGCCAATGCCAGCACTGCAGCTCCCAGCCTTGGTCTGGGGCAAAACAACTGCTGGGAAATGGAAAGATTTGTCTATAAAGCAAAGCAGGGAGTTTGTGGTGATGGGAAGTGCTTGAAAATGTGACTTAAGAGCATAAAAAAGGTTTTGAAACCTGGCAGCTGGGCCAAGAAACCAAAGGATCAGATGATGAGGGGAAGGACACTCCACAGCTTGGTGCTGCATGCCCTGGCTCCCTGTTCCACACCGCACTGTGCCTTCCCCTCTGCTCCACCTGCCCTGGCATGGATAAACCCTGTCCTGGAAGTGCCACATCCTCCTGCCAGCAACTGCCTGCACCAGGCCAGCCTGAACAACCTCACGTCACCCCTTCAGATCCTTTCCAGGCTCATCCCCACTGTCCCTCAACGCCTCACGTCTCATTCACAGACCCACTCTGACAGTGCACTGTCACCAACTCTCACCTAGCATGGCCTTGCTCTCTCATGCCCCCCGCCCTGACCACCATGCAGACAGCCAGACCAGCTGCTCTGTCCTTGCTCACACCTTGGAGCTGCCCCCTCAGTCTCTCTTGTCCCTGCTCACTGCCCTAGACTGCTCTCCCATTCCCCCAGCAAAACCCTTCCTCTGCTTTACTGCTTCCCTAGCAGCAGCAGTGGATCGTCCAGCAGAAGTCCCTTGTCTCTTCCTGGCCTTGACACACAGTTTGAAGGGAGACAGGGCCAGGGGGAGCACAAGGAGCCGTCAGCTCGGTGTCTGCTGCAAAGCAGGGATACTGCAGCTCGGCACATGCTCTGGGCATGACTCCATCCTCACCTCCACACTCCTGACTGGGTGCTGGAATCCTCCTGCTCCCTCCTCTGCCCCCCATCCCTCCCTGCCAGGGCCGTGGGGCTGCAGCCAGGGTCCCTCCCTGGCTTCAGCAGGTCCTGGCTGCTCTGCACCACCTCCTGCTGGCCCCTACACCGCGATCTCATCCTCCAGGCTGTCGCCCAGGTCCTGCCTGGGCTGCACGCGGAGCAGGCGCGGCGGCTCCTCCTGGGACCAGGAGTCGCGCTCCTCGCTCTCGTCCGTGTTGGACTCGTACTCGGAGGCGATGCCCGACTCGCGGAACTTGATCAGCTCCAGGCTGCCCAGGGCCGGCTCTGGGGCTGGCGGCCCCGACTCGGGGAGGAAGCGGTAGCACTCCAGCTTCACCAGACAGTCGTTCCTACCTATGGGGCTGCCCACGGCGCTGGGGAACGCCGAGCTGGGGCCCAGCGGCGGCGGGTGCGTGTCCTCAGGCTGCGGGGTGGTCGGGTCGCAGAGGACGGGCAGGACGTTGGAGCGGAAGGTGATCTCCAGCAGACTGTCCTGGGAGCCTGCTGCAAGAGAAGGGCACGGCTAAGGGCCCCAGCTTCCCCTGGCCACTCTACCTGGCTGCACACTGGAGGAGGAGAACAGTCTGGGCTCATTTGGGTATCGACCTCTCCACTCTCTGTTTTGAGGGGCCTATTTGGTATCACTAATGCCAGGAGCTGCTGCTGACCAACGAAGGGCCAGCTCTGCAGGACAAGAAGTTAATTATCTTCCAGCCCAGCTCTTGCAAAGAGCTGATGGCCACATCTGTTGGAGAGGAAGATCAAGTAGGGGCTCTTGGGCAGGTATGGAGCAGGCCTGGAGGATGCAGGCACTGGGGGAAGTGGACACAGAGCTGATGGAGGTAGGTGCCTACCTGTACACACAGCCCACCCCAAGCCCCTCCCCACGCTGCATGCAAGCACCCTGCTGCACACACACAAGCCAGGCCAGAAGGGCACAAACATCCTTCTGAACAAAACGACTGGGAATGCACAAAAATCCCCAAGATAAACACCCACATGCATGTCCCCCACAGCCCTGGCTAGCTGCAAGGGAAGAGGAAGGGGTGGCAGCGCTTACTGGTCGTGTTCCCCGCCAGCTTCAGCTCCAGCTCCTGCACCTGTTTGACCAGGAGTGAGATGTGCTGCAGCAAGTCCTTGTTCTGAAGCAGGAGCTGGTGCACACGAGCCTGGGCCTCCAGCCGTGCTGCTGCTTCTGCTGCCAGCTGGTCCTTCAGCAGGTGGACCTGGACAGGATACAGCAGGTGAGCAGGGGCACGTGCTGCTCCAGAGGGCTTCAACTCTGACTGTCCCTGCTTCTCTCCCAGGGCTTACCAGCATCCCACCCACACTGTGATGAAACAGCCATTCCCTGTGGGTCCTGTGGATGGGATGGGGAGTGTGTGGCTGGTGTCACCCCAGGGCTCAGCACATTGTCCCCCAGCCTCCCCGCTGAAAAAGCCCAAGGCCAGGTGGGCAGGACTGAGCTGTCAATGCTGCAGGTGAGCAGGGGATGTGCCTGGAAAGGACAGCCCGGGAGCAGCCAGATGGATGCAGCACAGGACACACTCTGGATGGTGCTGTGGGTACGTGAGGGTGCAGCCGTGCAGCGGAGCTGGCCCTGGAAAAGCTGTGATTTTGGGCAGCCTTCCCAGAAACAGGACCCAGCCAGTGGCTCTGTCACAAGGAGCGGCTGCAGCACCACGGATGGCAGGGTGCTGCTGAGGGGGCAGCTCTGGGATGCCCGCTCAGCCTGGCTCTGGAAAGCAATGCCTGCAGGGAGCCCACAGTGATTTCAGCACAACTACCTCCATACAAACATCTGTCTCCAGAACCATGTCGTGTCCACCCACCGAGGGCAGACAGCCAGGAGCTCCTGCCCAGAGCATCTCTCCGATCAGAGAACCCCAGAAATGTACACTGCACAAGGGAGCAGCAGTGACCTGGGGGCCACCTGAGCTCAGCACCCCTTCCCGGCACCCACCCACAGCTCTTAAAACTGCTCCAGCAAGGACTGGAATCAGGAAAGCACAGATTTACAACTAAACAAAAAAAAAAAATCCAAACCAAAAATAACCTCAAAACAAAAATATCCCCACCAAACACAAAAGGCTATTCTGCTGTGGCCTGAAAGTGACCTTGAGGAAGAAGAGGAAGCTCTCTGTACCTGCCAAGCTGTGAGCTGCTGCTGCAGTTGCAGGGCCACCTGCCCGCACAGGTGGGTACCACAAGGCAGTGCCAGCTGGCCCAGTGTGGCCAGCAAGGTGGCACAGCAGTGCCCTTGGCAGAGCCGAGATGAAGCACTGCAACCCTGGGAGTGACAGGAGACCAGGCAAAGGACTGGGATTTATAACTTTCCACAAAGCTAGACCAAGAGCAAGGGGTGTAATATTTGACACCCTAAGCAGGCACCATGGAGCCCTCTGGACTGTGAGCAACACTGTACTTGGACAGACACAAAGGATTCCCCAAGGATGCAGATCCCTCTTCCAGAGGGGAAAGCAACTTGGCAGCCTGTGACCCCAAAAGGCATGTGGGCTCTGGAGGCAGCAGCTCAGGCAGAACTGATCCACAAATACTGATTTACTGAAGCGGGAGGAGCAAAGCCAGGGGGCAGCACAGAAAGGCTGCTGGACCCTATCGCTCAGGCCTCAAAGGAAGTTGATGAATTGCAGTGAGCTCTGTATGGGGTCAGAGAACAAGTAAAGCTCAGGTAATGAGCTCGATAAAGCAGCCAGAGCTGTTTCCATGAAAAACATGGAGAATGATCTGCCAACTGCACAGCCCACACACACCAGTCACTGGGGCAGGGCACTGGTGAGCAGACAGGGGCCAAAGGCCCCAGACACCTGGGGGCAAGCAGACCCAAGGAATGTGCCCCAGCCCTGCCACTGACCCTGGGAAAGAATGGAGGGGACAACCTGTGCCACGGCTACTTGTGTCTGCTGCTGCTGCTGCTGCAAGAGCTGCTGGAGGAGCTGCATCTGGTGGTGAGCAGACAGGGGTGTTCCCAGGTCGGGCAGCTGGGCAGATGAGGGCAGCAGCATCTTGGGTGACGCCGTCAGGATATCTTCAGGGTGGAGGCAGCTCTGCAAAACACCAGTGCTGAAGGTGTGATCCCCCGGCACTCACCTCAGAGAGCCACCAGGCACACACGAGTTTTGGCACAGAGCAGCTGCCGAAAATACCCAGAAAAGCAGCAGCTGCATTCCAACTAACACACACTTTGCTGAGGGTGCTTAGAAAACAGTACTTTTTTTTCAGTTTCAACAACAACCCAAACACTTTTGTAGAAAATCCCCAAAAAGGCTGATGCTTCCCATGAGAATTTCCACTGTGTCAAAAAAGTCTTTTTATTTTTGTGTTTTTTGGTGGAAAAAAATCCCCACCAGCTCTGCTCCAAACCCTTTCCATGTGGCTGCACAAAGCTAAGCCCTGGCACGGAGCTCTCCAGGAGCGCCCTGGACCCCAGCCAAAGGGCAGCCCTGCAGCGGCAGACAGCTTTGATCAGGAGCTGGGGAATGCTGCACAATCCCCTCCAGATCCAGGAGGACGTGCTGGGGCTTGGGCCGTGCCACCCCCTGAGAGCTGGGCTCGCAGTGGCACCCACCTCCTTGCCCACAGCGTCCAGGTCGGTGACGCCGCGGCTGAAGTCCAGGATGTCGGCCCCGGGCAGTGGCAGCTCCACGGCGTCAATGTCAGTCTCCTCGGCAGAGGTAGTCGCTCTCTCCACACCTGAGAGGTGACAGGCTGTGGGAAAGGGTCAGGGTAGGGTCCATGGCACCCACAGTGGCCATGCCTACCCACCACAGTGCCCCGTGCCACCCACCCTCCAGGTAAAGAGAGACACGGCTGCTCCTCCTGCTGCTCGGGAGGAGGTTTTGTGTTCAGCCAAAAACACAGCCAGCCCAGCACACCAAACCTGGGAACAGCAGCCAAAAGCCCTGATGTGGGGCAACCGGGCCACCGAGAACAGAAAACACAGATAAAGCTGGAGAAAGGTAAACAAGAGATTACAGGAAAGAAAAACAAAAAACAGATGCTCTGCATTCCCCAGGGAGCTGCATATCGTTGCCAGGACATTGTGTGGAGGAAAACCAAACAATGACTGGTCCAGGACAGCCTAGGGATTAGGTCATCAGGACAGAACTGGTCAGAGGCAAGCAGGAAACCATAGCTCAGCCCAGGTTGCTGCTGTTGGGAAGTGGTGGATCCAGCCCACAGCATGGCAGGGCAGGGAACCCACACAGACGGGCAGGAAGACCTGCCAGTGTCCCACCTGGCACTGGAAGGGCTTCACTAACATCTCCAAAAAATTCCTGCCTCCCCTCCAGCACAGGCACCGGCACCAAGGAGCAAGGCTGCTGCTCCCTGGGACCCTGCACAGCTCAGGGTGATGGGACTGGACCAGCAGACCCCAGTCAGGTATCCCTGCACCCTCTGCCCACAGGGCTGAGAAGGAGCGGGGTCTGCAGCCTGCCTGCAGCCTGACAGCTTGCTGGGAGACCACAAACAGGGCTATGTCCATTCTGGGAACTGCAGAGAGCTGGCCCCAGAGCCAGCCTCAGGACAGGAGGAAGGTCTGTGCTGGGGGCCCCCTGTGCGGAAGCAGCGAGGGAATGTTTGCAGTGTGTGCAGCCAAGCACAGAGCAGAGCCCCGGGCACTGCTAATGGGCTCTCAGCAAGGGGCATGTCTGAGAGCATCATGGCTAACACCTAGAGAAGGTTCCTTGCTGGGCCAGATCCCAGCTTGAGCCTGGAGCACAGCAGGGCAGATTGCTGTGCAGAACCACTGCCCGGAGATGTGGGCAGTACAGGAACACAGTGCCTCTGTGATCCACACCTGCCACCCCCACAGCCCCACCTGTGTGCTGTACCTGAGACATCCAGGTCATCTCCATTCCTCTCACTGTCTGCATCCTCCTGGCCATCAGCGTTCTGCTGTGTGTGCTGCAGGCTCAGCTTGTGGCACACCTCGAATGCCTGCCCCACTGTGCGCACGATCCGCATGGCCTGACTCTGGGGAGAGGAGAGGAGAGGAGAGGAGAGGAGAGGAGAGGAGAGGAGAGGAGAGGAGAGGAGAGGAGAGGAGAGGAGAGGAGAGGAGAGGAGAGGAGAGGAGAGGAGAGGAGAGGAGAGGAGAGGAGAGGAGAGGAGAGGAGAGGAGAGGAGAGGAGAGGAGAGGAGAGGAGAGGAGAGGAGAGGAGAGGAGAGGAGAGGAGAGGAGAGGAGAGGAGCTTCAGCTGGTCTGCCTCTGCATGGTGACCCCCCCAGCCTGGCACAGCTCTCAGGGGTCTCTGTGCTGCCACAGGATCTCAGACCCCCGGGGTGCCCCAGGCTGGCAGCTCCAGTGCAGTGCCATGGGGTCCTGCCCCAACTGCTCCACCCAGAGGACACCAGGACGAGATCCCAGCATCTTTACCTTCTTCTTGGACTTGAAGACGTTGCATCTGAAGACATTGCTAGAGCCATCCCTGGCAATGTAGCTGAAGATCTTCAGGTCCTGGGAGTCATGAGATACATAGAATATCCTGCAAAGACAGAATGGAAGGCAGAATATAAACATACACATTACCCAGGAGACTGCCAAAACCACAACCAATACTTCCCATGGCACAGGGTGCTGGCCAATGCCCAATCTCTGCAGCACATCCCTGCTAAAGCCCATCACAAATCTTTCTGGCAGTGGTTTTACCTCAGCTGGGAAAATTTTCCTGCTGATTCAGCAGCAGCACACATTTTGCAAAGGTAGCACGGGACTTCTCTGCTCAGCCCCTGGGGACAATGTCAGCAGCCCAGGAGCCCTCCAGGAATGGAGAAGAGCAAACTCCATTCCTGGCCTGCTCACAGAGCTGGATGCCTCGCCCAGGTGCCGGGCAGCCCCTCCCCAGCACGGCTGGGGGCCTCTCTCGCTTCAATTTGTCTTCCCTGGGACAGACATGCCCTGCTCTTGGCTTTTGGGAATAAGATGGAGAAGAAGAGCTGGTGACTTTGGGAAGTCCTGTGAGCTGTCTTCCACAGGACAGGGGCAGTGCTCAGCACTCTCCAGTGCCCAGCATGGTGCTGGTGTGCTGAGGTGTGGGCAAGGGGCACAGCAGAGCCATGCCAGCCTCTGCCCCTCATCCCACAGCCTTACCTGTAGATGGGATCATGCATGACGAGCATTTTGTTCTCGTCCCAGGCCCATTCTCTTTTCTGCAATAAAAGAAGCTGAAAATGAGTACGTCAGATGCTGTCCTTGAGAACAAGGACAGGGCAGAGAGACAGTCAGGGACATACTTGGAAAGCTCTTGTCACACCTCTGCTGCTGCTCCCCTGCAAGCCTTTGCCAAGGGTGAGGTACTGTTGGGGACCAGCCACACCCCACATCACCTCCCACAGGGCCCCCTGAACCCTACTGCACCACACCAGGACCTGCTCAGCCACCCTATGGGAACACGACTCACAGCAGGCTGACCCCAGCCTATCCCTCCCTCTCCCAGCCCACCAGGGCTTCCCAGAAATTCAAGGATGCTGCAGCAAGAGGACTCTGCTGCTGAGGCACTGCTGCCCAGGGACCAGTGCTGCCTACCTTCTTCTTCTTCTTCAGAATGACCTTCACACCATCCACCGACACTATAAGGTTCACTTTCTTCTTCTTGATATTCTTGGCTTTAAACTCATACTGCAGGAGATGGAAGAAAACACCTGAATTAGCCTTCTTGTGCCAGGACAGCCCCAGGGAGGGACAAGGGACACATTTTCCTGGTCCCACATCAACCTGTACATCCATGACAGGACAGGACAATGGGTATTTTTGCCCTACAGTGTCCCTGTGCCCAGCATCTGCAGGAGCACACACCAAAGCAATCCAGCCCCTGGGTGTGGGTAATGCTTTAACCAGTTCAGGATGCTGCTGGGAATGTTAGCTGTGTTTCAGAGGCACCTCTGAAGGGCTGTGCCTCCCCAGAGAGGGACCACCATGCCCCTAGCCCTGCCAGCCCCCAGGAATCTGCAGCTCGGCTTGTGGCCATTGCTGAGCTCTGGAAAGTGGAATGACATTTTGAGTTGGGTATTTCTGGGCTCAGTATAAAACTGAAGATGATTGCTGAGGATTCCATGAACCCCTCCAGGGGAAATGGAGTAATGCAATTACCCACTTAAATTAGAGATCACTGGACAGGAAAAAATCCCAACAGCAATTTCCAAAGATCAGTGACTAAACACAAAGCTCTGCTCTGGCCTGGGAAGAGAATGAGATTCCCCACAAATCCACCCACTCTGGCATTTAGAATGTTACAAGCTGGGAGAAGGCTGGCAGAGGAGTGGGTTAAATAAAGCCACTTGGGCTGATCCTGCTGTGGGATTTCTGAGGAGTCCCATGACTGGCTTGCCACAGGTGCAGCCACATCAGGCACCTGATCTGCTGGTGCTACTGTGCACAGCCATGGGGACAGACCCTCTGTGCCCAGAAAAAGCCCTGCAACCTGCCCCTTGCCCTCCTGAGGCAAAGGGGGTGGATTTCTCCTCTTATCTTTCTGGCAATGTCCCTGCAGAGGCAGTGCTGCCCTGCTTGGCTTGCTGTGATATTCCCAGCTTCAGTGATGCATTGGCTCTGGCAGCCAGAGCCAGCAGGCACAAAAAGCTGCTGGCCCTGACTTGTGATCAGATGATAAAAGACTGAGAGCACAATTCCTCAAAGCCTTTTAAAGTGGCTGAAGGGGATGGGAGATTCAGAAGGTTTGGCAAAAAGCGTGGGGAATGCAGCTCTGCCCTCCCCTGAGCACTGGTCAGACAAGCTCACCCCCACTGGGGCTGAAGCCACGCTGATGGGATGAAGAAAGCAGAGCTCAGGCTCCCACCGTGGCTTTGGTGAGGCTCAGAGCCCCCACCACAGCCCCACGTACTGCTTGCATGGCTTATTCCTCGTGGAGAAGGGTCTCACCCGAGAGCCCACCACTGTGGGCTTCTCAGTGCCATCTCATCATTGCCAGCAGAGATGAAACTGCATTCAGGACCCCTTCCTTGTGTCCTGTCAGGACAGTAGACCAGTGCCTGGCACCTAACACTACAGAAATGTCTTGATTTAGCCCTGAAAAGGTGAGCTTTGGCCTGATGACCTTGGAATAATTAACCCAGTCCTTTCTGAGGCTCTGCACGTGATTTTCCAGGAGCTGCAAGCTGATCTGGAAGCTCTCTGCAGCACCCAGGGTGACTGCATAGCACCTTGGGTGCTGATGCATGACCGATTGGTCCTAACAACCACTGATTATACACATCCAGCTGCATTTTGGAGCTCCTGCTGCTGTGGGGTTTCTGCTCTGGGCTACCCCAAGTGGTAACTGATGTGGGCTTGGAAAAGAGAAAAGTATCTCAGGGTAAGACAGACTATTTTAACATGTTTTTTTTTTTGATTTCTGCTTTTGAGGGGCTTCCCAACTTGGCCTAAGGAAGTATAAGCTTTGTGCAGATCCTGTGAGTGGGATCTGAGGCACAGAGACTGCAGGGGGGGAACCAAAACCCTTCACTTAAGGGGGCCATGGAAGAAAAAAAGGTCTTGTAAAGAGGTCTTTACAAGTGATCAGCACCTCCCTGGCTTGAAGTTGTTCTCGATGACAGAGATCTGCTGTGCGTGCCCATGTCTGTCAGCATTCTCCCTGCTGCTGCAGAACAAACGGCTGCAAAGCATTGGGATTTGAGCTGTTCCTGCTGCTGGAAGGAGAGCAGAGGTGATAATGGCAGGGCTGGAAATGCCACCAAAGGGATTCTAGAATGGTATGCACAGCCACAGCCACAGCCACTGCTGCTGCACACAAAACAAGCAGGCACAGGAAAAGGAAACCCACATTTCCACTGCCACCCAAACCTTGCTGGGAGTATATCCTGCACTCCCAAAGATGTGCAACAGGAATTCTCTGTATTTGGGAGCTGGGTGGCAGCAATTCACCCTGCACTTGCCGGGCACTGCACTGGAATTTGGGGACTGCCTCAGGAAAAAAACACATTTCACATTTCAGACATGAAGAGCTCAGCTCACCCATGGCTCCATCTTGGAGAGCTGAATCCTAGCCTACAGCTTAATAAAGAACTGATACAGAAATAATTATCCAGCTTGAAATCAAGAAAGGAAAGAGGATTTGCACAGCATTCCCTTGATCCCCTTTGATTTCACACCATGCAGGATTTCACTGTACTGCTTATAACCAATTAAATGTCATAAGAGAAGAGCTTTCTTAGCCTTCAACCCAGGCATTTTGCCCATCTTGGGTACGTTTCTGGACCTTTAAATATTTCTAATAATACTACAAGCTTGGGTTAATTATATGAATTCTTGTTTATAGCAATGTGGCAATGCCAGAGGAAAGGGAAGGATTAATTTCAGGGAAATGCACAGAAAATAGAAGACCAACAAAATCATCTGTTCCTGGACTTGCACAGCTCCTCTGTCTGTCTCCCACTGAAGCTCTAAGAGCTGCATTAAAATTTTTGAGCAAAGAAAATGGACATCTGAGATACAACACTTAAAAAGCCCCTCAACTGTTTGAGGAGAAAAGCAAAGGTGGTCTCAGTAATGCAAAAGAAGGACAAGATTATCACTTAATTTTACTCTGCCCACAAAAAAAAAAACATATTCAGCTTTTGAAATGGAAGAGAAACATCCACTCCATCAGAGCACGGGAGCCTTCCCATCGACCTTGGGCTAGTGGGAGTTTATTTTCAACATCTGTCTTTTGTGCAGAGTTCAGTATTTCAATAATTTTGGAAGGAAAAGAAGCCAGCTGGTGTATGCATCATTGCACAGCGCATTCCTACCGGCAGAGAATTAAAACTGCCCTTTCTGGAGAACTGAGTAACATATGTTCCTTAATGGAGAGCGCATGTAACTTTGTCAGCTCAGAGTAAAATTATGTATGAATCCAATGTGTGAAAAGCAGGGAAAATTCAGCATCCCTAGAAAGATGCTCCCCATCCCTATGCGGTTGTTTCCACACAGCAGAAGTGTGAGAAAATTTGAAACCACGCACTGCGCACAAGGTCAGGCACCGAGGAAGAGAGATGATGTATTTCCATATCCATCATCCCCCACATTCACAAGCATCTGAAAAATGTTAACCTGAATAAAAACGCCCTCATTTCATTCCAGCCTGTCTAAATTCAGGTACAATTTAACTCTGCCCACTAGTAAGTAAGGGAAAGTACCAGGAATGTTTTATGGTCAGCAGAATACAAATAAACAGAATATTTTTAAAAGGAAGTTGCTCTAAGTGCATTGAGCTGCCCCTGTCCCCATTCACCCTCATCCTCCAAAAGAAAAAAACAAAAAACAAAAAACAAACAAAAAAACCCAACAACAACAACAAAAAAAAAACACCACAAAAACAAAAACAAAAAAAGTAACTAGCTTGTACTTTGTACTGGGGAAAGAGCAGTATTCTGAGAATTCAATGAACAAGGAAAAAGCAATTCCCACAAAACTCACTGCTGCTTTGCTCACTTGGGAGGCAGGGGACAAGAACCTGCCGTAAGTAAGCACTGAAGAGGATGCAGTTCTTGCCTGGAACTTGCATTGCTGCATGTTTCTGCAGCAAGGCCGTGGAACTGTGAGCAAAGCGGGGTCCCCTGAGGCAGGAGCTGCTGGCAGCACCCCCAGCTCTGAGCTCCTCAGGCAGCTCCTCCTGCAGCTGGCTGGCACAGCAGTTCATAAAACACCTCATAAAATACCTCCCCAGTTAGACTTTAACCCCGGGTCAGCCCGGGCCTGCACTCTTGATGAAGAATTAACTTATTAGAGAATGACAGCCAGGACCGAGTTCAGTGGGCACAGGCTCCACGACGCCAGGAATTCACAGCTGGGGGAGGCACGTAGCTCCCAATTCCTGCTGCTGAAAACAAGGGGAATGACAGCAAAGCTCAGACATGGCAAGCAGCTTCCCAGGAGGGAAGACTGAGAAGCCTTGCTGGGATCCTGACAGCCCTAACTGGGAGGAGTGGCAAAACCAGCTCCACACAGAGAGCGAGGATTTCGCTTTACCGAGCCGCACAAAGAAATGGCACCAGCCTCAGTGCCCTGCAGTGACTCAGAAGCCAGCTGTGGCAACGGGAAACTGTGAGGGATAAAGGCCCTTTTTGCCAGGCCAGGGGTGCCAAGCCACGCTGGGACTGGGCAGGGAAAGCAGGAGGAGCAGGAAGGCAGCACTCTGAGCCCTCTGTGGGGTAACCCACACCCAGAGCTCGGTGCCAGATCCTGCCAAAGCACCAGGAGCAGACTGCAGCCACAACACCCCATGCCTTCCTTTTTCCTTCTGGTTAATGGGAGGAAAAGTGTGCCTTTCAGCCTGAAAGAAAAGAGCACTGGAGAGAAGGGAATGATTTTAAATACAGCAGACAGATCTCAGCTGGCCAGAAGCAGCCTTGCAGAGCATAAGAGTTCACAACCATGCAGGCTGTGGTACTGTGTGCTGTTCAGGCAGGGAGCAGGACAGCAGAGAGCCAGAGTCCTGCCAGGGCTCCCCAGGCACAGAGCATCCATCCCTCCCTGCTGCAGCCCCCAAAACAGAACAGAACAGCCCTGCCAGGATAGTTGCAGTGTCAGGGGATGACATGGCTGGGAAGCAGGGCACCTCCCAGGAGGGCAGGCAGCTTCATCCAAAAGGCATTTCTGAGCTTCAGAGTAGCTGACACTCCACTCCTCTGGGCTGCACTTCATGCCCTCAGGGGACTTAGGCTTGCTGGAGGGGAGGAAACTGAAATACCTGCTCAGCCTACTGATGTGATCAGCAATAAATGGACTGAAACCTGTTTTTAAAACACTGCTTTAAGCCATCCTACCAAAGTGCTGTGCTGCTACCTGTGTCTGATCCCACCCTTCAGTGTGGGATCCCATTGCACCCCAATTCCTCTGTGCATCTGTCAATCTGGCCATGGCCATGCTCCACACGAGAGGGCACTTGCCATGGGATGCCAGCAGCACCTCCCTGCTCCCTCCAGGAGCTGGGATACAAAACAACAGGAAAAGCAGGGAAGTTTGGGGATCTCCTCGGTGCGATCACTTTGCTTGGGCTCCCTGCTCCTGCCACCAAATCTGAGGACAAAACCAGCCCATGGCACTCACAGCAGGGATGGGTCCCATTGTGGGGCACAGAAACATGGAAATATCTGGGGTCAGGATGAAGGTTCCCACCAGTTCCATCATCAGACTGCCAGCATGGCATGGCCAAACATGTTGGGCACCTCTGCTATCCTGTCAGTTTGGGTTTAAACTACTCCTCAGGATTAAATTTCCCACGTCCTCCTGCCTACACCCCATTGCTGGTGGTTTTTTGGCACGAGCTGGACTTCAATTTAAGGCCACAGCAATTTGGAAGAGAGGAGGAATAATGAAGTACTGGATGCTTATTCTTGGGCTTAATGATGCTTTTTAAAACTCTGCTACAGCTCCTTGGAGTTTGCATTTGCACATATGGGAAATGCAGCTCTGAGGTACATGTGTTTGTCTGAAATAAATGTGATTTTGGTTTGCACTGACAAAGTCAGTGCCTATTTTCCCACCCAACTTCAGGTTTAATTTCAGTACCCGTCTGTGATGGTTGTGTGTACCAATGGGTATAAATGGGAGTCAGGCTAAAAATACCCATGCTGTGAGAGCAGCAGAGCCAAGTTAAGGTTGCTGCTTCAGAACCACCCCAGGATTGCAGCATACTCATCTACCACACAAAATATGTTTTCCAATAACATCCAATACTTCACAATAAATGCTGTCTGCTCGGGTTGCTATTTCCTACCAGAGAGCTGCCTCCATCCACTTCCTGCAGCCTCCCCTCACTGCCTCCGAGTTTCACAAGTTGAGGTGGCAAACTGGGACACACTCACCAACCATCTGCAGGAGAAGCAGCTTCACAGGAAGCTCAGATAAATCAGAAGTGGTAAGAATCAATACCAGGGTTAATGGAGAACGTTAACAGGCAACAACTTATGCCAGCCCCTTCTTTTGAAGACTTCTATTTGCAAGTTGATTTACCTCCCTTAACAAAGAAATCCTCCAGCATTCCATACCTCTCTGTTTTTTTTAAAAAACACCTTTCAATCAGAGGTTCAGAGAAGGCCCACGGGGGATGCAGCAGCAGCAGCAGCACTGTGTCATGAGGGATGCTGGAGCAGGAGCACATCCCTCAGTCCCACCAGCAGCTCACCAAAGCCACCAGGGTCCCAGTGCCAGTGTTGCTGTTTATTTCATGGGGGTTTGAGCAACACCAAGCTTAGGACAGAAAACTGAGGCTTTCTTTCTAGTCCGGCCATACCATTTCTCCTCCAGCCAGGCATATTCAGTGGCAGCTCCGAGTGGGAGCAGTGCTCACAGGCTGGGAAAAGCAGCAGCTCTCAGGCAGGCATGCAGGTCGGTGCAGACCCTGCCACACGCTATCCCCCAGCCCTGAAAACACCCCCCAAAACACCTTCCTTTGACAAAGCCAAGGGAGCGATAACAGCACAAGATGTGGCAAGCTCCCCCCTACCTCCACATGCTGCCATCCCTGGTGACCATGCTGGGTGTGAATGAATTGGTGTGTGGGTGCCTGTGGGATACTGGTCAGACTGGTTATAAAAACAACAGCAGGCTGGGAGCTGCTTCCTGTAGCCCAGGAGAACAAGGGCAGGCTCTGTGTGCATCTGCTCTCACACTGCTTCTCACAGCCTGGGAGCAGAGCACAAGGAATGAGCTGTACACGTGCTCACATTCACCACCTGTTGCTAGAATAAGCAGAAGAGCATTTCTTGGGAAGCCCAGATCTGCCTGGAATTTGTGGTATTTTTAATTAGATATGCGCTGGTTTGACCTGTGCAGGCAGAGGCAGCAGAGCTGTTTGGTGCAGGCACCCTTTGCAGAAGGTAAGGAACTACCAGAGCCTGGAAAAGGACTCTACGCTTCCAGCCCAGAATGGGTTTGAGCTAGAACCAGCTTGGTTTAAAGAGCAGCACTGCCATTTGCAATAATCAATGATAAAATCCTGCCCCTCTCTGGCACTGATGCCTCAGGGGACCCCAGGACTGAGCAATGTCCAGCACAGCATCTTCCTCCACCTGAGAAGGAAAACAGAAAATTTCTGTGTTCAAAATTAGTTTTCTCCCACCAAATGCATCCTTTCATCCTCAAGGCAGCTGAGGTAAATCCCTGCCCACACAGATGGGTGAAAGGCATGGCTGATACTGCAGAGGAGCACAAAGTCACCCCAAATCCACCCTGAGGGCAGATGACAAAGCAAGGGGCACCCTAAGAAGATCCCCACACAGCACTTCAGAAAGGTGTCAGCTCAGCAAAGCCAGCCAAATTGCAGCATACTGATATTTACACCCCAAGTTGCGAAACACAGGATTTATTTTGGTATTTTTCTACTGCTCACCGAAGAGCTGCTCTCCCACTGTTGCTTAAAAAGCTTGAGTAAGACCAGTTGGGAAGGCAAATGAGAATAGGCAGGCAGAGAAGCAGTGACACACCAAGGAAGGCAGGCTGGCAATACTGTAACTAAATCAGCAATGATGAAATTCAGACAATTAATAAAGAATGAATGAGCAGCAGCATTAAACGCTTGGTGCATCAGAAACATGCCAGCCCTGTGGGGCCTCTTAGATGCTGGCAGTGCTCAGCAATGTTTCTGGGTTGTAATGGAGAAAAGAGGTAATTATTCATATCACTCCTGCTTCACATTTCCTGTTTCAATAATAACTAATCCAGGTATTAAAACCCATTCACTAAATTCTACATGCTAAAGGCAACAGGAATAATGTCCTTCAGAGAGATTTAGACAGAACTATTGAAAAAATTTCCAAGTAATAAAAGTACCAAGATTTGAAGCGGAGTTAGAAAAGAGGGGTTGAAATCCACCTCAACAGCAGAGCTCCAGATGAAGCAATGAGAGGCAGAGGACAGAATGCCACTGTGCTTCCAGGAAACCCCAGCCAGGAAAGCACAGCAATGCTCATTTCTATGCAGGGCTGGGGAAAAAAAAAAACAAAAAAAAAACAAACAAACAAAACAAACCCAGTATTTGCTCTCCAGGCCAAGTGTGCAAGAATCTGGCATCTACTCATTTCAGGATGATTTTATATGGCATTGGCCAAGCAGCCTCCCACGGGAAAAATTAACAGAAGTTGCATCTGCCAAGATGCAGAAATGTATCCTAAAAAGACCCTGGAGGCATTGCAAGGTGTCACCCCAGTCCAAAAGACGCTGTGGAGACAGTGTGGACACACTATGGGGACACCTGCAGCAAAACAGAAAGGTGACCTTACCTCAAACCACCAGAACCACTACCAGTACAACCCATTCCTGTGGAACATCTGCTTTATCACTCACTTCAAAGAAGAAACAGAACACAGCTCAGAAAAAAATCACCAAGAACAGGAGGCAGTTTGCCCAGAGTCCCACATGCCAGAGGTCAAAACAAACGCTCTGTATTTGTTTTATCCACACAGCAGGCTGGGTGGGCACTTGTCCACAGCCCAGACCTGGGGCCTGGGAAGAGCTTCCTCATATCAAAGGCTCTGACTTGAGGCAAATGCACAAAATCAACTGGCTGGGAGTTGAAGTTGGATCCACTTAAATCACAGCAGGATTTCTTTTTTCACAGAAAGCTCAAGGGGAGCTGCACCCCGAGCCACACTCACCAACAGCTTTGGCCAATGATTCTGGATTTCTCTTCTCTTCTTAGATAAAGTAGATTCATTAGCATGTAAGCAGAGGTCAGCATAGATGTGCTCTTTGTGCTGGTGGTACACACACATCCCCCAGGCTCCCAAGGATCAGGGAATGTTTGAAGGAGTCCAGACCAGCCCAATCCATCATGTTAAGAGGGAGTAAGAAAATGTCACTGGAGCAAAATGCTAAAACAAAACTGGAGGCCTTGGAGAGAAAAAGGAAGAGATGGCTCTCTCAGATGCCTATCATTACTGAAATCCAACAACACTGTAAAACATCACAAGTCAGGCTGTTTCCGGTTAATTAACAATTAAGCTCAAATTTAACCATCCCTGCTGAAGTTTCCTGTGGCAAATGCACACTTCAGGCTGGCTTTTGCAGCTTCTGCAGGAGCAGATCAGCAGTTTCCATATGCAAGCCCATGACCAGGAACTGGTTTGGTTAGGGATTTTTCCCTGCCAGGTTACATTCCCACTGCTGAAAACTAAGCCACAGATGAAGAATCTCTGGGATCCTCGTACTCCATCAGGGAAGCCTGGCAGAGAAGGAAACATTTTTTTACGCTGAAAATTCTTTGCCCTGGGTAGACTTTACTCCAGGTGGGAAAATCCGTGCCGTCCAAAAACCCCAGCAGAAGCAGATCAGCACCAACTATGATCTGCAGGGACACCAGAGCAGCCACGGCCACCAAGCCATGTGGAGAAGCAGCAGCCCTGGGTGGCCCTGGCAGCCCTTCTGTGACAAGGAGCAGGCAGGGAACCTCCAGGGATTTCCATGGATTTCAGCATGCTCTGCAGGCTCTTCTGCTGGGTTGGGGACAGTGCTGGGCTCCTTCCCCTTGCTCTGGGCAGTGCTTGCTCCTTCTGCTGCCCTACAACAGATACATCCTTTCCTCCCACTCCCTAATTAAACGCCCATTCCACATACCAGCTCACACAACGGTATTTTGCAACCTCTCCTTTTAACCAGCTGCACTGCTTTCCTCTGCTCCTGCACAGGGCAGGAATACCCCAAATCCCTCTGCCCCTGCTGGACACCCCAAATCCCTCTGCCCTGGCTGCAGGCTCTGCACCTCCCCAGGGCACAGCATCCCTTGGAACACCTTCCTGCTGCACTGAGCCAAAACCACCAAGAATTAATTTTAGCAGGTAAGAAACTGGGGCACGTGGCATTTCTTTTGGAAGGCTGCAGCCCCAGGCTTATGTCTCTCTGCTGAGGTGATGCAGCAGAGAACACCACAACAGATTAAAGGGTCCCTGGCCTCTGAGGACCAGCAGGGAAGCACAAAAGCAGAAAAGATAATACACAGGAGAGGCATTCAAGACTGATTTCAGTTTGGTTTGACTTGAATTCAGCCCAGTTCCCTGCACAGAGATGTGGAAGGAGTCTGACAAGTCACAGCCTCCCTGTGCCTCAGGTTCTCACCCATAAAATGGATACTAAATACTGCTCAACCCCTGCTTGTGAGCTTTATTAACTCTTTGGTGTCATTTTCCTGGGTTATTTCTCCCTTTAACCACCGAGCAAGAGTGAGGAATCATCTCTCAAGCCTGGCTGGAAGATGTGGCTGCCGAAAATAAGGCTGCCTGCATCTCTCCTGCTCAGGCCCATGCAGCATTAGCACTCAGCACCAGGGAGCATTTGGTCCCACTCCATCCCAAGAGTAGAATGTTGCCATGGCAACAGAAAATTGATGAAAGCACTGATTTGTTAAAAAACGCATAAAAATTCCATGTTGCAGTAAATAAGAAGGACAAAAACCTCCAAATAAAAGCAATGCCAAGGGTGAGAGGAGCCACGAACTCAGGGAGAGGGTACAGCTCTTCACTACACTGCCCAGACACTGCTGAGAGCCTGAAATCAGCCAAACCTCAGCACACCTCTCTCGGACCTAGTTTTTTCTCATCAACAACCTCCCAGCTACCCAGGAGCTTATTAATCACAGTTAGAAGTTTACTCTAAAATGCAAAGGGAAGTGCAGATGGATATCTTCACCATCAATCTCCCAGCAGCAGAAAAGACTGTCCCCTCTTAGTGAGAGTGGTGGGGCTGGTGTGCACTGAGCTGGGTGTGTGACAGCTGGTGACACTGACCACAGCCCTTGCCCACAGCAACACCTTCAGCAGAGGTCTGTGCAAGCCTGAGGCTTAGGACATCATCAAAGGAAGCTCTGTCACCTTGCAGAAGAGGCTATCAAAGGGTGCTGGCTGCTGTAGGCACTCCTTAAACCGTCACAAACAGCAACCACCAGTGCTAACATGACCCCAAATCTCCCAGAACAAGCTGTAGGCCTCCTCACCTCGACAGCCAGGCTGAATCCATCCATGCCTGGCAGGCAGAGTGTGCAACAAATCTTTGCTTTCTGGAAAGGGCAGGAAGAAAAGCCAGAGCAGGAGAGTCCCGTGGGCAGCTCCCCTGGCACCTGCAGCCCCACAGGCTCCGTGTGCGCAGGGTCTGCAGCTCAACATCCCCTGCTCCAGGCTCAGCTGCTGCCCTGCCAGAACCACCTGAGCAGCACAGGAGCCCCAGGGAAGGAGCCAGGAAAGCCAGGGGCACCTGGCCAGCATGCTGTGCTCCACAGACAGGGCAACGCACCAGTGCAGTCCTTCCAACAGGCCAGAAGAATCATTGCTGAGAGGGAGGAAAGAGGAGGAAGCACAAGGCACACAGAGGATGGGCATTGGTGAAATGGTGCTGGCCATGATCTCAGAGAAGGGTGGGAGCCAGCAGAGATCTCCTGGCTGGGAAGGAGTGACAGCAAAGGTCTGCCAGGTTCAGGGAGCCTGGCAGACACTGTTCCCCATCCCATCACCTCCCTAGAGCTCCCTGCAGGTATTTCTGATGGCTCAGACAGTGCATGCAAGGCAGTGAAGTGACTCAGTGTGAGCAAAAAATGGGGGAAAGAAAAAAAAGGGGAAAGCCTCCAGGCAGGGAGGGAGATGAATCTCAGGAGACAGGCTGGGCAGGCTTCCAGAGAAGGAGCAGAGCCCAGCCCAGCAAAGCCCAGCCCCAGCACACCGAGGACGAGGATGCGTGACAGCTTGTGAGCCTTGGTGCCTGCCTGGCTTCCAGCACTGTCCAAGGCTCTAGGCTGGCTCCCATCAGCATCACCCATCAGGCACTGTGCTGGCAATGCCCAGTGCCAGCTGACGTATCACTGCCAGGGCCCCCAGCGTGGCCTGCACATGGGACACTGGCCCAGAGCAGGAGTGCTGAACCCCTCAGGGACATAGGAGGCACAGGGCACATGGCAGCACCTCCTGGCTCAGCAGCTTTCCCAAACCACCTGGTTATGGTTTCCTTCATATTCCCTGGCTCCACCACAACCCACTGTCCATCCAGATGTCCATCCCTGCTCCTTCCTTGCCCCAGCCTGGCCACCCCACCCTGGTTTGGACATGCTGCTGTGCCAGGTTTGGCACAGAACTTGTGGACAGGGCATTGCTGAGAGCTAAGAGGCAATTACCCCTATTACCACTTGGGCCAGCTCTCCTGGAAACTTGGGCAGTCTTGGACAAAAGGCTGCCCCAATCAATCTGGGTACTAATTTAACCAGTTTATTGATGAAATACTAACCACAGGATGAGATCCTGGCCTATTTCATGCCATGCTGGTAGCAGTACCAGACTAGCCATTATTTTATTATGACATCAAGTGGCACTGGTGATGCCAGGAGAAATGCAAGCACCCCCTTCTTGTGCCTGCCAGAGCACTGAAAGAGCAACTGAAATTATTACAGACAGCCTTTCATTTCCTCCCAGATCCAATACAAAATAATCTTGTTCATCCTGGATAAGGACATCAAGTCATTAGCTTGTCAATAATTCACCTTGCACTGAGTGCCATGACCTGGCACGGAGCCGGCTCTGCTCTTCTTCTTCCTTGTGCTCTATCAAAGCCTGAGCACCTCCTGGCCAGCCCACTTCCCACTGTGCTGGTCCTCACAGACAGACAGACACATAAGGATGGGCAGCCAGCTTGCTCTCAAATCCTGCTGTTTTACAGAAGGGATGCCCATGCATGGGGAGGGAAAAGAAGAAGAAGAAAAAGGAAAGCATCGCTGTAAATGGCCTTGTGCTTTTAAAAACTCACAATGGCAGGAGCAGGGAGAGCTGAGAAATATTCCAATTAAACGAGCTCAGAGTTACACCAGGAGCTCTACACCAGTAACTGGCCACGCACATCAATTTTCACACCAGTCCAACTGCGTCTGTGGCCTGCAGAAGATGTGAAATCTTGCTTTACACAAGCTTGCAGAAATTCAGCAATTCACTAAAATTGAGCTCAGCTATGCAAAGCAGCAGAAGTCCCACAAAATCAGATGTACCTGACAGAGTAGGAGGTGTAGAGGAGCAAGATTTTCAAGTGTTTGGAAATGCCTCCCTGTTTTGAGCCTGCGAAACTCAGCTGGACACTTCCCAGAAACAGCCTTGGAGAAATCTTCCACGGAGACATTTTTAAGAAGTGCCTATGTAGGATTTGTGGCTCCAAAGAAAACCTAGATCAAAGCTGCACTCAGAAACCCAAAAGAGCTGATTCCAAATTCTCTGGAACCAGGCACCAAGGCCCAGCCAGGCAGTGCTGGCTGCCTTGGAGACGTGCCAGGGGCATGTAGAGGAAAGCATTTGTAGGAATTTACATGGTGACATCAAAAATATACAGTTGTCATTGTCATTTAGGGCCCATGAACTCTCCAGGATGGGAGGGGAAGCAAAAAGACATCTTGCCACCTGTTCAGGCACTTTGAACTGAAATCTGCCACAGCTCATAAACCTTAGGGCTGGAGAGATGCACCACTCTTACTTCGGGGGTTTGGATGCTCAGGTGACTTCCAGGTCACTGATCAGGTCCCTGTATCCTGCATCCAGAGGAGCCAAGCAGTATTTGGAAACTGTGGTGGTTTGTAAAGGTTTTTTAATTTTTAATTTTTTTTAAAATTTATTTTCTCAAATAAATTTGAAATGTATTTCAAAATTTTGATTTTTAATTTAATTATTTTAATTGAAATTTTAAAATTAATTTCAATTTTTATTGAATTTTTTCAAATTTTTGGTATTTTTTTATGAAAAATATTTTTTTAATTTATGATTTTTTTTCAAAAAATTTTGAAATTTTTGGGTTGGTGGAGACAGAACCAGGACAGAAATCCAACTTACTGCAGCAATTCAGGGTGTGAAGCAACATGGGCTGGGTCACCCTGTTTGGGATGAGGAGGAGACAGGAGACAGTTGCATTCACAGAAGCCCCACTGCCTACCCAGGAAACAAGCCCTGGGAACAGGTCTACTGTAATTATTATTATATTATTAATGTATTTATGTATTATATTATTAATATATATTTATATTAATAAGTTGACTATATTTATATTATTACATTATAAATATATCATATTATATATTCTATTATTAAGTATTATATAATGTTATAGATTAGATTATATTGTATTTATTATTTATAGGCCATCAGTGGTCTGCAGGAGAGATGTAGGGTTTGGATGAAAGCTGCAGCAGATGCTCACAAAATTGCTCCCCAAGAGCATCTTCAGCATGGCCAACGTCCCATTGCACCAGACATTTCAGGGCCAGGGATTTCCAGCAAGGTGCAGTGCAGAGAGGGCTGTGCTCCCAGCAAGCCCAGCCCATGCAGGAAGGAAAAGCAGAGAGCACCTCCCCATCCCTGCTCACCCAGAGAATCCCAGGAATTCTCCACATTCCCTGCTTCTGGACAGAAACTCCCTCTGGCTGGGACCATGAGGATGGCCATGGCATCACCATGTTTAAAGTTGCTGTCACCCCTGACCCAGCTTTGGGCTGAACCTCCAGGCATCCCAGCAATGCTCCCCTCTGCGCCCCTGCAGGGTCAGGGCTCCATCCAAACACAAAGAGGGACCTCAGTGTGGGGGAGTGGCGAGGAGGCAGTGCTACAGGAGGTAGCACTCCTGCTCCCAGCCCAGCATAGGCAGTCCTGGGGGGTTTCCAGGACATTCTCCCCACTCTCAGGCAGACAGCATCCTCACTTCTTTGCAGGGTCGTTTTGCAGATCACTTAGCAAACAGAGGCAAAGCCCTGTTTACTGTGAAGGAGGTGCCCCTTGGAACTAATTTTGAAAACACTTAGACGGAGCACCTTCCCCCTAAACCAGGGACTGCATTAAAAACCTCACAAACCTCAGGGTCAGCAGCTGCTTCACACCCTACACACAAAACTGCTGCTGCTTGCACTTGACCATCTCCCACTGCTTGCTTTCTGTGCCTAAATAAACTTTTCCCTGCCTCTGGTTTCCCCATAATGCCAGTATTATGGGATTATGTTATGCCTTAAAGCAGAAGGGTAGCTGTGCTCTGTAAGGTGCATTCCTTCAGCTCCAGCCCTGCTGGAAGGAGCCTCCAGCATCCAGCCTGGCCAGAAATGTCCTCAGCAGTGCTGCCATCCCTCCTGCTGCCAGTGCAAAGCCCAGAACACCAGGGGAGGGCTCTGCATGTCAACAACCATCCTGGCATCCCCCTCACAATCAGCACCCCTGACAGACAGACAGACAGACAGACATTCAGAGTGTCTCTGGCAGATCTGAGCTGCAAAGTCAATGACATCTCTGCTGTCTCACACCAGGGGAAGAAAACTGAGCGCAGGCTGCAAACACACCACGCACCACGGGAAACCATCATCTTACCCTATTCTGTGTCCTTTCACTGCCACTCAGAGCTGTACCTATGAATTTTCTAGGCTGTGCTGGAGTTTATTTGTAATGGTCAACAAGGACGTTCTGGTGCTCTTATTTTTCCCCTCAGAGTTTACTTAAGGCTTCAAAGTTGTGCCAGTCCTTCCACACTGAGGTGGAGTTCTGTGATTTTGTGGCAGGAGGTGCATTGGTTCAAAAGTCTTATCTTGAAAGGCAATGAAGGTTTATGAGAGCACTTGATGACATAACAGCTGTTGTGTCCCAAACTTTGTACGGACACGAGGAGAGCAAACCTAAGGCCATAAGGGCCCTCCCAGCTTGTGTCCCAGTCACAACATCAACTCCATGGAGAGGACAGGACAACAGGTAGGAAAGCTGTTGAGGAAAGCCCACAAAATATTTACACCCTGAAAGTTTGAAACAGAAGGGTCTTGAAATCTCTGTCCTTTGAACGTGGTACTCCTCACCTTTGGATCTGATACTCCTCCTCTGTTAAAAGAGAAAATGAGATTATAACAGGAATCTTCAGGAGGGGCTGAGAGGAGCAGAGCTCTGGGGCAACTGCTCAGCGACAGGAGCAGCTTTGATGCTTATGGGATCCCATGAGAGCAGCAGAAGGACAGCCCATCCCTTACCCCACATCCCTGCAAGTGCCTTCAGGCCCTTCTGTTCAGGGTGATATTCCCAGGAGAGAGACATCCCTGGAGGACAGGGACACTCCTTGCTGTGGCCCAAGGACACACCAAACCACCATGGCCACAGAACCACACACTGGAGAGCAGCCAAGCTCCTGCTTTTTTCGGCCTGGGGGCAGTGAGTTATGGGGTGCATATGGGGTTTGCTACCCATATGGGGTTTTCTGCCCTCCCAGCCCCCTCTGCACACCTTGCAGTCGTGCTGGCTGCAGGCTGGGCAGCAGAGAAGAAAAGCTCCTCTCTTGGCTATTGGCCAAGCATTGTACAGCAAGGGTGTCCCATATCCTGACTAGAAGTATTTCGGGAAGCCAGATGACTTCATTACCAGATGACACCCCCTGACCTACTCACTGCTAAACAAGCTCACTGCTGGCCAGCCCCAGAACTTGTTACTCTGCACTTCCATTTGCACACTGCCATTTAGCACTAACCTGCTGCCTTAACCAGGCAGCACCCTGATTCCCATGCTGCTGAAACTCTTACACAAGGACTAAAACCCTAAGAAACCTCTTGCACAAGCAGCCTGTTCATGCTGCCAACAGGACTGTGCCACACTGAGCCTCTCCAGCTGTCACCAAGAGGGACAGGGACAAACACAGCTATGAATATGCTGGAGGACAGGAGCGAGGCAAGGCAAAGCTGCAGGTGCAGGTGGAGGAGAGCCCCAGGCACTGGGATTTGGATGAGGACCCTGGGAAGGAGCAGGATGGCCACACTGGGAAGGGGCAGGATGGCCACCCTGGGATGGAGCAGGATGACCACACAGGAAGGGACAGGATGGCCACCCTGGGAAGGGACAGGATGACCACACAGGAAGGGACAGGATGGCCACCCTGGGAAGGGACAGGATGGCCACCCTGGGAAGGGACAAGATGACCACACAGGAAGGGACAGGATGGCCACGCTCACCCTGATGCGCCGCATGGCCGTCACGATCTCCACGCGGCTGTTTGGCCGTGGCACATCCAGGCTCCCGATGTACTGCAAGGAAAGAAAGGAGATTAGCCCTATTCCTGCAGCCCTGCTCACCCCCTGGCCCCTCTATGGTCTCAGTGATAACCACACAGGGAGCCCTGGGTCACTTCTGGGGAATGAACATAATTTTTAGCCTGCTGTGCCTGAATCCCTGCATGCCTCCAGCCATGGAGCTGCTCGCTTATCACACCACTGCAAGTAGTCAAAACCCCTTTTTCTAGCAATAAAATAACTTCAGCCATCAGGCCAGCAGGACTCACTCATCTAGGCCATGATCAAAGCACACAGGTATAAGCAAATATCCCCGCGGTTGCAGTGAGTCATCTATTACAGACCTGGATATTGGAAGATCCCTAAAGTAGCTGGACCAACCTGTCCTGTGACAGGCCCGCCATTATTTAATTGCAGCCCTGCCAAACCCACGGCTATTTCTGCAGGAATGCTGAGCCTCCAGGCCAAGCCTCCAGAATAAAGGAGCTGCTTTGCTATTCAAAGGGGACCAAAGGCAGTGCCACCGTGACCCAGCACGGAGAGACGCAGAACAAAAACCTTTCTAAGAATAAAATGGAAGAGGGCACATTGTGAAGAAGGATCAAAAAACAGACAAGCAATGAAGAGTCAATGCTGAGCACTAAAAATGTGTAGCTGGGAGAAAAGCTATTTACTGGCCCTCTGTGCTCCCACACTTCATCTCACACCAGGGCTGACGTAACCCTCGGCAGCACAGTGTGGGCACCAAACCCAGCAGGGCTACGTGCTCCTGGGAGCAGGGCCACAACCCATGGAAGCCCAGGTGGCTGCTTTCCAGCAGCAGCACACACATGGGTGCCCAAGAATCTGAACGTGAGCTCAGGCAGAGGCTGCTGAGAGGGCGGCATTCTTCTCCCAGCAGTTCTAGCTCCCCTGCACTGGGATTGCCACCTCTAAGGGGGGATGGCACGGGGCAGGGGATGCAGGGCCACACCTGGGCTTTGTGTGTGGGCTGTCCCTGTGGCACAGAAACTCAGGGAGCCCCTTGATTCTGTTTTCAGCTCCTTGCTGACCCTTCACACCCCACTTGGCAGCTTGGACCGGCCATCCCCAGGCACGCAGCTCCAGCCTGGGGGGACAAAGAGTAGGTGGCCAGTGGCCAGCACGGTGCTGAGAGGAGATGTGCAGAGACAGGATATAAAAATAACCCCCAAACAGCTGGCGTGGCCATCACATGCCATGCAGGCTGCATGGCACAGGGCAGCCTTACGTAATGGGAATTACAGCTCCCCTCTGGCCTGCTGAACGCACACAGCTCTGACAAGTTCCCTGTCACATCCCCTGCACAGTCTACCACCCCTGCAAAGGGACAGGTCATCTCAGACAGCAAAATATCCCTTTTCCTTAGGTAAGGTCTGGAAACCATCAGCAAAAAGCAGGAGCTGAGGAGGAGGGCAGAGGCAGCTGAAGCCCTGAACCTGCAGTCCCCATGCAGGACCTAAGGAAGAAGCCTCTCCCCATTCTGCTCTGCCAGGCAAACATCCTGTTGTACTTCCATCCAAGCCTTCCCACTTCACTTTGCTGCCAGTGACCAGAGGGGAAGCAGGATTCTTATCCTACAGGAGGAGGACAGATTTTGCAGCCAGAGGAAGCCCCTCTCCTTCCAGCTATTCCCAGCTTCACGAGGTCACTGCCTGGTGATCCCTTTTCCTTCCCCTGTGCTTTCCTGGCCTGGGCAGGTGCAGAACTCGGCTGTGCCCAAGGACAGGGCAGGCAGTGCCAGCTGGGCAGGAAGGAAGCAGCTGCAGCACCTCTGGCTCCCAGGCCACAGGAATTCCAGCCATGCCATCCATGCCCTGGCTGCCACCACAACTCACAGCCACAACTGCACCACCTCTCTGGACTGGCCTCCTGAGAAACAGCAGCAGCAGCAGGATTCTCTTGATGCTGTCCCGCTCCAGCTCATGTCCACAGGTACATGAGGGGCACAGGTCACAAACCCTGGAGGATTCACCTCTGCCTGGGTTCCAGAGCATCCTGCTGTAGCCCACAGCACAGGGGTGCCCACGACACATCCAGCCCCAGTGTGGGCTCACAGCCCCAAAAACACTCCCCCCCCCCCCCATCTCCACTCTGGAGGCATGTATTTTTTTACACATTTCACACAACTCAGCAGATGGACAAAGTCTCTCCAGACTATTTTTGCCTTCAGGGCAGAAATCACACGTGACAATTGCGCTGCAGAAGAGTAACCCTTCACAATATGGTGAATATCCCTCCAAAATGTGGACTTGGGGGTTGGTCCTTCAGCTGAACAGCTTCCCAGGCCAGCTGGGGGATGGTCTGAGAAACCATCCATATTCAGCAGTGATGCGCAGGCAGTGAACACAAAAAGGGCTGCTCCTGCTCCACTCTCCTCCAGCCCCCCTACTCACAGCACCAGTTTTAACTGTGGGAATAGGTGTAGGAACAAGCAGGTGAGGCAAAGGCAAGCATAAGCAAAGCTGCCAGAGCTTCCAGGTTGCAATACTTCCCACTCACCCACACACTCCTGAGCCTGAGCTCCCTCTATGCCAGGGCAGGAGCTCAGAGACCCCCAGGCACAGAGTTCTGTGCCCCCAGAGAGGTGCCAGCACACAGTGGTGGCCCTGGTCCCTGCAGGGCCATTGTTTGGGCTCCTGGAGCTCAGGCCAGCATCCCAGCCAGCCAGCTGACCCCAGGGCCAAGGGAGGCAGGAAGGACAAAGGAAGGTGCCTGGGATGAAGGGAAGAAATAAAGCTGTACAAAAGAGCTGACAAAGAAAATGAACCCATGAAAGGACTGGCCCTCCCCAAGGCCCCGTGAGCCAGCACGTGCGCATGAGTAGGATGTGGCTTTTCCAAATAATCACCTCCAGATCCACAGCTCCACCACCCTGCCAAGGGATGGGGGGACAGAACTGCAGTCCCCCCACCCATACCCAAGAGCCAAGTGGGATCAGGGGGTCACAAATCCCCACAGGCTGTTCTGGGCAGCTTCCTCCTCCCCAGCTCAATTAGGGGAAGAAAGGCCACCTACCTGCTGGGTGAATGGGCTGCCAAGAGGGTTCCTGGTGCAGAAGGCAGCCCCACAAAGGCAGCCCTCACCCTGCCAAGTGCTGCTCCAGGCTGTGATGCCAGCACAAAGCATTTATTTTGCACAGTGCTTTTGGTCTTTCCTATGCCCCACCTCTCCTCATCATCCCTGTGCTGGGATCCAGCCTGCCTGCCATCCATCCATCCATCCATCCATCCATCCATCCATCCATCCTTCCAATCCTTCCATCATCCATCCATCCATCCATCCATCCTTCCAATCCTTCCATCATCCATCCATCCATCCATCCATCCATCCATCCATCCATCCAGTGACCTGCTGTAGGATGGCAGCACTCATCAGGCTCCTCAAAGGGACTCTGCTCTGCCCCCTCCCCATGCACACAGGCTCTCCTCTCTGTCCTGGGCACAGTGGGCAGGGCTCGTGCACACAGCCTACACCACTGCACCCCCTGCCTGTGGCTGACAAAAGATCTGCCCAGTTCTGGGAAATGCCAGGGGAAAAAAATATTTTATTTTTTTTTAAACAGAAAACAAAGGGTAGCACTTTGCCAAAGCACTGTTTGCACAAGTCACTCAGCTTCTCATTTTTCCTCGAGGCTGTTGAATACTGCTCGTTTTCTGCTCTGTCAGGAATGAATTTTCCTGAGGAGCTGATTTTTCAGTGACAGCAGGTGGCAGATATTTTCAGAAAGCTGAAGGCCAATCACATCACTACCGGGGGACACCTTGGCAGGGGTGTTGATGGGATGGGTGGTGGGCAGAGGTGGACAGCCAAAGCCTTCCTGGTGAGGAGATGCCACTCCCGCCGCTCTGACTGTGTGCAAAGGTCAGGGCTGAATCATCCCTGGCTCACAGGGCAGCGTGTACTGCCTGGCTGCTGGTTTCCAGCACCCAGAGCCACCCTGAACCGAGGACCCCGCCACAGACGAGGAGCCACTACTTCTTTCTGGGAGCTGCAGTAGGGTGGGGGGGCACACACTGGTACCAGCCCCAGTCCATCCTCAGGGCAAGGAGAGTCCCCTCCAGGCAAGGGGTCCTGTCCCCGGGTTAGGGAGGTGTTACCACTGGTACCAGCAGCCACATGGGAGGCACCAGATGTGGGTACAAGGGTCCCCGGATTCCTACAGGCAGTGTGAGGCTGCCCCAGGCACTGGGACATTGACCCTGCCACACTTGGCTGTGCCACGAAGTGAGAGACAAAGGGCTCAGGCACCAGCCTGAAGCCTCTGTATTCCTCCAGCACCTGGGGAACACCCAGCCTGTCTGCAGGCTGCCTGATAAGGGCTTCTCCCCAGGCTGCTGTTGTCAGGGAAAGCAGGAAGAAATCCATTCCCAGGACTTTGGCTGTGCCATCGCTCTGCTCTCCAGTTGCCCACGCATGGTCTCAGTCTGGGAAGCCAAGGGTCTGGGCTGGCACACCCTGTATCTCAGGAACTCCCTGCCTTGCTGGGTGGAAAGGAGGAAGTTTACTCAGACACTGGTGGTGTGGACTCAGAGGCCAACAGGGATGGAAAATTCACGATGCCAGCTGACTGGAAAAGGGACAGGGAAAAAGGCCCTGGCTTCTACTCTGAGTGCAGCAGCTGGGTGCTGTGCTGAGCTAGGCACCTCAGCCTTGCCCAGCACCTCCCTGAGCAGGGCTCTGCACCCCGAGGACAGCACACCCAGCCTTGGCAGCCAGGTGTCAGAGCCACCCAGAGGCATGCAGCTGGGCATGGACACAGCAGGGACAGTCACAGCAGACAGGCTGTGACCTGAAGGACACCAGTGCCTGTGTCTGTAGGTCTCAGCAGCATCTGCCCTGCTTAGGAGCTGCCCTGGGGCTCGAGTCCAGAGCTCTGGGGGCTCCAGGACACTCACCAGAGCCAGGAGCACCACATCCACTCTGCCCTCCCACCAGCCAGAACAGGGCTCACCTGAAAAGGGCAGACATCCGTGCTTCAGGTGACCTGCAGGGCACAGCCCCAGCAGGTGCCCAGCAGGGATGAAGTTTTCCCATGCCAGTGCAGCAGCACTGCCCACTCACTGTGCTTCCATCCCCACCCTGGGCCTGAGCTCCCTGCACCCACAGCAGGAATGTGCAAGCCCAGAGAGCTGCAGGAAGCAGGGCTGGGAGCATCCCACTCCACAGCTGCTCCCCTGGAACCTCCTGGCACCTGCCCTGCCCGCCTGGGACCCGCAGCCTGGGCACACACAGCTGTGCCACAGCCAGATAGAGTTTTCTTTGCTAAGAGCTCCACTAAGCAGGCAACGAGCTGACTTAAAAAGTATGGCAGAAATATGCCAGTGTTTCAGACGAGAACCTTTGTAGACTTGGGAAGGTTATTTATAGCCTGGAGCGAGCGATCCCGGGCTCAGGCACACTGCAGCTCTGCTCTGGGCTGAGCAGCCCCGACAAAGCACACCAGAGCTGCCAGTACAAACAGCCCCCAAACAGAGCTGCCAGCTCGCTCCCAGCCAGCCAGAGTGGTGCAGAGCATCACACAACCTGCCTCCTGCTTCCCAGCCCTCCAGGAAAGGAGCCTGAAACAGTGGGGGGGAACTGAACACCTCCATCAGGGCTGCCGCAACTCAGTTCGCTTCTAACGCTGTTATTTGCAGCCCCTGCATAAACAAAAAATACACACAGGAGTGGAAACACACAGGTACTCCCTGCTTAGTGCTCACCTGAGGCTATAATGGTTTTCCTGTAAAGGATTTCTCTCTGGAGCAGCTGGCAGTGCCAGCTGGTGCCTGCAGCCCCTCGAGGGTGGCAGGCAGGTGGGCTGGGGAGGTTCAGAGGAAGGGACAACACGGATTAGACTTAAGTCTCCTCCGTGTCCCATCTCCAAACATAGACAGCAGCAGATGCTCAGCTCAGTTTCCCACGCACGGAAACAGAGAAAAGCACTGACAAAAATGAGAGTAAGTGCCTGGTTGCCAAGACCACTTAAGGGAAAAAAACCTCACCCCACCACCAGCCAAACACAAAAACCCACCTGCTGCACAGAACAACAGCAACCCTCCCAAACCTGCAGCCCCACATTCACCTGCGAGAAGGTCTGAAATCAGAACAGCAGCTTTCAGCACACGGGATGCCCAGGCAGCCCCAGACCACAGGCACTGGCTCCACCAAGGACTGAGATGTGTTTGGGAAGCCACTTCTCCTCTTGCCTGCACAGGAGGAGAAGCAGAGAGCATCCTCACACCCACCTGCCCCTTCTTTGGAAACCATGGACCTCAAGGCACTGCAAAGTGATTAATGGGACTGAAGGAGCAACAGCTGTTCCCAAACAATGGGCATTTGGTAGGTGGGACCTTGCTCTGGACCACAAGACCTCTGGGGCAGGAGGAAGACCCAGCCCAGCCCCAGGACAGGGACAGTAACACTTCCCTGAGCAAACCCAGCAGCACCCAGCACTCCAACAGATGGGGGTCTGGCATTCCAGTGCCAGGCTCCACCACCCCACTCCATTCCCTGTGCCTGCCGCTCTCTCTGGAGGCACTGGAGCAGCCTGAGTCATCATTTCTGAATGTGCAGAATTGCTGGTGTTGCACAAGGTGGCCCTTCGGTTTGTCCTGCAGCACCAGGGCTTTGGGAAGATAAGGAGTAAGCTCACATCCGTCTCCCTCTCATGGAGGTGGAGGAGGTGTCTTTCTTCTCTACATCCCCGTTTATTTAACCAGAAAACCACGGCATAAGTGGAAATTTGTGTCCATTCCCCTGCACCATGCTGCAGCTCCCAGTTCTTTCATCCAAAGGTTTCAGCTAACCCAAGAGGCCAGGCTTTGATTTTACTTAACAGTTCAGACTGCAAGACACAGAAGAAAACAAATGTCCTGCCTCCCCTTGGAGCCAGCTCCTCTGATTCCCTGCAGCCTGACCAAGGCATCTCTGGGATACAGGTTGGGTACCAAGAGAACTGGTCAATGGAAACACACCCAAAAGTGTGAAACGCGTTCCTGTTTCTAAGAAGATGGAGTGGGGTTTTCCATCTCTTGGATTTATCTGCAGATAATGGATTAACATAATCCTTAGGGGACACTGCTTTGACTCAGTGACCCTGTGTCAGCACACACAGCTACAAGTGGCTCCAGTGGGGACAAGAGACACAAGCCTCCGAGCTCACATCAAGTCCATCACCCTCTGCTTGTCAAAGGTTCAAATTCTGACTGCCCGTGGCCACCCAGCCACCCGGAATGCCAAGGCTCCCTGAGGAGAGACACAAGGGGGACAGCAGCAGGGATGCCAGCTGCTGCTGATGGACCAAAACACACACTGCACCCACCACACATGCCACTTCAGGACAGAAGCAGCTTGAGTGCAAGAACACAATTAAAAATTCAAGCCATAAATCAGCACACACTGACTCAGGCCCACAGTACCCCCCTGCAGTGAGCCCCAAGCAGGCTCGTCAGGAATCTCAGGCTGCTGCAGCCAAGAGCGCTGGTCCAGCTGCTGAGCCCTAACATCGGGATCCCACCGCCCCCACTCTCAGCTTTCCCAGTAGGATTTGAGGAGACAGCCACTCGAGTCCTGACACCTCAGACCAGTGTTTTTCTGGTTAAATCTTCCCCCAAAATTCTTCTCTAGATCACAGTTCCACACTTTTGTGACTCGTGCTGGGTGCCTGGCTCCAACAAGAGCCGTGCAGGCAAGAGCACTTGGGATTCTTGGGGATAAAAGGAAGTAAAGGAGTGTAAGCATTTAATTAATCTCCAGCAATCTAATAAAAGGATAGAGTAATTGTCTCAGCCATCTGCATTCTGTATCTGGCATCGAGGGCTGCTGGAGAAACCCAGGAATTGGGAAGCTGGGTTTCAGTACGGCTCGTGCTTGGCATGAACGTGTGCCACCGGATACCAAATAAGAGAAAGAGAAGCTAACAAAGGCTAATGCGCAGCCCTGCATTAACGCAGCCAGGCCGGCAGCATGGGGCAGAGATGAGCCACGAGCAGACCCGGGGCCTCCTGACTCCCTGTCCCACTGGCCAGCCCCCCGGCCGGGTCACCCGAGGCTGGCATGGAAGAGGCACACCGGGTTTAGAAGGTGAGACCCTCGGCAGCCTCCCCGCAGGTGAGGGGTGAGCAGGGGCTGGAAGTAAAACAGCAATCGGCTCCAATCACCCACAGCAGCAAAAGGCTGCAAAGTTGAGCTTGAGCAGCCTTTCCCAGGAAATAGTTGCAAAGCGGGTTTCAATTTGCCCCATAAACAACCCCTCAGCTGGTTCTGCAGCACGGTGCCTGCCACCGGGCAGGTGATGGCCTCTGCAGAGGAACCCTCCCGGCCCCGAAAAAAGGCGGAAAATAACATTTTGACACCCTCTGACGAGCCGCAGCCTTGCCCCGAGGGCATCGCACACAATCGGATGCCAAATTTTCTTCCCCCGATAGCACATGTTCTCCGGAGACAACAGTATGTGACAGACGTCTGCCTTCCCGGCTTCACACCAGCCTTTTCTCCTAGGTCAGCCTCGCACGAGTATCCCCGCCGGCATGATAACCGTGTTCCCCAGGAGAAGCAAACGGGGCAGGGTTTTACGTTTCCCCTTTCCAAATCTCCCGGCCACCTCCTTCCCAGTTTCCTGCTGGCCAGCGTGGCTCACTCGGTGTCTTGGCTTTTGCCAGCCCGCTGCGAGATGGCAAGCACCAGCCTGCGGGAAGCCACAGCCGACGTGGAGCGAGGAAGGAAGAGTCCCAAGGGAAAAGAAAAGATAAAAAAGAAAAGAACACTCCGCGCCAAATCCGCTAGCGAGGATGGTTTGTATGCGTAAAGAGAAATAGCGAGCGTTTATTTCGGGCGCGTATCCCTGACCTGTTCACAGCTCACAGTTCATCCGGCTGCTGGCACTACAGGAGCACCAGGGTCCAGAGCATCCTGCAGACCCCAGCCAGTGCCCCATCCCAGCTCGGGCACTGCTCACAGCGCCGGAGCCGTAGAGCACAGCCCGAACCCTCTGCTCTCCTCCAGCTGAGAAGATGCACACGGAACCCGCTTTTGGGGCCAGAGTCCCTCAGCAGCACCACGCGGAGCCCTGGAGGGATGCAGGGCCAGGGAGGGATGCAGGGGTGAAGCAGGAGGGTGACCCCACTCCAGCCCGATCCATCCCCACCACTACGGGCATCCCTACCGGACAGGTGAGAAGCCTCGCCCGACTCCGCAGCCCAGTTTAGGGGAGACCAGGCAACGCCAAGGGGAAAAGCGGAAAATCGCCGTGGCTATACCAAAAGCGATCTGGAAAACCGGGCATCCCGGGGTGCAGCGCCGGGCTGCGACCCCCGGGGCTCCCCCCGCGCCCACCGCCCACCTTGGCCTCGAAGCAGATGCCGTGCTGGAAGGCGTCCTCGTTGTGCAGGGGGATGCGCAGGTCGTGCCGGTCATCCACCAGGTTGTACTTGGACTTGGCGGGCATGGCGGCCCCGCGGCCGGGCAGCCCTGCAGCGCACCCGGCCCTGCCGCCGCCGCCGCCGCCGCCACCGAGCCCGCCCCGCCCGGCCCCGGGGCGGGGACGCGCCCGCGCGGAGCGAGCGGGGCGGCGGCGGGGGCTGCGCGTGCCCTCAGGGCGGCACCGGTACCGGTACCGGTGCCGGCACCGGAGCGAGCGGTATCAGAGCGAGCGGTAGCGGCGCCGGAGAGAGTAGGACCGGCTGCACGTCGCCTTCTGGGCAGCACCGGCACCGGAGTGAGCCGGGTGGCACCGGTACCGGAGCGGGCTGCGCGTCCCCTCCCGGGCGACACCGGAGCGAGTGGGACCAGCTGCACGTCCCCTTCCGGGCGGCACCGAAGTGACCCGGGCGGGCTGCGCGTCCCCTCCCGAGTAGCACCGGTACCGGAGAGAGCGGTGCGGCAGCGCTGACACGCAGTGCCTGGTGCGCGGCAAACTCCAAATACGCGGGAAACGCAAGCGGGGATAATGGGAAATGCCTCGGGAACAGCTCGTGAGGGTGGGAGATCCCCCCCGAGCAGCGCAGGGCAAGGGCCACGCTGGGAGAGGAGCTCGCGTCCCTCCAGGCTGGGGAGCCGCGCCGAGGAACTCCGCACGCGAATCCTGGTCTCAACGCCGGACATGGTGGAAACGGAGCAAGCTGGAAGTGGAAAATCTCCATCCTGTGCTTAAAGAAAGACAGTTCTTGAGACCAGACCCCCAGCACTACCGAGCCCTCCCTTACCAAAGTCCCGAAAGCTGTGAATACACTTCCCCCCCTTTGAGAGGAGCCCAGAGCTGCTCTCCAGCTGTTCAGGGAGCAACTCACATGGATCTGACCTCAGGTCCAGGCTGCTGCATCCCATACCCCACATGCACAGTGCACTCTCAGATGAGGCTCCATCCTTCTGTGTTTGGATATCCACGGGTGCTGCAGAGCTCGTCTCCCCGCAGTGTGCCTGGAGAGCCAGCCCTGGCCTTGGAGTCACTCCTGCACGCAGGAGAACAACAGTTCCCAAAGCCCTTGCATGTTCCTGCAGTCAGAGCCCACTTCCCTCAGGGTTCCAAATGACTGCAGTGCAAAGAGCAGCCCTGATTGTTGATCCTTCCCCAGGCAGAACAGATCGAGTACCACTGATTTTTTCAGCCTGGATCGATGTGGTGGAACTTCTTTTGAGTTTATAAGGCAGTTCAGTGCCAGCCACAGCACTTCAGCCATGTCTGAAAAATGTATTGTTCCACTCAAAACAGGGTGGGCTTCCCACCACCCCCAGAGGCTCAGCTGACAGTCTGGGCACAGCCAATTACACGACAAGCTGAGAAATCCCTGTGCTCCATCCTGCCATGAGAGGTGGATGTGAACAGCTGTCGGTGCTGCCAGGCCCAGGGTGGGATTTCACAGAGCTGTCAGTGCCTGGACAAGGGAATCAATGGATGATTTCCTACTGAAAGCAAGACACCAGCGAGCCCTGGGCTCTTAAAAATTTCCTCCTGGATTTGGGAGAGGGCAGAGGATCAGTGCTGTGTGTCGCAGTTGCAACTGCACCTGCAGAGATCCCTGGGTGCAGAGAACTGAACACCTGCTTGCACTCACTTCAGGCAGAGGCTGGTGGTGGAATGTTCTCGAGCCTGGATTTGCTCCATGGCTCTTGCTGGAGGTTTCTGTTTATCTCTAGCGAAGGTTTTGGCTGACAGCACGGAAGTCTCAGGTGCTATGAATGATACAGACACCACATACGTCCCCTGGGAGTCTCTCATTCAAAGCCTGCTCCAAGCAGGGTAGGTTTCAACTTTGAGATGAGAGCAGCAGCTCAGGGCTGTGTCTAGGCATCCTGCAAGTATCCCCAGGGACTGTGATCCCACAGCCTCTCTGGAGCCCTGTTCCTGTGCTAAATTTGACAGACACACATTCTTGCAGACTGTAGAATTTCCACAGCCAGCAAAACCCCGTGGATTTGGGGAAGGACTGAATCCCGTGTGGGAGGGCTTGCAAGGGTCTCTTCAGTGAATGGTGCCCTCGGGGAGGTGTTTCCCTAGGTGCAGGCATGGCGGTTGGATGGAAAGCCCTCAGAGCCTGGGGAGCATACCAGCTCCTTCCAGACAGTCTCAGTGGGTTTGCCTGGCAACGCTAGGAATCCTGGCACATGCCCTGGGCTGTCCCAGCCTGCTCCTCTGGCTTCTCCCACAGTGTGGTGGCTGTCTGCTGCACTGCCTGGAGCCAGTCCTTAAAATACTTGGGGTTGACCCAAGGGGCAAGCCACTCTGCAGTTTCTCGTGGGTCGTTTGCACCATGGGCACGGGACACAGCAGCGTGAGGGACAGCAGCTCTGCTGCGACCGGTTTGTCCCAGCCCCGCCTGCCTGCCTGATGCCCCAGGTGTGGGCGGGGGATGCTCATTGCACCAGGCAGGCAGTGCTCCAGCCATTCCCACCGGCAGCTTGGGACACCTGCGGCACTTCACACGATTCCACCTTGTTGTGTTGCAAAAAAAATCAGCGGAGTCCCTTTTCTTTTAGTTTTTTTCCTCCTGCGACCAGCGACCTTATCCCTCCCTGCTCTTGAACCTCCTGCCAAAGCACCGCCTCCTGCTGGGATCCGAGCCTTTCCGGGCTGCCGCTCCCAGGTGTGGAGCTCAGCTCACCTGCACCGCAAGGTACGGGAGATCCGGGAAGAAAAGGGAGGGAAATCAACTCTCACGCTCGTATTTGTCCTGCAAGTCCAGAACCCGTCTCTTCCCATTCAAACTCAATAATTAGGAGCCCTGGAATAACCCGTCGGGTTTGTGTAGCCGGTTTGCTCGTTGTCGTATCCCTGGTGGTGGGGCCGGGGTTCGCCGGTGGGGGGCTGAGGTATTCCTCGAGCCCGAGGGGACCCCACCAGGGCCGAGGGGATGGCAGGGGACACGGCTCTGTGACCCTGAGACACCGCTGGCGCATTTCCGAGGAGCCGCCCGTGACCCCTCGGAGCAGCCCCGGGCTCGCCTCTGCCGGGAATCCCCGGGACGCGGATTTGTAAGGCTGCCCTGCCATCTCCTGGGAAGGCCGAGAAATGCGGCACGGAAAACCCAGACTGGACGGAGGGTCCGGGATCGCCTTCCTCAGCCTCCCCCCAGCTTTTAGGGAGTGGGTGTGCGGAGGCTGCTCCCCCTAGCTCTGCACCAGAGCCCCGGGGACATCAGCCCCACCTGCCATTCACAGACTGCCTTCGACATCCTGGGGAGTCTAGAGGATGTTCTAGTGGAGCTTATGCGATAGGACGATAAAAACCTCGGTTTTTCTGTCGACGTGTGCCTGCGGAGTGGCCGTCTCCAGCCGTGGAGCCCCGCAGCAGCAGCAGCAGGTGGGGTGCCATGGGGTGCAGCGGGGAGAGATCATCATCATCCCACTTGGGAACATCCCTGTGCCTTGGTCTGCAGTGAGACACACACCCCGACACCCCCACACCCACAAAAGAGTTGCTCAGGGTGCTTTAAGTTTGTCCAAAAGTGTCCCAAGGTCTTGGCAGGTCTCAGAGCTAGAAAGCAGATCGTGTTGGACGAATGTTATAAGTGCAACCTGGCCTGTGAGTGTCAGCCTGCACCAACTAGTCTCACCCTTATAAAAAACCACGGTGCAAATACCACACTTTTCCCACCAGAAAGCCCTATATGTTACTGTAATATCCACAGTCTATAGCAGGAGCCTCTTTTATCTAACCTAAAATGCAATGTTTGCAGAGCACTTTGTACCAGCACTGTTGGTACTAGCATGACGAAGCTGCAACCTTCCCCAAAATTTCCCCCACAACTACTGTGCCACGGCATTGTGGGAAGAGAAGAAAGCTGCCCTCAAAGGTGGCAATGGTGAGCGTGTACCCCAGCCCCAGGAGGCTGGTCTCCCCCTTCCCTTGCTGCCTGTGTCCTCAAAACAAGGGATTTAATGTACTGTCAGGTACGCAGCACAGCACAGCGGGTGTGGAGAAAACACCCCATGCACTGCTTGTGCTCAGCCCTTCCTCCCAGAGAAGTAACAAAAGGGTTTTTGGCCAGGAATGCAAACCTTTTTTTTTACTTTTTTTAATTTTTTTTTTTTTTTTTTTTTTTTTTTTTTTTTTTTTTTTTTTTTACTGTGCTGGATGCAGGTGGGAATGGGAAACATCATCCCAGGGCATGGCTGTGAGAAGAAGTGGGCAGATGGCAGATTTTGCAGCTCTGCATGGTGATTGGTAAAGCAAATTGCCCTTAGGCAGACAGGCAGGCAGTCACACAGCCAAGGTGGCATCTAGCTCTGTGCTCCCCATCGCTCTGATGTCCTTCCACAAAATCATACAGCAGCAAATCCTTTTAGGGCTATGACCCTGCAATTGGAGAGCCACCTGTGTGGCATCAGGGCATCCCAAAACTTGCTCCCTGTGTTCTGGGAGTTGCATTGTCCTCCAGGGCACCTGCACAGCCCCAGGAGGCAGAAGCACCAGGGGAGGTGTGTGGGTCAGCACCACCAGCACAGGCTTTTTCTGCCCGATAAAACCCGCTGATCAACATCTAAGTAGCCAGGTCTGGGAAGGAAGCAAGTAACTTCAGGAAGGAGAGGAATTCTGTTGGAATTAAGGCCAGGAACTTGCTGGCATTTGCTGACATTTTATTCTGATGAGCTTGCAGCACTCATTGTCATTAGGCACACACTTATGTATGCATTTATTTGTTTTAGAGGTGGGCCTGGAAAAGAGCTTCAGAGCTGTTTTTGAAAACACAAACACATCTTCGGTATCCAGTAGGGTGCAGGCAGACTGCTAATCAAACCACCTGAAAACTCAGATTTTGTCTTCATAGACATTTTGAATCTTTGCACCTTGGTTTCCTTTCCATTTGAAATTATCCCAAGTTTTTGGAATTTCTCCACAAACCCAAAGCTTTGAAACATTTTTATTTCAGAAAAACAAACACTTGGTGCTTCTGAAATAAGTAACACTCCCTGCAGTGGAGCAGGTAGCATCTAAAATTAACCCTTCTCCAGCCAGCCCCACCACAGCCTGTGAGAGCCTGGCAGGTTTGGGGCACCCAGAGTCCCATTGCCATGGCAGGGAGCTGGTGTGGGTTCCTGTGGGAAGTTCCATCCCTAGGAACTTCCCACAGGGCTCCACATGTGGAGAAGGAGTGTTCCCACAGCAGGCTGGAGTAGTGCCCACATCCCCTGGACACCTCTCAACCGCACAGGAGCCACCCCATACAATATTTTATCAGCTGCAGTAATTGTAAGTGAACTAACCAGCAACTGTACTGACAGATTATTAATTACTTATTAATCATCAGATGGTCATTGCAGTGAGAGGCTGGTGCCATGGGCTGACAGGGAGGGCTGCAGCCTCTCTAGGGGCACAGCATCACCCCAGATTCATTCTCAGCTTGTCACAATGCTGTTGTGAAGGTGGAATCACTTCAGGAAGAAAGGTCTCGGGGTTGTTTTTGTCTCTGTGTGCAGGGATTGGAGGAGTAAGACCTCCCATCTCTGCAGGAAGTGCTCAAGGCACCAGGGGCTCCAGGCTAATCTTGTCCCTACAATCCCAGTAGGATGCAATGTTTGCCATGGCTTTTATGTTGCAGCAGAGACAAGAAGCAATATGGTCTTTCTCAGCCCCTAAGGACCAAGAGGAACATCTTCTTTATTTGCGTTGCAAGCATGCAGCCATATTCAAATAATATGTTAATTGCAATGTCTAGCTGTTCAGGTTTCTGGTAGCAATCCCCCACTTCTGGCTAACAAATAAACACAATACTTGGCATTCTTCATGTGGGAATGCAGCTTTGATCCTCATATGTGTTGCTGCTCAGTTCCTGAGTGCAGGACACAACCAGAGGAGGAGGAGGTGTTATCCTGGGAGCTCTCTCCACTGGATCACTGCAGCTAATTGGAATTACCTTTGATATGTTTGTAATTCACCAAGGCCATTATTTGCTGTGTAATCAGACCCACAGCCCCTTCCTTTAAACTGCCCTCTAAACTACAGCAATTATTAATTCTGCCACAAGCCTGCATTTATCCAGGTGGTGATTTAGGAGGGTGATGAGGGGAGGGCTGGACACCCCTGTGGAGCCCGCTGGGCTGGGGCTGGATCTCTCTGGCTCGGTGGGAGTGGTTGCACACCTTTCCCAGGGCAAGGGGATGTGGAAATCCCTCGGGGCACAGAGCAGGTTTCTGCACACTCCCAGGAAAACCCAGCCCTGCTGGGGCACAGTCCACAGCAAACCCCTGCCTTGTCACTTCTACGCATCCCTGGGACATGTGCCGACCCCTTCCCCAGCCTGGGACACCTCCCCTAGCTCTGCCTTTCCCCGACAACCCTTCCCACACCCCACTGATAGATGCTGGCCACCAAAGGCTGTATTTCACTCTCACTCCCACATATTTTATATGCTAACTCTGTAGGTCTAGTATGTTCTCCTAAGGGGCCCCTCCTATCTGAGTAATGAACATTTCTATGCTCACAGCTCAACTTTCTTGCCTGGAGATATATTCAGATGAAACAATAATATGCATCAGCTCCCAAATTCTAGTGACTGTAAATAGCAGGGGAGAATTAAAGCAGCACAGTAAATGGTCCTGGGTCCCATCACTTTGGGATTTACATCATTCCACTGGGGAAAGGAGGGATGGGCAGCTCAGGTGGGTGCCTGGGAGCTCAGGTGCTTGCTGCTGCCAGGACAGATGGACACATGGAAGGAAGGAGGTGTGGGAAGAGACGTGGCAATGTGCTGGGTGTGCCAGTGGGGTAAGAGTGGGGAGCAGGGATGTGGCTGCTGGGTGGGCACAGGGGGGGATAACGAAGTCTCACAAGAGGAGATGGGAGCTGGCATCCAACTGGAACCATTTTCACAGCCTTAGCTGAAGATAGCAGCCAGGGAATGGCATCTGTCCAAAATGAGGGGGCAGGGGTTTGCCCTGGGCTGTGAGCAGGTGCCCAGTGTGGGGACGGAACCTGCAGTCCTTGGGCACACAGGAACTGCTTCCAGAGAGGTCAGCGGGGTGGGACACGTGCCAGAGGGAGTGCTCAGCAGGAAGAAAGCTCTTGAGATTGTCCCTCTCTCGGTTTGAAGGACCAGGTTATTTTGGAAATGTCCTGTGGAAAAATGCCCGCAAGGAGAAGAAGGCAAGGAGGGGGAGAGAGGGTGCAGGTGCACAGGGGGAGGGCAGCATCTACACCCCACAACCCTGGGGTCCCCACCGAATTTTTCTTTTTTGGGGCCTGATTAGGCATCAGTTGAACCCTACTGTAGCTGGCTCAGTCCCCTCCCAGAGTCAGGGGAGAAATTAAGAAAAACTTTGTTTCTGAACAATTGCGAATGCATAGTTTGAGTATCTGTAATTTAAACTCGAATCCCCCTTCTGCTAACAGTGATGGATGACTTTTTCCCACTGCTTTGAGAGCCCTTGGATCCTGCATGGCAGATGCCTCCCTGATTTATGGCTTGCCTCTTCCTGGGAAGGGAAACAAACACCCAATCCTAATTACCACACTCTTGTTAGGATACTTTCTCTCCTGCTTCCATCTTATTACCTTTGTGTGTTATGGGGAACCCTGGCACGGGTTCAAATCATCTCAGTTGCTCTCGTTTTACTGGCAAATAAGTTTATGTGCACTGCAGATGGATGGCCTGCCAGAAATTGCATTTTTTCCTCAGTCAGTGAGGAGGTCAAGATGTGAGGATGGGGAGGAGGGAGAAAACCCAATACCAGCAGTATTTTCTTGCCTCCAACTGGTGCTGGCAGAAAGGAGAGAGGGAGGGATTGGGCCACACGAGGCGCTAAAAATAAATGTTCTTCTTTGCTAAAGAGAATCTTGCTGGTTCAACTCTTTCCCATTCTTTTGTGTGTGAGAGTGGTTAATTCTCTTGGGAGCCCATTCACGCAGCAGATGTTGCTTTTCTTTGTGTAATTAGCCTGAAATCAATGGAAAATAATCCTGCACTCTAACAAATATAGGAGCACACAATTCCAGTGCCACAAGGTGCTCCTGCAGCCTGAGCAGATGCTGAAATTAATACATATATGTGCCTCTAACACAGCCCTGAGGCACAGTCTCTGTGATGACGGGGGGAAAATGCCCGTGTGCAGCTGCTGGGGCTCCCTGGCACAAGGACAGGGACATGCTGGAGGGACCCCCCTGGTGCCACTATGCCAGGAACACATGGAGATGAGAGTGACTGAGCCCAGGAGAGGGGTGCACCCACACAGCCTCTGTCCCTGTGCTTGGTACAGCCTGCAGAGCTCAGCCCTGCCCACGTCAAGGAATAAATGCTGCCAGCAGTGATGTTAGTGGCAGAAATGCCGAGCCCTGACCCCACCAGTGCTGCCAGCTGAGGGCTTTTGGCTCAGCTGCCTTCTACAAGTGAGCCTGCCAGCCACATTTTAATTCACATAATGTGTCCTTTCCTGATAACTTCTAAAGTCAGACTGTAGGGCTCTCCCGACTCAAATGCTGGCAAAGCCCAAGTGCTCCACAGTATCTGTGCTGTTACCATTACATATTCTTATCAAAGAGCAACATCAGAATTATCTGATGGCACAGAGTCCTTGCAAAAGTCACAGGATTGGAATGAGTTTTCTCCCTATCACCCACTCCAAAACCACTGAATCCCAGTAAACATGCCCCTTATTTGGTGGGCTGAAGTTTTGCTGCTATCCCCAGCACCAGCCCTTCACCAGCACCTTTATGGCTCCCCAGTCAATGTGCCTGATAGCTGCAGCATGCACTGGTGCCCATCTCTTCTCTCTTCCTTCTCATGCCATGTGGGGAAATACAATTATCTCCCATCATCCTCCTTCCTCCTGCTTCCTCCTGGGGCCATCCCTGGTCACAGGGACAGCTGTGTCAGTGCTCTGCAGCCAGCCCAGGCTTCAAGCCAGCACCAGTCACATCCTCTAGCTTGTTTAGGTGAGTACTTTCCCCACCAGGAAATCCTTTGGGTCACGTAACCAGTGCCTTTATTTCAACTTATTTACAGTCAATGCTGTTTCATATTTCAAAGTCACTCTCTGTGTTCCAGGGAGAGAGGAGGGAATAGCCCATGAGATCTTTTTTGAAGGTGGTCTCTAATCTTCCTCTCAGACATATGAAAATGCAAATCCGTTCCAAATGGCACTAGACCATCAAATCCAGCAATTTATTTGTGTGGCAGATTTGTTACCAGTCTCTGAAACCCTTGACCTGCCTCAGTGCTGCACTGTAGTGCTCTCTGCTGCCAAAATCAGCATCTCCCTCCTGGCTGGAACCTCAGTGGGAATGGGGGCCTGGCACTTTGAGGTGTCTGGGGTGGGCTCACCTGAGCAGCTGGGCTGGCCCTGCCTGGCACTGGAACGCTGGCATCAGCACTGAAAAATTTTTCCTCTCCCTTGCCATCATCCTGGCATTGTTTCAAGGGGGGCTCTACCACACTGATAGCCAGCAAGGACGTGCTCCCTGTGACTTCAGGGGAGCTGGGGACAGGCCCCACAGCTGGGGAGACACGAAACCCATCTCCCTGTGCTGTGCCATCGCATCAAATTGGATTTAGCAACATTAACAGAGCGGCTCCTGAGCAGCTCCTCAGCTCCTTCTGAAACCACTCTCCCAATGCAAAGCTGATTAACAGAGTGCGTCCACACTATTAATTAACCTAATGAACCCGGACGATGCAACTGGAGTCCAGTGAATCCCTGGTGCCCCGCTGTGCATGCAGGTGACGCAGCTCACGGTGACACAACAGCACAGTGGCTGCTGTGAGCCCAGGGCACCTGGGGCTGGGGGCTCCTGGCAGCTCCAGAATGTGGGGAATTAGCTGGTCTCTGCCCATTTCGCTTGTAAAATTCCACAGAGGGTTGGAGGTAACAGATGGACAACTCACATCAGAGCGATTCCTCTGTGTCCTCACAACCCCAGGGGCTGGAGCAGAGAGCCCAGGTCCCACCTCCAGGCATTTCTGTTCAAAGGAGAGGAAATTAAATTAAATGAAATTAAATGTCCAGGTACTCTGTGATGTGTGGCTGTGCTGCCCTGCATGTGCCAGGCTCTGGCCCATGGGGACAAGGCAGGTGATGGGCAGGGTGAGGAGGGGGAGCCTGTGCATGCTCCTGACCCCATCTGAATCAGCCACAGCCAAGCCCTGGCCCAGCCTGCCCTGAAACTGCTGCAGACATTCACAAGGAAACAGCTGAAACAGGTTTTTTTTTCCTGGTATGAACAGAGCTCTGTGTCAAAGGACAGAGCACTGGAAGCTGGCCATAGTGGAGCTCTGGGGACAGCTGAGGACATCTGCCAAGCACCTACACCACACAGCTATGGGGTGTCTGCAGGTGATGTGGATTCTCCAGCACTTGGTGCTCTCTGCTTCTGACAGGGTTTCTCTTTGTGAAGATGGATTGTCACTTGGCCAGAAACGCCAGGCTTGAAGCAGGGAATCATCAGGCAAGTGACTCTGGCCATGGCTCTGCAGATCATAATAGTCCTTTCTGGCCCCAAAGCTTATGAATCTATAAATCAGATCATTACTAAAATAGCTATGCCATTTCCCTGTGACATAACAATCAGTTAAAATGTATTTTAATACACAGAATATAAAAGAGAAATGTCCCGTGGAAACAAAAATGTCAAAAAGGCATGAGTTCAATCTGTTGCAGTAAGCCAGCAAGTGGCTATTTGTGCTGTTTTTAGGAAAATGAGGAACAGCTTCCTGCTTCCCAGGAGTCCTGTTCCCTGTCCTGAGTCCCACCCAGCTCTCACTAGCCCCTACTACCTGCTCAGTAGCCCTGAGAAGTCGTGGTACAAGCAGGGGTGCAGAGTCAGCCAGCAGCCCAAGTGAAAGCTGCCACTCCTCACAGGAATTTATTCCCTCTCTGTCCAATTCCTGGAGTCCCAAGGGCTCAGAGCCTCCCTGGGGACAGCAGCTCAGGTCAGGATTTAATTTAAAGGTTCAGTCACTGGGTGAGTGCAAGTTCATCCTGCACTTGCTTTGTGCCTGGTCTTCCTCAGGCTGCTCAGTTCAGAGGAAAAGATCCAAAACACACAGGAGAAGAACTCTCCTGAGCCCAGAATGAAGATGAAATATGATGCACTTTTTCCTGGAGACTTCTAATTGGGGAATGCAAGCCCAGCATAAGAAGCTGGGCCATTGTGGGAGTAATTTCATGTCTGGATTTCTGCAGGGAGTCTCAGGGGCTGGAGTCAGGACAGTGAAACTGGAGAGAAGCAGTAGTTCAGCTGCCCAAGTTGTTTACCTTTGCAGGATGATGGGTATGGGGAAAAAAGAAATGAAAAAGTAAAAGAGAAAATGAGGAAGATTATTTTTCCATTTTGAATTTGTAATACTTTATACTGTGGCTTGTCCAGAAGATAAGTAAATGACAGATACTTCAAATCCACCAAGAAGTTATTTAGTATTCCTTCAACATGGAGAGAAATGGAAATTAAGCCTAATAAGGCTCCCGAACTCTTTCTTTACTACCCTCAGAGACAACCGAAAGGCATTTAATTTCCTGCAACCCAAGAGCATAAACCGCACTCAGACACTTTATAAAACCCATCAGGCATCTTTCCCAAAGATTAAATAAGTAGAACAACATTTTCAAGGAGCTGACTGGAGCTGCATGAGTGCAGAGCCTGTCTGGCCAGCACTGTGCTGTGCCCCATTCCTGCCTCGCTCTGCTCTGGCTGCCAGCACAGCAGGAATGGCCCTTGGCTGGCATCAGCCACCCCTGGGCAGTGGCAAGGCCTTGTGTCTGTCCCTCCCAGGGCTGCTCAGCAAGATGGGTCTGTCAGAGGGGTCTGTGTGTCTGCCAGAGCAGCCCCAGAGCTGATGCAGCATGGCCCAGCTGTGGGTGCTGAGCCCCAAGGGCAGGGTCTGGCAACCCTCCCGTGGCTGTCACAGCTCCGCAGCTCCCACAGCACCTGGCAAGCTTGGCGAGGCACTGCCCAGGGCAAGGCTGTGTTTTGGAGGGTTGTTGCTGAAGCAGAGTTGGATACACAAGTATGCTGGCTTCCCCTTGGGAGCTGTGCCAGAGTATGGGATGGGCAGGGATGGAACAGGAATCATTTCCACAGGTGATGTGGGATGGATGGAACAGGAATCCTTCCCACAGGTGGTATGGAATGGGCAGGGATGGAACAAGAATCCTTCCCACAGGTGGTATGGGATGAATGGAACAGGAATACTTCCCACAGGTGGTATGGCATGGGCAGGGGGCTCTGCTGAGCCACTCTGCTGCTCAGGGTGAGAAAAAGCCCCAGCTCAGAAGAATAAGCTCTGAGCTATGTGCACAGAGCCCTGTAGGGAGGATGGAGGCATCCCCTTCCATGTTAGCCTCCTCTCCTGCAGGATTGGGGTGATTCAGAGAAGTGGAGCAGCCAAGGAGTGTTTGATTCCCCCATCCAGCTGAGACACAGGGGTCTGTGCTGCCTCTACACCTGGGCAAGCTGGTCCCGGAGATGGTCCACACCACCTGAGCAGGCATGCTTCTTTGCTACACACCTTAATCTTGTAGCAAAAGGGTTCAGGGACCAAACCACCCCTGTTAAAGAGAGAAGTCCCAGTGCTTTGGGAAAGAGCTGTGGGTGAAAAGGGGGATGATGTGACTGCACTGTGTGAGTCTGGGCATCCCCTCTCTGATCTGAGCTCTTCCAGCTTTGTGCCATGGGCAAGAAATCCCAAAAGTAAAGGGAAGATTCCTGTGTGTAGCCATTCCTGGGGCATGGGGACGTGTCCAGGGAGCAGCGCAAGGGGAAAGGGCAGAGGATGGACAGCTCATTCCTGGGCAGCAGGCAGCATTTCTGTGCCACACACGGAAGCTGGAAGGAGCCCAGAAACTGCAGCTGTGTTGAGCAAATTGGATCATCACGTTAGAAACCCAACAGGAGGGATCTGTGAATAAGAGCAGCTCGGTGCTCGCTGCTGTTCCTCCGAAGAGGATTCAGCAAGGCAAACCCCCTTCCCAGCGTTACCTTGGCCACAAGATGACAGCTGGATATTCCCTCCCATCGCACCCCCTGCTATCGGTGCAGGCAGGCTATCCCAGCACTGCCTGTCTCTCCAGTCCTGCTGGGAGCACTCTGGGCACCCTAAACCCAGGGGGCTGCAGGGCAGAACGTGCAATTCAAGGCAGAACACGAAAAAGAAGAGCCCTGCCCCGAGGCCAGTGGGAACGGGTGGCTTCAGGTTATGGGCAGTAAGAGCCAGGCATCCTGGCAGACATCCTGGCAGACAAGTGCCAGGTTTGGTGCTGCCGGAGGGGGATGTCAGAGACCCTCCTGGCTGTGGGTCCCCAGGACCTGCTGTGGGCTGCTCACTGTGCACTCTGCAAGGAGCAGGGAGCAGAAGGGCATGTGCTATCCTTGTACTGGGCTCTGGGGCTGGTCTCATGGCTGTGCCTCATGGCCTTATTTAGGAGAGAAGTGACCTGCAGCCCCCCAAGGGAATTACTGACACAGGGAGCTGTGGCTCCCTTGGCCAGCAGAAGCCTCAGCCCTTGCTTTTCTGGCAGCGTAGGGTGACAGGCAGACTGCTCGGCAGGATGCCAGCCAGCAGCACCCAGGCCATGCTGATCTCTCACTGGGGAGGGCTGCAGCTCGCAGGGGAGGCTTGCAGTACCTGTGCTGCCTGTGGCCATTAGCCCCTGGGGAGATGGCAGCACTCCCAGTCTCCATCCACAGAGCAGAGCCGGGGGTTCCCTGTGCCTGGAGCAGGCTTCTGTGCCTGGAGCAGCACATTCAGTCAGAGGAGTCTGAGTGAAATGCCAGCTGGGGTTTGGTATTTTATCTCCAAGTGGGGTGAGTGACCCCTGTGGCTGTGGTGGGCACATGTTCCCAGCCCCACAGGGCCAGGCACAGGCAGCCATAGTTTGGGGAAGCACCTGTGCACACGCTGGGTTTTGGCAGGAGCAACATCCATTCCTTGCTGGCTCCTTGCTGCCCTGGAGTCACTGTTAAACTTGTCAAGAGTGATTTACAGCTGTGTCAACGAGTGGGATGCAGGCTGCTGGTCCACACTGCAGGCAGGAAGAGGAATAACATCAGGAATAATTCCCAAGGCACAGAATGGGCTGCAAGAGAAAGAGTGTAGCTGCTCCCCCCAGCCACGGGTTTGCCTTGTCTAATTGCTCTGCATTTCCCCGGGGTCTGAAATGGCTCCTGGACATTTGTCTGGCCATCCAAATACAGCTGAGTCAGTTTGGCAGGGCTGAAATTCAGGCTGCTGCTCACAGGGGTTCAGTGTCTTCAGCTTGTCTCTGCAGAGTGACAAGAGGTGATGTGCTTGTCTCCCCAAAGACCTCACTGTTATTTCCTCCCCTTCCAGGCAAGGCTTGGTGTGTTGAACCTTGGAATCACCAAAGCCGGCTGCTTGGCCCTAGTCCAAGCTCAGGACAGGTTATCACCAGCACTGCATCTGGCCTTGATGCTTTTAGTGCCTTTGGATTGTGCAGGTATCTCCGGAACTGGGGACCCAAACAGGTTCTGTTTCTGATGCCTTGTTCCTGCTGAAGTAGGCCAGGAAGTGGCTGCCTCGTCCTTCCATGCATGTGCAGGCTAGCACACCTGTGAGTCTGTTTCTGAGCAGGAGGACATAAATTCTTGTCCTGCCAGAGGTGGCAGAGAGCTGGCCACCAGCCTCAGGGTCATGCACCGGGGGACAAATGCTCTGGTTAGCAGTGGATGGAGCTGGGCCAATGCACAGGGGAGGATGCTGAGATTCTGCATCACTCCAGTCAAATGGAGCACCCTGGCCCTTGCAATGCACTGGAGGGCTCAGCAAGCCCAGCCAAGCTGAGGAAAGACACGAGTCACTTCTATGTCACATCACACCCTTTGGAAATGCTGCGGAGCCCTCCAGCTGCCATCAGGCACTGCCTTCTCATGGCAAGGGGCTCTGCTTCTTGGGAGTCTTTCTGCCTGCTGGAACTGGGGAATTTCCTGCCTGCAGATCCCTGCCATGATGCTTTTGTGAGGTCAGGTGGAGAAAGGGACATCGTCACTCCCTGGGGACCCTTGGAAGTGGTATTGGAGGTGCATGAAGTTTTCCTTCTGCTTTATGGCTGGAGCAATCTGGACAGAAAGGACTTGTATGTAGGAGAGAAAAACTGCTGCCGCCACAGAGCTGCATGTAGCTGATGTTTATTTCCAAATGAGGAGAATTACAGTAATCACTGACAAATCTATAATTGCCAATAAAAAGCAGCAATGGAAGCAAGCACACACTGGAACACGTCATCCCATTGCCAAAAGAAATGCACCCACAAGAGCTGCCATTCTCCCTCTTTTGCTTTCAATAGGTAAAATTGCCCCACATTTGCTCAGACTCAGCTGGGTCACCTTCCCATACAGATGGACTGAGGCAAAGTCCAAGACTGGGAAAGTCCTTTCTCTATTTCCCCTCAAAATCTCTGCGTGGTAAGTGGGTTCTGCTTCTCACTGGGGGCTATTCACATGTGAGTCAGCTGTGGTGGAGCTGATTTAAATGTATCATCCTGACAGTAAAGCCTGCTGGGAAAAAAATTACCTTGATGAGAAATCCTTAGGAGGGTTGGGATGAGTGTCCTCACAGCTCTGCAGAAGGAATTGTGACAGCAGAGTGTGGATGTGTGCTGGGGAAAGGCAGATCACATTCTACTCCTCCTGCTGCAAACAGCCTGCTGCCACCATTATTGGTTTTGCTGTTTTTGCTATTATTACATATCACTATTTAATTGCCTGGTAAATTTGCAGTGTCTTGGAAAAAAAAAAAACAATGGAGGATGTGTAATTTGAAATGCTAAACAAAGCAGGAGCAGACAGGGAAGATGCAGTGCATCTAGTAGGAGTGTTGAAAAGGTGATGAGGACATTCTTAACCTTAATTATTTCAAATCAACTCATTTTGTAGAGTGTGTAGGTTTATGAATCAGATGAAATGTAAATTGATTCATAATTTCCTTTATTTTTCTGCTCTTTGGAGAATTTAAATCCATATTAACATAACCTGTACCAACCAGTTACTAAGAGACAGGAAAGAATTAGCATGGGCGAAGTGGGGAGACTGGCATTTTAATCTGCTGTGTGGAGCTGGGGACTGGGACTCACTGACATGGGGCTGCTCACACCAGTGACGTGGGGATCTGCTCCCCAGACCCCTCCAGGCAGCCTCAGCTTGCTGTTTGCAAGTATTCTTTTAGAGTGCTTTCCATATTGGTGAAAAATGTGCTTTTCATACTTCTCCTTGTCACTCTCTCACTCGCATTTTTCCTCCTCGTGCATTTTCTGCCACCCAAAAATGTACATGAAGGGGGATGTGTGAATCCATTGTGTTGTGCAGTGCTGGGAAAAAGAGGCTCTTGTGAGTCACAGTGCATGAGGAGTGCACAGACATTTTCAGAGCTCCTTGCCCTATGCTGCTGGATGTCCCTGAGTCAGGTGGGTGATGCAAAGTGACACCGTGTCCCCCAGGCAGGAGCTCTCTTCTGTGCCAGGGATGTGCAAGTCTCTGAAGCACTGCATGAATCCAGCAACAGCACTTGTTGTTTCTGCTTTCAAACAGAAAGCTTTCCTTTAGGAAATAAGAAAACACCAGAATTACCAGCCACAGGAATAAAATTTAAAAAAAAAAAAATTACTCAGGATGTTAGAATAAGGATATCTACAAGTGAAGTTGTTTTCTTGCTCTTTTTATTTGTGTCGAGTCTGTACTGCAACTGATCCCTTTGCTGTGCATCAGGAGGCTGAGAGGGGATGTGGATGGAGGTTTGAGGAAGGGTATTCATCCAGAGCAGAGCAAGGCAGCTTCAGGCCACACTGCAGCAGCAGTCCAGGCTGACCTTGCTTGCAAGTCCTGTTGGGCAGTGACAAATGCCTCCCTTCAGAGACTGCTCTTATTCCAGGCTGGACAGAAACCAAATGTAAAAAGCACAGGAAACAGCTGGCTGTGGGGGAAGCTGGCTGGGAGTGCTCCTGCTCTGCCATGGGAACACTTTATTGCCATTTCCATTTGTCCTGCACATCACCCTCCTCAGCCAACCATGCTGATGTAGATGGGCAGCTTGGGCATCTCTGCTGCTGCCAGTGCTGGTAGCATTTGCTGCCCAGAGTTCAGCAGCCAGGCAAAACCATTTGCTTGGCTACCAGGCCAGATCTGGTGATGGGCACAGAGGGATGAACTGTGCCTGGAAGTGTTCAAGGCCAGGCTGGATGGAGCTCTGAGCAACCTGACCTCGTGGAAGGTGTCCCTGCCCATGGCAGGAGGGTCGGGACAAGATGATCTTTAGGTCCCTTCCAGCCCAAACTATTCTGTGAGTTGTGCAGAGGCAGCAGGAATTTGTTCCCAGCCCAGGAGGTGTTGGCAGAGCAAAACCCAATGCAAGCAATAAACATTTCAAGGTGATATTCACTGTTTGCACTCTCTGCAGTCTTGTTCCTGCTCCCAATGGTCAGGGATTATTATTCCCTCGCAAGAGAGGGGACATGCAGGTGCCCCAGGCAGGAAACACAGCTCATGGCAGAAGACCTGTTCTTGCCAGAGTATCAAATGTGCTAAGACAGCAGCCCATGTCATATCAATCCAATAGAAAAAAATCAATAGTGGAATTCAGTTCAGGGGAGAGGGATTTTGTGGCTGCCTCTTGCAAGCACAAGTACATATTATGTCATCAGCAGTGCAGTAAATCAGCATTTCTGAGACCAGCTGCCCAATTACTAAGACAGCTTGGTAAATTGGATGTATGCAAATACATTGCATGGAACAGTAAAGTAAACACCTCCCAGAATTACTGAGGAATCTCTGGACTGAGTGGTTGCTCCAGGTGGACAGTCAGCAGTGCAGGCTCCCAGGGTATGGAACAGAAAAGGTGTCTGAATGCTTTTGGTGCTCTCCACCATACTCAGGGCCCTGTGAGACCTGCTCAGAGATCTGAAATCCCCCCATAGTCTGCCAAGCCCCACGGGAGCAATGAGCACCTGGTGCATCCTGGGCTGTCTCACAAATTTGTCACTTCCAAGAGAGGAGAGGTTCAGGTCAGATGTTAGGAAGGACTTCTTCCCTGTGAAGGTGGGGAGGCCTTGGCGCAGGGTGCCCAGAGAAGCTGTGGATGCCCCTGGATCCCTGGAAGTGTCCAAGGCCAGGCTGGACATTGGGCTTGGAACAGCCTGGGACAGTGGGAGGTGTCCCTGCCCATGGCAGGGGAGTTTGAACTGGATGATCTTCAAGTGCCCTCCCAAGCCAAGCCAAGCTTTTCTATGATTCTATAGAATTCTATAGAATCTATAGATTCTATATCATAGAAAGCAGCTTTACATCTGCTTCAGGGTCCCTTGGTGTTGTGGACCTCTGGGTTTCCACAAAGATAGGAGCCACAAGCCAGGACGTCCAAGACATGGCCAGCTCCACACCGTCACATGAAGGATGATGCCCCCAGGTATCTCCACATTCTTGCTCTGTGTCTTTTCTGAGCACACGCTGTGCTAAGGAATTACATCAGTTTTGTCTTTTCAACAGCATAACAAAAAAATTAAAATTAACGTTATTGGTTGCTTTCCTTCTTTCACCATTTCTTTCCTCTGTGGTACTTAGAGAGATAAGGTAAAGCTGCAGTTCAGAGGGAAGCTGAAGAACTGGAAGTGCACTGATGGGACAACTCAAAGCTTACACCAGTGCCCCAAGAACAGATGTGGAAAGCCATTATTTCCGTGTATTTATAGGGAATAAAGTGGCCAAGGTGGCCAGAGGAATGGCCTGGCTCAGACCCTGGGCTCTCCCAGAGGACCCTGCCCTGCCCCTAGCACAGCACACAGCCCCAGAGAGCCTGGCTGGTTATCCCAGCCTCCAGCAGCCCCTCCCAGCGGGATTCACCCCAGCTTAGCCTGGCACTGGGACATGGCAAAGATCTCCTCCCAGAGCCGAGAGGGGGTTAAAAATAACCCTGCATCTGTGGGACTGAGGCTGGAATCTGCTCCCAGGCAGAGCTCAGCTGTGCCTGTGCCAGAGGACAGGCCAGCCCTTGGAAAGGTCACTTGAATTTGGGGTCTGGGTCAGGGTTCTGTCCCAAGGTTGACAGGCTCTGTCCTGCCAGGGGGTGGGGGTGCTTGCTCAGCACACAGAGTGTGGCCAGTGCTGGCCCAGCTCCCTGGGTGCCATGTGCCCACAGACCCAGCACCAGTGTCAAGGGCAGAGCACTGCTGCTGCTGCTCCCCAGCCAGCCTCAGCTTTCATTGGTATTTGTTTTAATTGTGACTATCCAAATACATTCCAATTGCCAGCCAGCCAAGGTCAGCACACCACAGTGGGTTCCTGCCATGCCTGGGGGAATGGGACCCCTGGGAGCTGCCAGGGACATGGGGGTGCTGCAGGACAAGGCAGTGGCCCCCAGTGCCAGGGGAAAGGGCCACTGTCAGCAGAGCTTGGAGCTGCCAGGGGAAGAATGCTACACTTCCACCCCACTGCTAGAAATAGGGATATTTTAATATGCATTTATTATAATTTAGTCTCAAGCCAGTGAAGTGTGTAATGAGTTGTACCAGCACAGGCATGAGGAAAGGCACTTCTGGCTTGTGACCCCTGCTCACCTACCCCACATGTCTTCAGGTGTCGGGGGCACCTTGCTGCCCTGTGACAGTCTGGCAGTCCCCAGGACAAGGCTGTGGTGTGGGAGCAGGCAGAGACAGCAGCTTTGGAGTGGCAAGGGAACATCCTCAACCTTCCAGGTGGGACTCAGAGCTCCAGAGGCCACCAGGTCACCCGGGAGCCAGGCTGCAGGGCTGGGCTTTGCTGCATGGCCATTGCTTCACCTGTCCCTGTGCCACTCTGGGTGCTGCCCAGTGCCACCTGGAACATCTGCTTCTCCTCTTCCTCGGGGCAGGAAAGAAGCATTGGAAGTGGGGGTGGTCCTTCATGTCCCTCTTCAGGACGGGCTGCTCCAGGGCACATCCTGTGCCTGTCGCTCTGGTGCCAGGCTGCCAAATGTCTCCATCATTTCCTGCAGCAGCAAAGCTGGAACCACTGCCTGAGTAATCTGGTTGTACAGGGACAGAGTGATACTCCCCACAACACCATACTGCCTCTCAGACTTGGAGCATCCCCAAAAATCTGGCTTGAGGGCTGTCCTGATCTCTTGGTCAGCCTAGAGGCTTGGATTATTTTAATCCAGGCTTGATAATGTGATTATTTCCAATTTATGATTCATGATGTCGGCTTTCTGAACCGTAAGTGCTTTAATATTTCATTTTATGTTGCTTTCAGGGTTACATAGTTTATTCCACAAACAAGAGGTTGGGACAGTCATTAGCGTGTGAAATCAGAAACGCATGCATCAGTAACTATGGCAACTCTGAGAGAACACCAGCTTCTAGTGAAATCAGGAATTAAGCTTACATGAAAATGCTGAAGTAGGAGAGATTCTATCTGCTGAGGGCTTAGCATTTCTTTAGAAAAGACAAGAAATACTCAAGTGAGCTGAACCCACCCAAACCCAGGGGTTCCTGTAACATGGTCGTGCCAGTGCATCCCTGCAGAAGGACACACCTGAAAAATAAACCCATGGATCTGTTGAGTCCACCAGCCCCATCCAAGAACTCCTCGTGCTGCTGATGCTGTGGTGTAGCTCACAGAGCAGTGGAGCTCCAAGTAGAGGGTGTCTGCTGGGGGATGTTTGGAGCAGCATCCATAATTAATGCTGTAAAAACAACATTTCCAGACTGGGCCCTCTCCTGATGTTCAGTGTCAGATGCCAGAGCAGCTGCTTTGCACACACCTTGTAGCTGGAGCAGTTTGCTGCACTCTGTGATGGCGTCACAGAGCTCCCCCTGAATAATTCAGGCCATCCTTTTGACAACTTCAGTGTGCAAGGGCTTTTCCTTGCCTTGATGAGGAAAGTCTTTGCTTTGTTCTCCTGAAAGTGTGTCGCCTCCCCAGAATTCTGCTTCCCTGTCACTTAGCTGGGAACACCTACACAAGCTCCCAGCTCTGGGGAGAAGCTCTGAGGTGCCATCCCCTCTCAGAGCAGAGAGGGCTGAGCCCTGTCTGCCAGGGCTGGAGGGGTCACACCTGGGACAGGTAGTCATGAACCAGATGCTGCTCCATGGACAGCATCTGCAGGGATTTTAATCCCAAACAAGGTGCTGTAAATACCTCACCAGCTTGGCCAAAGGCAAGGGATTAGAGAAAATGAAGGTGTTTTTTTTTTTTTGGAAGAGGCTGCTTTTTCAGTGCCTGAATTAATGATGCTCACACTGCTACCTGTGATTATGTTTGGTCTATTCCCAGTTGCTTTTCCAGTGTAATCAGCCTCGAAGCGTTCAAATGGAAATCTTTCCTGCTGCTTTCCGCTTCACGCTGATTTGGAAGCAGAAGAGGAAGGAAGCAGCCCCAGGGCTGGTGGTGGTGGCTGGAAGCTGAGCAGTGGAGGATGCAAGGCCAGCAGCACACATGAGGAACAGCCTGCCCACAGCAGGACCCCTTCCCTGCCCAGCCTCACCCTGGGACATCAGGATGCTGCAGGTTCTGGTGCCAGGATGCTGCATGAATACCTTCTTATCCCTTAAAAAAATCTGTATATGGAATAAATCTATATATGAGACAAATTTATATATGGAACAAATCTAGATATGAAATTAATCTATATATGAAACAAATCTATATATGAAATGAATCTCTATATGAAACATATGAAACAAAGCAGGACAGTGGGTATGGGATTGTCCAGGCTGGCCCAGCAAGGTCCTGGCACACAGACCAGCTCCCAGCTGCCTTTCACCCAAGGTAGACTGCATGGTCTCCATCTCCTGGAGCACTTGAAGCTTCTCCATAAATTCACTGCCAGTTGTCACCCCCAGGTGTGTTTTCAGTTCAGGCCCATGGATACATCCAGACGGGGCTTAGCAAAATCCCCTTGCACTCCAAGAGATCAAGCATTTACACAAAACCTGTGTGTTCCAGCTGAAAAACTGTCAGGAAATGTTTTGATGTTGAGAACAAGTAATTCCTTTGAACCCTGGAGGTGCAGGCATTCATTGTGCTCATCAGAAAGCTGGAACCATGTGCGTGGGGGGCGATTTGCAAAGGCACTTTGCATGAGCTTGAAACCCCGACCCAAATCTAAATTAATTATTTTTCTGGCAGAAGAGGTTTATTTTTGATGAGTTTTCATCCTTACTGAGAGCACCTTGTCCTCTGCAAATTATCTGCAGACTGGAAGTCTGTGCAATTATTATACAGACAATAAAAGGAGCTTTCCCATATTGTAGGAAGATTCCCTCCTTATTTTCTGCTCTTAAACAGATGTCATGCATTTCCTTTCCACCAACATGAGCATAAGCTGATATTTTTGAGCACTCAGAAATGAAAAAGGCCATAAATACTGAAAAGGCAAAGCAGCTAGATTCTTCTGCAATAGTGTTGCAGGTGCAATCATTTTATTCACCCCTTTTGATGAGGGTGAAGGCTCCTTGGGACAGGTTGGCTCAAGAGCATCCTGGCTTCTGGCTCAGATGCTTTTGGTCTCACACCTGAGTTTGATCCTGAGTGGGATTTTTGGAGGAAAACCAATCTCAGAAGCAGCCCATAGATGTTAGCAAATTCTGAGTAGGTGCAGCCCATAGCCAGGGTGGCAGAAGGAGGAACAGCAGCAGCACGTGTGCATCCCAAGGAAGCAAGCTGCCTGTCAGGAGTAATTCCCAAGGGAATTGATGTGGCACGTGGAAAACTGCTGCTTCTGCTTTGCCAGGGCTGGGTGCTGCAGGGATCCTCCCAGCCGGGGCAGGAGCAGCTGCCCTCAAGGCCCAGCTGGAGGAGGTAGGAACAGCGCAGCTGCCCAATGCCTCGGCTCTCCAGGGAAGCTCAGGAACCTCTCATTTTCATGGTCTTCACTCCTCTCGTGTCCTTGGCCCTGGGCAGCATCTCCTGCTCTCCTCCTTTGCTGGCTCCAGGGGCAGCAGACTTTGCCCTCACTCAGTGCATGCCTCAGGCAGGGAGAGCCCAGTGCAAGGGGCAGGAGGAAGTGATAAAAAATAGATTCTCCTTTCTCCCCCACTGCTGTCTCCTTTGATGCTGCTGCTTTGATTTGCAGATCAGAGCTCTCCAGGCTGGAGGGAGACCTCAGGGGAAGAGCACTGCCCTGCAGCATGGCCTAACCTGCTCTCAGTCCTACAGCATCCTGCTGGCTGAGCCCTGGGTGATGGAGGCATGAGCTCCCAGGGGAAATAAACGTGCAGCTTTGCAGAGCAGCTCCCAGCCCTTCCTGCTTGTTATTTAAATAAACCCAGTCCTGCTCACTTTGAATCATCTCAATAAGAAAATAATGCGTCAGAAGACTGCTGTCTGAGGGGTGGCACAGAATTACCACCATTGGGTGAAGGTTTTCCATTCCCAGGTGCTTTGATATCCCTCTGTGAGCCAATTTGCAGACTACAAACTGCACACGTTCACACCTTGCGTATTAATCAGGCTGCTGGGTGACACCGTGACAGGTGCCTCTGTGTAATGCCAACATTCACTTCCATCCATCAGCCTTGTAACTAGGTGGAAAAAAAACACCACACAGGCTTTGACAGGATTCATTTTTTGTTTAAATGCACGGGCTGGAATTCATTTCCCACTGAAGCACACAGACCACTGGCCAGGCCCCTTTCACGTGCTTTTCCAGCTGCTCTGCCCCTTGCTGGCATTCATCCTGCCATGGCTACTTACTCCTTGCCAGCCTGTCACCCTCAGCTGCCAGGGACATGGCTGTGAAAGCTGATTTTACAGAGGAATGATCTGATTCTCCAGGCCTGTCACACAGCAGAAGGCACCTTCATCCCAGATACCTTCCCTCATCATCCACAGCTAGTGAAAATAATTTGAAAAGTGACTGACACCTCTGGAAAGAAAACCCATTTGGAGATAATTTGGCTTCTGCTTCATGTGTTTGCTTAAATTCCCTGTATCCTGGTGGTATGTGTTAACATGGGTAAGAGTCTTTGCTTTAAGCAGTTCATCAGCTCCAATTATTGACTGTGCTCCTTGTGTCAGTGCTTGACAGGGGAATGTAGCAGCAGAAAGCAGCCACAAGCTGCAAAGTCCCACATGTGGGGATGCCTGGAGAAGCTCCCTGGAACAGAGGCTGGACAGAGTTAAAGGAATTAAGCAGGGATTTATTAAAAAGCCTTCAAAGGATTCACCTTGGGCAGTGCAAGAGCCCGGCCATGGCTCCTCCTAAGATGGACTCTGAGTCAGGAGTTTTCACACTTTTATAAGTTTTGGTCCATGTCCATATTGGGGTTCATTGTCCAATTCCAGCTCCAGGTTCTGCAGTCCCATCCTCCCAGATTCTCTCCTCAATTCCCTGCTGGTTGCACTTTTTGGGGCTGAAGCTGCAGCTGTGTCCTTGGTTGTGGGGCTGGAAAAGGATTGTTTTGTGTGACTGAGCTGTGAGGAGAGCTTGCTGACACTTGATAGGAAGTTCAGAGTTACACACTAATGCAGTACAGAACCTGGAAAATACAAAAGCAAAACCTTAAGATGTCATCTGTCCCATCAGCAGAGCTGCCACTAGGCTCCAGGGAAAGCAAGTGGTAGGGAAAGAGCTGAAATAACTCACAGGGTTTGTTCGCTGGTATGAGCCAGGATCTCGGTGTGTCCCCTGGAAGTGTCAGGATAGAGCCAGCAGAGGCAGCGTGCAAGAGTAGCAGGCTGGGAGAATGCAGCCCCCACACCAAGGTGTGACCCACAGCCAGGCCAGCAGCTGGGCAGGGACAGCTTTCCTGGGAGGCAGCTCTCCTGGCAGCACCATGCTGAGAGCCAAGGAGGGCTCTGTGTTCTGCATTCAGAAAGTGTGGGATAAAGTCTGGTGACGGCCTTAAACGAAACGGAAAAGTGGCCCTGGGTGTCCATAAAAGAACTCCCATGGATGAAGTGGAATGTTAGACAAAGAAGAATTTTAACGCAACATCGAATTTCTGAGTTTAGTGTGAGAAGCACCAGTCCTAGCAAGTGGGAAGGGTCCTGTGGCAACGTCCCTGTGCCAAGGGCTCTGCTGGGAGCTGCTCCCCAACCTCCTCAGTGGGAGACAAGTCAGAGGCTGCCAGAAGCATCTTTCAGACAGGGAAAGGCTCATTGGGACCTGAATTTCAAGCAGTACAAAGCCTGATTTAGCACCTAGAGAACTGTATTTTGTGTGAGCACTGGGGACTGGCAGCTTGACTTCTGAGGAGCAGATCCTGCACCCATCAAGGAGATACTGGTGCTCACCAGGAGAGGTGAGAGCCTGCAGTGGGCACAGCTAATGTGGTGTGAGAACAGACAGCTTGGCAGCCTGTGGGAACACCGGTGTGCTGGAGGCTGCCTGTGGAATAAAGCAACTGAAATTTCACAGCTCCATTATCACCCTCTGAAAGGCAAGCAGGTCTCCTCTCTCCAAATGAGGATTCCCTGCCAGCCCTTTGTGTTTGATGGCCCAGAAAATCTCACCTGTGAGGGCAGGTGCAGCAGGAGCAGCCGGGCTGTGAGATGCTGCTGATAACCTTGAAAGGCAGACAGCAGGATGCTGCACTCTGTGATTTACCCAGGGAAAGCCCTGCTCAGAGGGAATCCCCCTTCCCTGGGTGGGGAACAGGGAAGAGTTTGTGCCCAGGGACTGCACAGGTCCCTGCACAGGGTGGGCACTGAATGGATGAGGGGATTTTGCTGTTTTCCCCTCTCCCCTGAGTCCCTGAGCCCTGTGCAAGCTGCCCCTCTGCCCTCAGCGTTCTGCACAGCTTTCTCTTAGAAAATACATCTGGAAGGGAGTCTGGAAGGAAAGCAACAGCTACTATTACCTTGGATAGCCATGATTAGCGCTGCCAGGACTTCTGCACACCCTCAGGGGCAGGTTGGGACAGCAGCTTGTCCTGTGAATACCTCTGGCCAGAGGGCTCCTCCAAGGGCAGGGGCTCCTTGCTGGTTCTGCACAGCATCAGGAATTCGCTGGGGATGTTCTGGGATGCAGTAAGGAGCTCAGCCAGCCCCACGGTGACTCTGGATCCTTCAGGCTGGAAGTTCTTCCAGTGCCTTTCCCCAAGGACAGAGGGCAAATCTTCCAAGAGCACCTGAACAGCTTAGGAGTTTGTGATGTCCCCAGTCTTACAGCCATCCCCCCAGCACCAGTGACAGGGGTGGGACCCGAGCAGGCTCCAGGTCCTGCTGTCCCTCCTTCCCCTGGAGAGAAAGGCAAGGCCATGGCCATGGTGGCCACTGCAGCTCTGTAGGGCCATGAACTCCCTCTCTGCATGACCTACACCCCTCAAACGCTTTCCAGCCCCTCTCCAGCTCTGGCAAACTTTGCCTGTGAAAGAAGCAGTGCTGGTGCCCAAGATGATTTTTGTAGCAGGGCAGCCGGGGTGCTCCACACTGACAAAGATGTGCAGAGCCCTGCTGTGAAGTTCAGGAGATCCCCATCTGTCTTAGCCCCCAGCTAAGGTGAGCTCCAGGGAGCTTCCAGACGTGCTTCAGCTCCTTGTCCACTCCAGCAGAGGAGACCGACCACAGCCTGGGGTGGTGGGTGGTGATTTACCAGCCCACACCCTGATCTGGGCTCTGCTCATCACAGCTCAGGGAGCAAACACACCATCCAGACTGCTCCAGCAGCTGAGAATTACCTCAGAAATGCAGTCCAGAGGTGGAAAATAGGACACAGTCAGCCCTTACTTCTTTACACACACAAATTCTCCTTTTCCTCTCCTCATTTTGGGGCATTCTGGGGGATCCTGACATTATGGCTGTAGGAGAAAATGCAGCATTTTGCTTTCCACAAGGACTGGTATTTTGCCAAGAAGACATCTCTGTGAGAATCCATGCCCTCTCTGTGCCTCCGGCCGAACGCTTTGTGCTGAGCCAGCCCTGTGCCATCCTAGCCTCCCTCCTCTTGCCTGCTTGCAGTGAGGAAGAGGAGGAGGGTTTGGGCTGGATTCTGTGGTTTTGCTGCCTGCTTTTCCCTGACTGTGCAGAAGCACTAGCCCCAGGAAAGCCCAGGAGATAGAGGAGTGTAATTAAGGAAGAGAGGAACTCCAGATGACACTGGCTTTGGAGAGCAGTGCCTTCCCCTCCCTCTCTCTTGGTGCTCACTTACTGCATCTGTCTCTTGCTGGGGGCATGAGTCACATTGGTTCTGGTGATGGATGAAATTAGCTCCAGTGTGGAGTGGGAAATAAAAAGCCATTCACTGACAAGAGAACTGCACAGGCACAGGGCTCAGGGCAAGGATCTTCTCTGTCTTTTTCTGTTCTTGTGCCTCTTGCAAGCAGCTCCCTTTTAATTAGATGGGATGCAGCTCTAAGTCAACTATAAATGATATTATCAAACTAATAGAGTGTGATCATATCTTGGCTTTTATTTATCTGGGAGTTGCTGCTGGCTGCCATGGGAACAGTGTTTTTCACAAATCTCCTCAGCTCTGGCTTGTAGGCATCAAAAGGAGGTCAGGGGAGAGGTGATGATCCCCTGGGATGTCCTTGGCTTTGCAAAGAACCAAGGAGTGGCTCCCTTCAGACACTCATCCACTGGGTCCCTCTTTCCTGCTCTTCAGCATTGGTGTCCATTTCCTGCTGCCCTCCACTCTTGTGTCTTGGTGCTCATCAACCCCCTCACTGCATACAGGCTGGGCAAAGCCAAGAGTGGCAGAGAAGGAAAGCAGAAAAGAAGAGGGAGGACACTTGCAGCCTGTATGTGAGTGTGGGGCAGAGCAGCATTAGCTCCGTGCTGGGCTGTCCTCAGCACCAAACCCACTGTCCCCAGCTGTGCAGCCCACAGGAGCTCATCCTGCTGCCCTGTGCCTTGGGGGGATGTGATAAACAGAGGCTTCTTGAAAGTTATCCCAGGGGACTGAGAGCAGTCAGCAGCACAGGGGAAGCATTGCCTGACTGTCTTGGCTTACAAAGCAGGATGTGCCCAGCAGTGTGCATTCTATCACCATCTGTTAAACCAGCTGGGACAGTGCTCTTTATCTTTTCCACAACCCATCCTTCCTCCAGGAAAGAGATCTCCTGTTAATGGGCCATTGAGTCCCACTGCATCACTGATAAAATTCCATCATCCCATTGGGAGATGCTCCACCCAGGGGGAGGAACCAAGCATTTCCTCCCCAGATAAAATCTGAGATCTGGAACATCAGAGCAGCCTTTTTCCACTGGATTCCAGAGGAAAGCCAGACCCTTCTACATCATCACTGGACCTTCAGAGGAAAACTGCACCTTCTCCAGGAGCACTGCTCCAACAGAACCACATCTGTCACTGCAGGAGGATGCAGCCACCATTTAATGGGACTGCTCCCAACACCCTGACTGACTGATGGGGTGTCAGCTTGGATTCTGACTCTGGCAGTGGTTTGGATTTGTCCTTCATAATACTGTATTTCTATTTTAATTTTTTTTCTTAGTAAAGAAGTGTTACTTCTATTCCCATACCTTTGCCTGAGATCTCCTTAATTTCAAAATTATAATAATTTGGAGGGAGGGGGTTTACATTTTCCATTTCCAGAGAGGTTTCTGCCTTTCTTAGCTGACACCTGTCTTTCAAACCAGGACACCTGGGTCCTGCAGCTGCCACACTACTGAAATGCCAGGTGGAGAGGTGGGCAGCAGCAGCAGGAAGGGAGAGGGGGCTGGAGCCTGCCTCCATATCCACCCTGTAAGCAGCACACAGGGAGCAGTACAGAACAATAGCCAAGGCAGCCCCGTGAGAAAGAAGGAAAGACAGGAGAAGAAAACATGACTAGGTGCTGGCCATGGTTGGTGTTGCAAGCCTGATGGGAGGCTGCAGCCTCCAGGGCAGACTCTCAGCCAAGATCTTGAACCACCCCCTTCCGCATTGACTTTTTATTTGCATGGGACTAATTTTTTAATCAGAGTGATGCAGAACACAATCAGAAGCAATTAAAGGCTGGCAGGCTAATTTGTGTCAATCAGCACAGTTTATGGGTATTGGCCTTGTCAATCAAACTTGATATTGTGTGTTAGTGAGATTGCTTTTGGATCTCAGAGCTAATGTTTCACAGAGAGCTTTTCTTTCTTGAGATGCTTAATATTAAAATAGCACAAGTCCTTCAGAAACCAGTTAAAGGACATATTTAACAGTCATTTAGGCACTGACAATTACAGGTAGATCCTTTGCTAAATCCTATGTGGGGCTACAACAAATTAAATGCCAGGCTTGTTCTAGTGCTCCTGAAAACTGTGCTGGGTTCATCCCACCCCTCCTGGGGCTGTTTTGCATGTGTTTGCAAAACCCTGGGGTGAAGGAGATGGGTATGGCAAGCTGCTCAGCCCAGGAAAGGAGGGATTAAAGAGCCATCATAGCAAGGCTTAAACAGGAGAAGGGCAAGATTTCTTCCAGGGACAGACTGGAAACATAAGGGCCACTGGGTGTTGTTCAGTGAGATGTCAGGGAAAAAGAAAAATCAGCAGAAATCTGTCATAAGCCTGATCCTGACAGAAGCAAATCCCTAGGGTATGTCCTTTGGAAAGTTTGGGGTTGGAAGCAGGGAGACCTGCTGCAGCCAGAGCATCCCCAGTGCTGCTGCTGCTGTCTCCACAAGGCTCCAGATTTTCGCTGGCTGTGGGCACTGGCAGCATTTCCAGGATCCCACATGAACCCATGGAAGAAGAGCAGAGCCAGCCATTAAAGCACATCTCTTCTTGTTCAGGTCCATGTGCCCTGAGCCTGGTGCTGCTCTTGTAAATACAAAAGAATCAAGGAATGAGGGTTGGGATGGCACAGGCACAGCAGCCATGAGTACACTCTGCCTTTCAAACCCTGAACCCCACAGAACTCATGTTCCTTGCACTTAATATTGTAGATGTAATTTTCTACTTGTCAGAAAAATAAAGGTAGAGCTCCATCAGGCAGAGCCCCTGGGAAGTGCCTGAGAGAGGTGTGAGGTACAAGAGAGAGATGAGTGTGCCAGACAGAGCCAGCCAGAGAAGCAATGCTCAGAAGACCCAGCAGCCCAAAGCAGGGGTGGCATGAGCCACCAGACTGATGGCATTGCCTTCCCAGCAGAAAGCACCTGGGCTGCTGACAGCATCATGCTTGGCAGGGCTCAGACTCATGGCAGCATCATGACAGCTCCTCCCTACACAGCCCAAAATGCTGTCCCAGGTCCTGCTGGCTTCTATAGTCTGAGAAAACCTGGTGTGCTGCTCAGCATCCTCATCAAACAGTGCAGCTCAGCCAGCAGGGCTCTGCGTGGGTGCCACTAAATGTATCTGTGTGATTGCTGGGGCTGGTGTTACTGCACATGGAGCTGTGAAATTGTGTCCTTCCTGAAGGGCTCACAGCCTGCCAGGGGGAGGTGGCTGGAGCACAAGGTAGGCTGAGCTCACCACTGGTCACCAACCAGCTGTGAGCTGGGTCAGTGTCTTGGTTTGAAAGACAGGTGTCTTCTAAGGAAGGCAGGAACCTCTCTTGAAATGGAAAATGTAAACCCCCTCCCTCCAAATGATTATAATTTTGAAATTAAGGAACTCTCAGGCAAAGGTATGGGAATAGGAGTAACGTCCTTCACTAGGAAAATTAAAATAGAAATACAGTATTATGAAGCACAAATCCAAGCTGACACCCCATCAGTCAGTCAGGGTGTTGGGAGCAGTCCCATTAAATGGTGGCTGCATCCTCCTGCAGTGACAGATGTGGTTCTGTTGGAGCAGTGCTCCTGGAGAAGGTGCAGTTTTCCTCTGAAGGTCCAGTGATGATGTAGAAGGGTCTGGCTTTCCTCTGGAATCCAGTGGAAAAAGGCTGCTCTGATGTTCCAGATCTCAGATTTTATCTGGGGAGGAAATGCTTGGTTCCTCCCCCTGGGTGGAGCATCTCCCAATGGGATGATGGAATTTTATCAGTGATGCAGTGGGACTCAATGGCCCATTAACAGGAGATCTCTTTCCTGGAGGAAGGATGGGTTGTGGAAAAGATAAAGAGCACTGTCCCAGCTGGTTTAACAGATGGTGATAGAATGCACACTGCTGGGCACATCCTGCTTTGCAAGCCAAGACAGTCAGGCAATGCTCTCCAGCTCCAGGCTACCGGGAGCTGTTGTAACATCCCAGGAATGGGGAGGCAGGGAGGGGTTGGAAAGCAGCCTTTGGAAGGCAGCAGAGGGATTTTTATGACAGACTCGGCTCCATGGTAAAAAGTCACATTTTGACATTGCAGTAGAAGATCCTCTGCCTGGTTATCACCCCAAGACATACATTTTATCTCAGGGAATGTTTAATTGCTCCTCATTGGATGCTGGTTACGGAACATTAGGCATCAATAAAAGACAACTCTTAAAATCCAGGCTGAATACCCTTTACAGGGGATGGTGGTGGTTACAGTCACAGAACAGATTTGCTTCACTGCATTTTTATTTTTCCTTAACTTTCCCATTTGGGCAAAGTGGGTGGTATCCCTGCCATAACCACATCCCTGCTTTCCAGCTCCAGCCTTTGCCCTGATGCAAAATGCCCCACCCCTGAGGGGACCATTGTGGACAGAGGCACAAATTTTAATTCCTAGCTGGTGTGGGAAGAGCCCAGCTCTGAGACAGAAGATGAGGCTGCATGATGCCCAGCAAAAACATGGAGCTGTCAATTGCTCTGAGGTCATGAATGCTGGAGGAAGCATTAGTATTCCAGGCCACCATGCCTCCCTAGCATCTGTTGCACCAAAGCAAAGGATGCCCAAATAAATTTCAAAATCCCCTGCAAGGGAGAACACTTTGGATGCTATTTCTACATCAAGCTGTTCAAGACTTGCTAAATCATCTCTGTCCATTCCAAACGTTTTCCAGAGCTGTCCTTCCTCAGGGAAGTGACTTTGGTGGTTGTGTCCCACTCATAGGAGTGTGATGACATATGCTGGATGCTCCAGCACAGCCAGTCCAGCTTACTGCCAGGAGGATGAGACAGAAGCCACACAGGGATCTGCAAGCTGGCAGCTCTTGTGAAGCAGTTTGCTCCTGAGCTTGCAGCACCATTTAAAGTTTTCGCATGTTTCCTGGGATGGGTGATGAAAAGGCGGTGCCCCTGTAATGCCTGCAGACTGCTGGAGGCCCTTGTGCTGCCACATCTCCTTCTAAAATCTCTTCCATCTCCTCCAACAGTTGACGTCCTCCTACCAGGAGGAGGAAAATTTTATGAAGATTTCTTTTATATTTGCTGCTTGGGACTCTTCCATTATAACACACTTTCTGATGATGGCCTATTCCCCTGTTTCCTACTATGTGCAGGTAAAGATTGATGCAATTCCAGGTGCCAGCCTCATTTGAGAGATTAATGAGAGATAATGTCTCACAAAGAGATTTATTGAGTTCTCTGAGTTCATTCACCAGCTGTGAAGTGAAACATCTGAAAACAGTTTTTGAATACTAAGTTGTCCCTGGCATCAGCACAGGAAAGGCAAACAGTGCCTTTTTCTGCTCGAGGTACTTATTCTGCTAGGCAGAGCGGGCTCCATGTGAGCAGCCCTGGGAGCTGGGATGCTGGGTTTTCAGCTGTGTGCTGGCCTGGCCCACCTGGGCTGCAGGAGGATGTGCCTGGCATGCCCAAGGTGCTGCGCCCTGGCTCTCAGCATCCTCATCCCCGTGAGCCATGAGTTGTTATTTCACAGCAGATTTGGAGAAGCAGGGGAGCCCTGGTGAATAAGGCAAGGGTGATCACTCACCCACAGCCATGGAAAGGCATTAGAAAATGTATTTGTGGCCACAGAACCCTGCAGACCTTGTGTCTGCTGGCTTTATGTCACAAAATTGGTGTCGTAGCAACATCTCTTCAAGGGTTGAGAAGGAAGGTCCTTCCTTGTACCTCAGTCACCACTGCATCAGTCACCACTAGGTTCGTTTTTTCACCTGTTTCTTGGGACACCAGGGAGCTTCTTGGGACAGAAAACAGTGTGTTTTTTTCACCTGCTTCTTGGGACACCAGGAAGCTCCTTGCTCCTTCTCTGTGCCCTACTCAGAAGCCAAGTGCTGCTTCCTGCACTGTTGCAGTAATAAGCAGATGGGACTCAGTTTCTTCATGAAGGAAAAGCTATTTTTCTATTCATATAGCTTTCATAAAGTAAGTATAGCTATTCATATTTATAGGAAATTTTAGAAGGCACTATGTTAAACTTAATAGTTCAGCAACACAGTGAAAGTGAGTTTATTGGTTGGTAAAGTTTTATTGGTTTATAAGGTTGGCATAATTTAATGTTTATCAAATTTTCTCCTTCTAGATATGTTTACATATTTTCTTCATTGATTTTTATGGGACAGAATTTTTGTTTTTGCACGTGTGAGCAGTTCTGTTACTAGAATAGATTGTTGCACTAGCTGACTTTCATTCTTATGATTTTTTCACACGGGAACTTACAAGTTAGCTGCTAGCTTAGTTAGAGTTGTAGGGCTTAAGCCATATTTTATTTTATTACAATATCTCTTCTTGTATATACCTCTGGTCAAAGGGCAGAGCCAGCCTGGAAGCCCACAGCACACCTGGCCATACACACAGAACTGCTACTGCTGCTTGATGCAAGTGCTTTTCTTCCTTTGAAGAGAAGGCACCCCTGCCTGGGCTGGAGGAGATGGGGGAAATTACTAAAGTGTCTTTAGAAACCAATCCTCCTGTCAGCAATTGGGCAGGTGGCTGTGCAAGGGCTCTTGGGGGCATCTCAGTATGCAAGTGCTGGCCACGAGGAGATGATTTTTCTGCTCTTCCATCTCCAGCATATTGCCACCTCGCCAATTTTTATCTCTGTTGATTTTTATCTCTGTTGCACTTAGCATAAGGTGCCCATGATGCCTTTGTGTTTTCGCACAGACTTTGGGGTATATCAGCTGGGAAGAGTCCCTGGGGAAACCCACAGCGTTAAGGACATATTTTGGCAGGTGATTTACCCTTTCCTTCTACATGTTACAGCAAGTCCCCAGTGAGGAATGAAGGCTTTTCTTCGAGGATACACCAGCGGGGAGGACCCAGGCATCTTCATTACCGATTTATTTATTTACACTTTCAGATCCCTTCCCCTTGGAGGTGACTTTTCTGCTATCTGCAGGATTTTTCCTTTCATATTGCCCTCCTGACAACACCCCAGCAAGATGACTGCTGCTCTTTCAAGTCCTGAGGAAGAGCTTGCAGACATTTGTTTGCAAATGCCTTTTGCTGTAAGTGGAGGAAGCTCACATAAAAACAAAACACACACACAAAAAAAAAAAAAAAACACACTAAAAACAAGAAACTCTTCCCTATGACTGGTCTTTGTCTTCAAGCAGCTGTAAAAAAGGGCAATCGATAAACCTTGCCAGGGTCTTTTTAATGTTTTTTGAGCCATTATGGTCATAATGCTTCTTCAGGCTGCCGTGTCAATACACTCAAGACACTGAATATGTCAAAGTCACATAAAATCTTTATTAAGATGAAATTAAATGAGGAAGCCCAAACCAGCAATTTAAATGGACAGTGTTCTTCGAGAATGCCAGACCTAAAAACCAGACACAACTGAAGAATTCAGTTAGGATTAAATTGGTCTGAAACTTATGTCTCAGTTCCTGGGCAGGAAGGATTTAGGAGGATGAGAATTGCTGTCAAGGTGCTCTGGATACCTGCCCCATGTTTTCTGTTGCAGCACTGGCCTGAGCTAAAAAAGTGAAGCAAATCTGGTGGGAGGAAAACAGCAATTGACATGAAAGTTCAGTCTGTCTCTGCTCATCAAAATAACCCAGACTGATCAAAAGGGAAAAAAAACCCTTATTTATGTATGATTCCAAGTGACAGTACGGCACCAGGAGGCACTGCAGGGAGTCCATCCTCGTGCTGCATGGCCCCGGTGGGTGCATTTCTTCTCCCAGATGCTCCCAAGCCCTTTTAGGCCCTGCACAGCCACCAGAGCATGGAGAACCTGGCTGCAGATTTCAGCTCACTGCCTGAACCCTACTCCAGTCCCGTACAGAGGCTTCAGCATCAGAGATTTTCATCTGCCAAAGTAAGGTGAGGACAAGCAGGACATGTGAGAGCTGCCAGGACCTTGGGGAAGAGAAGCTCTGGCTGGAACCCCACTCAGCACCCTGCCAGCACACAGCTGAGTGCAGCAGGAGGATGCTGGGCTGCTGAGGGCTGGATGAGCTCCGGTAGGATAAAACCCTGAGCTCCAGTGAGGAGGTGCTGCAGGTACCAGGAGGCTGCTGGGATACAGCAGCTGGGTCCAGGCTCTTTCCTGCTCTTTTTCTGACATCAGGCTGGTGTCAGGTGTGCAGCAGGTCAAGCCCGTTGCTGCCGCTTTCCCCGAAGTTTGGACAGGGGTACGGGACCCAGGTGGATTTAATGCATTCTAAGAGCCTGCACATCTTGCTTTGTTGCACTTGGGACCTCCTGTTTTGCAGTCCCACAGTGCCTGGGACACAAGTGGGCACTGCCCAGCAGTGATATCAGATCCCATGTGCCTGTGCAGGACTGGGGCAGTTTTCTGGGCCCTGGGACCAGCCTGACAGAAAGGCTGGGAGGGGCTCAGGTTTGGCATCCAGAGGGTGCCATGCCTCTGATGTGCCCAGCAAGCTTCAGGCTGGACCTGGCTCCTCCAGAGGTGTCACTTGGAAGGAGGGGTAGCCTCAGCACTGGCCAGGGTTGGTAATAGGGAGGACAGCAGCAGCTGGGTCCCCAAAGCACCTCCACCTGTGCTCATGGTGTGGTTCTGATAGCAGCAAGGGTCACCACCTCCATGGATTTTCCACCCTGCATCCCTTCTGCATTTTAATTGTGCAGCTTTGGCTTCATCAGGTGGGATTCTATAGCTTGGCAGGAGGATTTCACTGTTCACAAAGAAGCTCTTTTTCTTCTCAGTGGAAAGCTGAAAAATCACTCGGTTCCAGCCTATTTAGTTTAAATTGTTTCCTTTAGTTCTCATTGCCCACAGCAAAATATCATCTTCCCCTAACAACCAGCCAGGCTGGGAGCCAGCCACCCTGCCCAGCCACTGTGCCACCCTTCCTGCTGGTCCTGTGGCTCCTGGGGGTCCTGTCTATGCTCGCAGGGCTGGATTTTGGAGAGGAGGCAAGCAGGGAGCTGGAACACCTGCAGTGCTGCCCTTGCTGTGCTGCCTCCGTGCCCCAAGGCCTTTGCTGGTTGCTCTGGCTGTCCTCTCTGCTTGCAGACATCCTCCTTTCCCAGCCAGCTCACCTCTCCCTCCTCCCCACCTTCCTCTGGCAGCTGCTGAGGAGGGCCCAGCTCCTCACTGCTGCTCCCAGGAAAGGAAGGGCTGTGCTGCTGGGGCAGAAGGTGATGCACACAGAGCCCTTGGGATGATGAGCAGAAGATGGGAAAAGCCTCTTCTCCCTCCCTTCACCAGAGTGGGCTTCAAGCACCTATGGCTTTTTTGGGGATGATGTGGTGCACTGCATCCCAGGTGAGCATCACCTGCAGGACCTCTGCTCCTGCTCCTTCCACAGGGATACCCCACTCCACAGAGACAAAAACCTCACATCAGCAATAGGAAGCAGGGTCTCGCAAGCTCAAGAAAAACCTGAGGGGACTCCTAAACCTCTTTGAAAGTAATGGAACCAGGAGGATAAAGCAATGTTCCCTTCCCATGCAGGCTGCCTTCAGGGAGCACAGCCAGACACTCCCAAGCAACCTCAGCAACAGATCAGGCTCAAGGGAATATGAACGTATTCCAGTACAAGGCAAGGGTGCAGAGCTAGCTATGGGGGTGAAACAGAACAAAACCACACCCAAGCCATCAGAAAAACCCACCAGATCACTGATTTTATCCCCAGGATGAAAGATCTCTGTACCAGGGCTCAGCATGGCTCCAGGCACTGCCTCAGCTGGCACGTCCCAGCCCCCAGGGTGCACAGCACCATGCCAAAGGTTTCCCTGAAGGTTTTCTCCGGCTCAGTTCTGGGCAAGAACTATAAAACAAAGGCTCATAAATTAATTACCTAAAAGAGCAGCAGAATGTTATTAGATACTTGGGAGTTAATTGCACTGATGATAATCACATGTATTTTAAAGACACCAGCAGAGATGTAATGTGTAATTCCATACGTATTCCAGAATAATTTAGCAATTTAATTAATTCTGCTAATACCTTTTCAATCACCTGCCCACTTCCTCTCATGTTTCCTGAGGGAAAGGGGGAAGCAACTTCTCCAATTGGCTAAATCTGTTGCAAACTCGGTTTTGTTGGCAAAGATAATGTTTTATTTCTCAGTGGATTTAATTAACATTAGAGTTATTCCTTGGTGACAGGGTGGCCAAGCAAGACTGCAATTGCCTGGTCCTAAAATTGGAAGTCTGGATGAGGGATGGTTGAAATGTTTTGGACAGATTGTGATGGGCTGAGAAGATGGAAACTGAAATGATTTGTGGATTTAGGTCAAATTCAGTAAGCAGAGCCAGGGAAAAATGTGGAAGAGAAATGTAAACAGCACCAGGCGTTTTATTCCATCTCCTTTTTGTTCATTGTTTCTGAAGCAAAAATATCCCATTTCAGCGTGTTTGAGATGCAGGTTTCCTGTTTGTCTCCTTGTGCCTCCCCCCAGGGTCGGGCAGCTGAGACACACCCAGCCCTGGGGCAGCATTGCAGCTGGAAAAATTATTTATTTCCTTTGTGAGCCCACTGCTCAGTGAGTGCAAGCAGAGCCTCAGGATGTCACTTGGGAGTCCAGGGGAGGTGGACAGAAGAGAACACAAGTGATTTGGGTTGTGTGAGAGCTGAGCCCTCCCCTCCCCAGGCTGGCAGTAAAGAGACCACCAGAAGCCATTGCTCTCATGGGGCTTTTATTGTCTGGCTGGCCCTCACCTCCCACCCTGCTGCCCACGGCTGAGCCCCTCACCACCACCCACGCCTGCAGAGACCCCAGCCCAGCTCATCCCCATCCCAGCCACTTGCCTGGGGCAGCACATCCTTCCCAGCCCATCCTAGCTTATCCCAGCCACCTGCCTGGGTGTCTTGGCTTGCAAAGCAGGATGTGCCCAGCAGTGTGCATTCTATCACCATCTGTTAAACCAGCTGGGACAGTGCTCTTTATCTTTTCCACAACCCATCCTTCCTCCAGGAAAGAGATCTCCTGTTAATGGGCCATTGAGTCCCACTGCATCACTGATAAAATTCCATCATCCCATTGGGAGATGCTCCACCCAGGGGGAGGAACCAAGCATTTCCTCCCCAGATAAAATCTGAGATCTGGAACATCAGAGCAGCCTTTTTCCACTGGATTCCAGAGGAAAGCCAGACCCTTCTACATCATCACTGGACCTTCAGAGGAAAACTGCACCTTCTCCAGGAGCACTGCTCCAACAGAACCACATCTGTCACTGCAGGAGGATGCGGCCACCATTTAATGGGACTGCTCCCAACACCCTGACTGACTGATGGGGTGTCAGCTTGGATTCTGACTCTGGCAGTGGTTTGGCTTTTCTGTATTACTGTATTTTAATTTTAATTTTCCTAGTAAAGAACTGTTATTCCTATTCCCATATCTTTACCTGAGAGCTCCTTAATTTCAAAATTATAATAATTTGGAGGGAAGGGGTTTACATTTTCCATTTCAAGAGAGGTTCCTGCCTTTCTTAACAAACACCTGTCTTTCAAACCAAGACACAGGGGCAGCACATCCTTCCCAGCCCATCCCCATCTCAGCCACCTGCCTGGGGCAGCACATCCTTCCCAGCTCTTTGTTTGTTTGTTTGTTTGTTTGTTTGTTTTTGGTGGTTTTTTATTTTTTTTTAATATTAATTTTAAAAATATAGTAGCTGTGGAAAGCAGCCCTCTTTATAAACATTTGATGCCGGAGTGAAATGCATCGTCACCATCACCATCCTTGTTGCTAATCCCTCCTGGGTGCCCATGCCTGCCAGCAGCAGTGCCAGGGGCTGGGGAGGCTGCTGGGGTGCTGCAGGCAGAGAGGTCCTCAATGGCAGGGAGACAGAGAGAGGGAGGGACCCTTCTAAAAAATAGAAATATTGTGCTGACTCGTTTGGAGTGAATGAAATACATAAAATACCAGCATTAGATTAGCTTTAGCTCATCAGATATTGCTGCCGGCAGAGTCGGCGCAGGGCTCGGTGGAGGCTCAGTCCCCCTGGGCCTAGGCTAGGGCAGCCACGCTGGCCCCATTCCCATACCCCACTGCAGGGCTCCCTGATCTCGCCCACCACTGGTCCACAGGGCAGCCTGAGAGCTCCCGGAGCCGACATAAATAGGAAATTGTAAACACAACCATTGGAGAGAAGAGACATCTACAATCACAGGGGTAACTGCTTCAAACGCCCCACCCTCCCCCCCAGTCTGCACCCCTATGCCCTTGTCCCTGCTCCATAAAAAGGTCCCCAGTAATAAAATCCTCGATCCAGGCTTGGAGTAAAGATGAGGTGCTCAGGGAGTACAAAGGGACGTTGCAACCTTAGCGGTCTTCGCTCAGGAGGGGGGATGGTGGCAGGAGGAGGAGACAGGGTCGGGTCAGCTGGTTCAGGTCCTTTGCAAATCCATTTGGTTTGTCAGGAGGACTCCTAGGGTTATACCTGAGATGAAGACGCCTAGAGGACACTCCATAGCTCAATCAGAACGCGGTCGGTGTTTGTGTGCCCAGAGGAGCCCTCACTGCCGGGGTTTGTCTGAGCAGCATCACCCCTGTTCTGCTCAGCACGGGGCCGTCTGAACCAGCGCTGGGCTGGGGCACCCCTCATGTGTCCAGGATCTCACTGGTGGGTGACGGCTCGTGGGGGATGCCCTGTGTGCCGTGGATGGTCTGGTTGTGTGAGAGAGAGTTCTGCTGAAGCTCCAGGGCGATGGCGTTCTGCGGGAACTCCTTCACCTGCCGCTTGTACTCCAGGAAGGTGCACGCCTTGGTGGCGATGGCGATGATGTTCTTGCCAATGAAGATGGTGGAGACCCTGCTGTCCTGGAACAAGATCATGTTGATGGCCCGGATGAAGATGGTGACGATGTTGATGGTGACCAGGCTGAGGACGGGGTAGAGCATCATTTTCTGCGGAGCAATGTGCTCCCCTTGCATGCTGATCTCGCTGAGGGACACGCAGGGCAGAATCAGGAGGAGTATGTAGCAGTAGAAGAACATGAGCCCCTCTGCCCAGATGGGCAGGCCGGTCCTGTGCGGCTCCCACAGGTTGGCCTGAATGTCCAAGATGTCCAGCAGGTCGAGGGCCACCCAGAAGAGGCGTCCCCGCAAGTCCTCTTTCTTCCGAAAGGTCCGTATGTACTCCATGCTGTCCAAGGCCACCAGCACCAGATAGAGCCCCGGCACGCAGATGGAGAGCAGCAGGGTCAGAGCTTTCCTGGCCACCGTCTCCAGGTTCTTCTTGTCTGCTTTGTAATTCTGAAAGATGAAATACAGCTTGATCTCCAGCACGAAGACATAGAGGAACCACAGGATCATGGCGTAGCCCCGCTTGGCCGTCTTCACCTCGGCGCCCACCCACACGGCCACGTAGCGCAGCACAATGAGGAAGCAGATGTCCCCCACCAGCACGATGATGCAGACACCGATCTTGCGGGGCCCCTGGTTCTGCTCCACCAGGTAGGCGTCCATGAAGGCCATGCTGGTCATGATGACGATGGTGGTGAGGCAGACGTGGCGCCTGTCGGGTGGCGGCAGCACCATGGCGAGGCGGGCGGCCCTGCCGGCGCTAGGCGAGCGGTCCCGGCGGTGCTGAGCTGGGGCACATCCGCGGCCAGCCCAGGCCCCCAGTGCCGCCCTGCTCCCCGCTGCCGCTCCGGGCAGAGGCGCCTGCAGCAGCAGCGGCTCGGCCGGCAGCCCCACCGTGCCAGGGTTTGGGGCTGCCCCTGCAGAGCCCGGGCCAGCCCTTCGCCCTTCGGCGGCTGTGGTGCCCTGCAGGCACCGTGGCTCTGCCCCCAGCCCAGGGCTGGCTGAGCAGCCCAGCCCCAGGCACCCTCCGCCACCAGCAGCCAGGGCTCACGGGTGTGCAGGGCCTCCTGGAGGAACGTCCCTCCTGTGCACTGGGTCCCCCATGGCTGTCAGGCTCTCCAGCAACCCTATGGCACTAGCACGCCTCCAGGTTCTGAGCCCCAAATCCTGGTACGGATCCCTGGCGACGTGGCAAAAGGGGAGTTCTCCCTGCTCCCAGTGAGATCCCACGTTCCTCCAAGGTCTGGAACGCTCCTGCTGTGTCCTCACAGGGAATCGCCTTCACCCCTATCCCCACAGGGCTGTACTGCTGTCCCGCTGCTCCCAGCTGTTCACACATCTCTCCATTCCTGGAAGAGACAGCAGAGAACAAGCGTCAGGGTCCCTCTGTGCTGACCATGGAACAGTGGCAGTTGTTATAAATATATATTATACTACTGGCTTTTTGCAAATATTAAAATGAACGCTATATGTATAATGTTGGAAAACTTTGCTGTGTGAATATAGCTGCTTTTAGTTCTGCTATTAACAAAACTTAGAAATAGTAGTGTGATAAATATATTTTTCTTGGACTATAACATGGTGATGTAAAAAGCTTTTGTTCATGTAACTAACTCAGAAAATAGCAAAGAAGATAATCAGAAAATTCTTCACATTCATGGATTATTGGACACCAGAACCCCAGGGAAGGAATTTACTGACCCACAAGTTCCTGCAGAGGTGCCAGCCTGGGCAGTTCTCCTGAACTACAGCCATGCATTCTACCAATTCCTGAGCAGCTCACAGGATGTGGGGGCACATCCCTTCTCGAGCAGGGATGAGGCCAGGGCTGGCACACAGGGGACAGAGCAAACCTGACACCCCCAGGGTGTCACGAGGTCCCAGCAGCTTTCTGGGCTGGTTCAGCTGCTCGTGGACACAGCTCCTCCTCACCACGCTGTGCTCGCCTAATTAATTTGTTAATCTTTTCTGTGCAGGGAATGCACTCCCAAAAATGAGCAGGCAGGTGCCACTGCACGCACAAATGTCACTGAACTGCTTTTGTGGAGATAGACCATGGTCACAGCCACAGAGGCTGAAGGAAAGAAGCCAAGCCCAAGGAGGTGTAAGCCATTAAAAACCTGCGCTACTTTGCAGCTGCTTATGTTTATTTGGCCTCATTTAAATAAAACCTGGATTCTCTCCTGCTTCAGGAAGATAGAAGAACAAAGATGAGAAAGTGGGAAGCCAGATGAGTCAGAGCCAGCCCTGCCTTGTGCCTGAGTAGGTGGACAGAAGGGATGCATGTACCTGTGCCTTGGTTTTCAAAGGATGTATAGTGGTGCTCAGAAAATGTTAGCAAGGGACCAGCCAGGACCCCTTCTGATCCTGCTGCCAGCAAGGAAAACTGGTGTGTTAAAATAATTTCTCAAGCAGGGATTGCTCAGAAAGAAACCAGAAAAGATGTGGGAATTCATGAGCTGCTGCATGGTGCTTCCCAGGCAAGGCAGCCCCTGCAACCCCACTCTCGCCAGCAACAGTTCAACCATTTGGGGCTTCAGTTTGTTCCTTCTCAAGGTTTCAGACAAAAATATACAGTCATTGCCTTAAAACTCGTGCCAAGTTTTGCAGAGGATTTATAGCCAAGGATAGATAATTCCAGATGAATTAGGTCTTTCAGGAGGGAACGGTGGCTTTTTTTTTTTTCCTTTCACCCTGTAAGTATTTATGCCTTCAAAAGACAGCAGTTATTTACAGGGCAGTGGGTTGCATCACAGCACGGTAAGGTTAGGAAGCAGCTTTTCTGTAAATCCTGCCCTGTGAGTTACTGGTGTAGTCTGGGCAGCTGGGGGAAGGCACAGCTCTCTCCTCATGCCCACATGAAACCAGACAGAAATTCCTGTCCTGCCTTCTGGTGAACACCCTGGGCACCAAAAGGTAGTTTTTAAATAACCATAACTTTGCAACTTTTAAATAACTCATCAGACTGTGCTGAGTAAACAGGACAACAACCACATCAGACAGACACAAGAGCACAGCTGAGGCAAGTATTTGTTTAGACAAGTATTCACAAAACTCTTCCTGCAGGAACTCTTGGAAATGAGAGCCAGCCCACCTGAACATCATGAACTTGGAGCTGTGGATGTCAGTGAGCCAGGCTGGCAGCTTACAGTGGGAAGGGATCTAACAGCTTTTGCATCCCTCTTGGTGCCAGGACTCCCACAAGCAGGTACTGAAGCGATGCTTCAGTCTTGGCAACTGTGGGCCTCCTTATCAGGACAAAATTCAATCCCTAACTGCTTATTCTCCTCTACTTCTGCCCTACTCCAACAGCTCCATGGTGCTGCGAGCAAATAGCTCACACACACACTGAGCAAATACTCAAACTGCCCCATTGGAGTGAGCAAATGCCCTCAGTGATACCCAGAGCAGTGTGTCCCCACAGTGCCCTCAGTGTGTCACCAGCTGACAAGGCACAGCCCAGGGGATGGAATTGCAGCAGGGAATGGCAGCAGGGAATGGCAGTGGGGAGTAGCAGCATGTCCCCTCTGCATCTCTGGGCTGTGCTTGGGTTCACCCCATTTCCCAGCCCAGCCCTTCTCCAGCTTCCCTGCAGGGTGGGAGAGGCTCCAGTGGGCTGCTGATTTCCTGGAATTTCCTGGATTTTCCTCGCTGCCCTTCCTCCTCTGGCACCAAGGGGAAGGAGCAGTGTTGGTGCAGCCAGCCCTTGCCAGCCCTGGCCCTCTTCCTCTGCTGCCTCTTCTCTGTCTGAGGAGTCATTTCTTGGGCTTGCACCTCTTTTTCTCAGCTCTCCTGGATTAAAAGCACTCGTGGTTACCCAAGGCCGTGCAGTCCCAGCCTTGATCCAGCAGCAGCCCAGGCAATTTGGGAGGAAATCAAACTCAGCTTTTGCCTGGGCTGCTGCTGGCTCATTGTGTTGATGAACTACCACCAGCTCTGCCCATCACAGTGCCCTCCTGCCTCTGCCAGCCCTTCCTGGCACAGCAGCCACGGCGGGGTGCAGGAGTTGCTGGGATCTCCCCACAAAACCCCATCTCCCAGCCCGGGGAGCCAGCTGGAGGCTCCTGGTAAAAACAGCATCATGAACGCCAGCAGGCATTTCCCAAAGCCCAGCTCTACCTAGCAAATTAATTTAAATTATTGATGTGATTTGAATCACGTCTGTTTTCTAAAAAAGGGAGTGAGACAGAAGGGTACACAAGGCGCTTCCCAGGTAATTAGGATGCCGCCATTGCTTAAAGCTTCATTTGCACTTTAATTGCTTTGATTTATTCCAGTTTTCCCCGAGTGTAAATCCAAAGCTCCTGCTCCAGCAGGGCTTTTTCCCACCTGGCAGCATGGGGCAAGAGGAGGTGACAGGCACAACGACCTCTGCTCAGGATTTGAGGGCAGTATGGCAGAGACACCAAGGTGATGGCATCGCTCCCTGCAGTGCTCCAGGGAGCTGCTGAGCTGCAGCCAGGTGCCCTGCTCCAGGCAGAGGCTGGGTATTACTGGTACTATATATTTGTGACTAGTTTTGTTTTTTTGTTTTTGTTTTACTTAGAGCTAGGATTGAAAGCCCGAGAGATGGATTTTCATGTTTGGACTCAGTTACTAATATTATTATTATTATTACTATTATTATTATTATTATTATTATGTTTTAATATTATTTTATTGTATTTATTTTCATTTAAATTTTTACTTTAATTTTTCTTTATAGTATAGTGAGTTTTACAGTAAAAATATTTGAGCTTTTAACAAGCTAAAAGCGAGAAAACAGAGCTTGATTTTGCTTGTCGCAAGTTTTTTTAAAGGCAAATAGTCTAATGAATAAATACTTGTGATTCGTAGTGTAGTACTTTTTAAAAACTCTAAATATGCTTGTCCTTGAGCGTGTGCACATTCCTGCCACTGGTTCAGCCTCTGAAAAGCTGAGGTTTCACCCTCCCCACCTGGGCAGTCCCTGGGGACCATCAGAGGGAGGATGCTCCTGTGCCCTGCCTCCCCGAAGGCAGCACCGGGCTCTCAAGTGCATCCTGTGAAGGAAATGAGATTGAGGAAGATTTTTCCGGACCCTGCCCACTAATTGTGTCTGAAGGAGGAAGCAGCCCACTCACTAATGATTACAGATCATTTACTGTGTGGGCACATCAAGAGATGGGGAAAGAGCTGCAAACTGTTCCTGGAGCCTGCTCAAAATAAACAATGCAATGTCAGAAGAAACCAGCTCCTGCTTATATCATATATATATATATATACACACACACACATATTATATATATATATATATATATATATATATATATCCTGTGAGTGCATTACCTGTGTTCTCCTGCTGCAAACTCCCTCAGTCCCCTCTGCAGTTCACTTCAGCCCCCTTCCCCAAAAACAGACACAAGCAGAAGGTACCAGAACTGTTGCCTGAATAAGAAAAAAAAAAATGCACTCCCCATCACATTACTTTGGGGTGAGGAAATACTGCTTGCCCAAAGCAGAGCCCTGAACAGGCTGGCTGCATGGATGGATGGACGGACAGATCACCTTTTTGTTCCCAGTTCTGTCCCCCACAGCCATCCTGGTCAGGGCTCTCCTGCTGAAACAGGCAGCTGCAGCTGCTGGGAACATCTCCCCATTCACAAACAATCTGATTTTGATGATATGTGACAGATGTGTCAAAACACAAACCAAAAAATAAGCGCCTTTTCAGGTGTTTAAAAAAAAAGGAAGGCAAATTGTTCATTTTGACTTGTACATAAAACGTGAAATTATAATCCTACGTTTTGACTCTACCAAAACAATTTACCATTTTCCCAGCAAAACGTTTCTGCAGAGGAATTTCCTGGTCTTTCCAAGTGGGGTGCATTTTCAAGATTTTGACCTAATCTGGGCCAAACCCCAAGATATAAAAGTATCAAATTCCCCCAGGGTTTGTCAGTTTGTCACCAGAAAGGGCATGTTTGGCAAACTTCTGTCCGAATGTGTTTGCCACAGTGAGTTCAGTGGAGAGCAGGTTCTGCTGGCAGAGCTATCCCCACCCTCCTCTCCCTACTTCAGGCTCCTTGCACTCCTTATCACCCTTCAGCAGAGCTTTCCCCACTGCTCCTGGGGCATTTCCCTTTCTGCTGCCTCGGGGGGTCTCCTGAGTGTGCTGCTCCCCTGCCAAACCACCAGCATTTTCCCTGTGCTGCTGCCCTCCCAGTCCCAGGGCTCCTGCAGATGCAGTATTTGCCCCTGCTGGGGGAACTTGACCCAATTATTCTCTCTTTTTTTTTTTCTTGGTTGGGTTTTGTTGTTGTTTTGGGTTTTTGTTTCTTCTTCTTTTCCTTTTCTTTTCCAGGCTTTCCCCCACTTTTTTTTTTTGGAGATGCTGTTGGATTTTATGTGTTTCCTCCAGCACACTCCCAGTGGGTGCTGTCTGTAGCCATAACCAACACCCTCACTTTCCCCTGCCCAGGAAACTGGCTTTCATCTGAAGGAGCTGTGCCATCCTTGGGCTGGGAACAAAAGTGCTTCCTTCCAACCCCAGGCATGGCAGGGCTGAGAGTGCACCTGCAACTTGCAGTTGAACAAACCCTCTAAAATCCAGCAGCACTTCACCAGCTCTGAGCTCTGCTGGTGCCCCCTGGACAGAAAGGCTTCACTCAAGTGGTCAACAAGTTTCACCTGCACACAAAGACCACAGCTTGGATTTTTCCTGTGCCATCAAAAGGCATGAATGCAAACATCAGGATTGAGACAGCCCAGGAGCACAAAACTTGGATCTGATTTCAGTAGCCTGAGGATGTATTTTTGTGCGTGAATCACAACCATGTCCTCAAATAACCTCACACTGTCAGTGCTGGGGGAAAGGAAATCGTGGAGTCAGAGCAGAGTGCTCACACAGATGCTTTCCCCTACTGCCTGCTGGAAATCCCTAGAGATGGAGGATGGTAAGCTTCCTGCTCTTGCTCATCCCTGTCCCCACTCTCCTGGGTGCTGGCAGAGAGATACAAACTTCCCTGAGTGCTGCTCCCAGCATCCCCATCCAATTCACTGGGTGCCTGAGAGCCAGGTGGGAGAGGGAATCAGCTAATTAAAATAAAATTAAAAACTGGAGTGTGAAGCTATAAATAGGAGAGCACTGGGAGATTCCTGCTGCTAAAAACATGCTTGTGGGGAAGGATATGCTGGGAGCTCTAGGGCAGAGCTCTGGAGATCTACCAGGGAAGAAGCATCTGCCTGTGTGGAAGGGCGCTCAGACAGGGATGACTCTGCAGTACTGGCTGCAAGGATGAGGGCTGGCATGAAGGGACCTGGGCACGGAGTCACCTGCTGGCTCCTCTGCCCTGGGCTAGGTTGGCTGTCAGACTTAAAGTAGCAGAAGAGGATCCTCTCCTCTCCCACTCACACACTGTAGAAAAGGCTGGGGGTGAAAGTGCCTGGTGCAAGTAAAGCAGGGCAAGCTGCAAAGGGAAGAGCTGGGAGGACAGAGAGGTCTGACTCCCCAAACTACAGTCCTGGAGACCTCTGCTCCACTTGATGGTGAAGGTACTGGGGACTTCCTGCACTCAAGTAGCTTTTGGGATGTGCTGCTCCAGCAGCTGTGATGCGGTGGCAGGACAGCAAGGATGGCTGTGAGTGTCCTGCTCTCACAAGAGTTCCTGTTCCCCTGGAGTCCCCAGGCAAGCAGGGTGCTCCAGGGGAGGAGGTGGCTTCAGCATCCCAGAGCTGGGCAGAGGTGCCTCTGGAGGCCAGACAGCTCCTACACAAAGCAAGTGGCTCCCAGCTCGTCCCTGCTCCCAGGCTGTGATGGCACAGAAACAACTGTGCCCCTGCTCCTCCCTCTGCCCCAGCACAGGGTTAGGGGAGCTGGGCTGAGCTCACCAGGCTGCTGCTGCCATCAGTCTGGCCTTTGATTCAGCGTGATTGTTCTCTTAATTAACAGGAGGCAGCTGCTGGCTGTTCTGCTGGAATGGAGAAGCAGAGCCCAGTGGCTGGGATAAAAGGAGCTTGTGTCTCCTTGCTCCCACTGAGCCTGGCATGGCCACCTGGGCCTGTGGGACATGTCCCTGGGAAGGACTCAGCCCCACCAGCACTGCCAGGCTCCAGCCTCTGCATGAACAACAGATGTGGGGCATCCAGATCAGCCCTGGGGTGATTTTACTGCTCTCCCAAGCCACCCCGAGGTGGTGCTGGTGATGCCTGCCTGGTTCCCACAGGGGTTATTTCCTCATCTGCCCCTCAGAGACCTTCCTTAGAGCCTCTCCTGTGACAACAGGTCTCATCCTCTGGTGACATCTGGCATTCTGCTGCTCCTCTAGGCTTAAGGCAGCCATCTGCCCTGGGAGCAGGTGTGCTGCTGCTCAGCCCATTGTCCTGACAGCTGAGCCAGCCCCCCAGATAAGAGATGAGGGGGTATCTCAGCTTCTTCTGCTCCTCAGGGCGGTGCCTCCTGAGCAGCAGCAGGGTGAACCCCAGGAAAAGTTTCCCCAAGAACTTCACACCATTTTCCTGGGTGGAAAGCTCTCCTCGAGCCTTGGTAATGCAGGGGCAGCAAACAGGACAGAGGTGTAGCTTGTAAAATCAAGGGACCTTTGCCTTGCCATACAACAGCTGGATTTGGCAAGGCTGTTTTGGCAATTGCATTTGGTGCAATGTTAATTATTGATGAGAGTAGCTTGATGCTGGCTGTCATGAACCCTAAGCAGCAGGAGAGCTCATTCCTGGTGGGGCACCCCCCAGCAGACAGGTATTAACCTGTTTGAAACCACTGAAAACATGGTATTAACCTGTTTGAAACCACTGGCCTCTGCTGCTCTGGCATCACCTGGGAGATGACACTGCACTCATCTGACACAGTGCAAGAAAAATAATGCCAGCCCTGAGGTCACTGGGAAGACACTTCTCTTACTCTGGTTTCTAGCCTTCTCTCCACCAGCCATCTAATAAAATCCATCTTGTTGATGGCTGATTCAATTCCAGCACCCAGAGACCAGGCTCCTTATATCACTCACAAATCTAACCAGCTCCCTCCCTGCCATATGAGTCAGGCCAAGGGGCTGCTGCAGGCTACTCCAGAAGAGAAAAATTACATGGGATCAGGACTCACTCTCCCAATCAATTATATGTTCATAGGTTTTTCTTGGGTCACACCTAACTGAATTTTTAGGACTTGAACACTGTGGTCAGAGGCAACAGGTGACTTCTAGGCTGAAGGCTGGGAACTACCAGAGGTGCCCTGAGTGTCATTTCCAAGAAAAGTAAGAACAGCACCTCCAGTGGAGCCAGACAGGGGTGGAGCTGGAAGCTGCCACAGCCCCTTGCACAGGTGTCAGCCAGCACACAGCAGGAAGGGGCTGCAGTGGCTGAGATCAGCATCACCTGGGGGATTTGAAGTAATAACTTGTGTATTCCAATATTCCCTCTCCTTTGCATTCATCCCCAGGCAGGTGTGGACAATTCCACCAGGACAGCTCAGAGCAGCAAGTGCCTCTGCAGGCGTCAGCACCCCAAGATGCAGAGATGTGTGCTGCTTCTTGGGACTCAGCCATCTGTTTGCACAAACTCATGGTTATTCAGGCTTTCTTGGCTAATGAAGCTCTTCCCCTCCTTTTAAAAAAAAGCCAGGAGCATGCCTGTGGTGTGGCGAGCTCCCAGATTCCTCCTGCCAGGTCCCAGGTGAGGAGAGCAGCATGGAGGCAGCATGAGAACTGGGAGATGGCCTCCCCCGGAGGGTGTGACAATTTGCTGTGCTGGAGCTCATCACCAAAGAGGTAAAATATTTACTGCTGCTCTCTCTAGCTCCCCATTTCATGCCACGGTGACTTATTTGTTATCATTTTACATGCATGTTTGTAGACATCTTTATGTTCCTTCTAAGCATAAAAGGTGTATTTCTCCATGTAGCATTTTGCCAGTCAGAAACTGCCACCCCATCTACTATGTGGCTGCATTTGTGCCTGGCTTCAGTGCTCATTTTCCTCTTGGTAATGATTATCATTATATGAAGAAAAATGGGTCATTTACAGCGGTTTCTCCCCAAATGAAAGGCTGTGGGATACAGGATATCATTAAAATTCTAAACCTGACTTCCTAAACCTCAAAAGCAGGCTCTTGCTATTTGGGTTTCTCTGTGGAGGGAAGGAGGGAGGAGGGAGGTGGGGAGAGGACACGCGATGAATGTTCTTTGGCCATGAAATCTCTGCCTGACATCTGCACTGGCATCGAGGCCCCAAGGCTGAGGTTACTGCTGCTGCCCCACACATGGGCCCCCTGGCTGGCCCTGGAGGGCACAGGCTGCCTCCCAAACTCTCCAAGACTTTCTGCTGGCCAGCACATCCCCAGGGCTCCCACTGCAGCCACGCTGTGCATGGGACAGTACAGCCAAATCAGATGACGTTCCAGGAATTAATAAAAAGAGCAGTTTAGCTCCTGCCAGAAGGACATGGCTGAGTGAGATCTCCTGCAGGGGAAGCTGGTGCTTGGGCAAGGGAGAAAGCAGGATGGAGTGCTCAGACTTGCCCTGCCCTTACCCATTTCTAGGGTTGAAATAATGTGAGGAACACATTCCTAGGGCTGAAACAACCCCTGTGAGAGTGCCACTGCTGTCCCAGATGGCCAGGACCTGCCACCAGCCTTGCAACACCCCTGTCCCCACAGCTGCAGGTGCCTGGGGATGGAGGAGATGCTCAGCCAAGGACTCTGCCCTAGATCCAGGCTCCCAGCACCAGGGTCCCCTCCAGGCTCCCTCCTGATTCCCGATGGCAGGAAAATGTGCCCTGCCCACACTTTATGTTTGTGTGTGGGAACAGATTTCCCACCTCCTGGTGCTCTCCATCCCCTGCTCCCCAGCATGCTGCTGCCCCAGAGATTCATTCCCATCTCCTGGGATCCCCAGAAGGGGCTTCGCGGGAAATGTTTTGCTTGGAAAGGCTATACAACTCCTGTGCAAGCCTGAAATTGCTGTGTACAGAGCTGGAAGGCAAAGCTAATCCGTTTTGCAGCTTAGGCAGCTGCTGAAAGATGCTACTTAAGAGTGAGGAGCTGCTAACTGTTCTTTCCCCCTCCATGAAATGGGAGGGACAAGGGATATTCAGAGGATGAGAGATGCAGACTGACACAAAATGGCTAATTCAGCAGCATCTTTTAAAAGGGGAGACTTGCCCTGAATTGTTACCTTCTGAAGTCATTCCTTTCTAAAGGTGCTCACAACGGGCTAATTTCTCATTCTCTTTTTCTGCATTTTAAATCAAAACGTGCATGGGAAGCTATCTTGCTGCCGATCCCAGCCAAGCAAACTTGCCATGGCTAATGCCAGCCTCACCCTGGCACCTGGGGACAGCCACAGCAGCCAGTGAGGGCATGACCCAGCCCCAGGTCACAGCCATGGGGTTGTGAGTGTGCATCACAGGTGGGATTTGGGCTATCCCAAAATACCAGGGCAGGACGGAGAGCAGCTCTCCTCCTTGGGGCTGCTCTCTGTTAGGGGTGTCAGAATGACAAGTTAGTTTTGGTCTGGCAGACAGGCTGAAAATCCCATATAAATTATTTCTGTTTGTCAGTCATGTAATTATTTTCTCCTGGGTTTTTGAGCAAAACAAAAAAATAACTACAAAGAGTGGCTATGAGCAATCCAGGGATACTTTTTTCAGCTTCAGAAATATTTCCTTTCTCTCTGGGGTCATTTTGCCCTCCTCCTTCCCTCTCCTCTGCTGATAACTTTAGATTTTCAAACTGTGTTTGAAGTAGCAGACAGCTTGGACTTTTCAGGAACAATTAATGTGGTTTGCTAGAAAACATAGATGCAAGGGGAAGAGCATTCAAACCTCATTCCCAACTGATGCCAGACAAAGGAAAGAGCAGTAAAATCCCTTTCTATCCACCAATGGCCACAAAGTCATCACCCACTTCTCCCTCACTGAGAGGGAATCTCTTGCCTGGGAGAAGGGGGATAAAATGTGGGAAGGAGCAGACATTTCCCAGAGAAAACAGGAAATGTGGTAAATGGCAGGTGTTTCTCACTGAATTTTCAGCTGCATGAGGCACAGGAAAACTGGTGTTTGCAGAGCATCCCTCCTGTACAAAACAGGCAGTGATGAAACCCTGCTAAGGAAGTGGAGAGATCTGGGGGGAGCTGTGGCAGCCAGGGCCACTGCTAGGCTGGCAAAAAAACCCACCAGGCTGCAGAGGCACAGCGAGTCCACTTGCAATCAGCTGCTGCTTGAATTTGCATTCTGAATCTGCTTCTTGGGAGCCCTCCCTAAGCACCAGGCCAACATCTCACACTGATTTCTGCACCAGCATTTCCCCTCTTCCACCCCTTGCTCAGACTCAGCCTTTCCCACCCTCTGCCTGGGACCACCACTGCTCTCCCATGGGATCTCTTGTGGCCTCATTAGGATTTCTGGAAGCAGGTTGAGACCCAGGGGATCCTCCAGCACCACACCAGGGTGAGCTGGCCCAGGCAGGACCTGCCTTCCACCTTCTGGACTGGTTTGCCCACAGGAAGTGAGGGCAGCTCCAGACTGCAGCATGATCTGGGGGGGGGGGGGGGTACAGCCCACCTGGGTTAGGGGCTCCTCTGACCCTTCAAACCTGCTCCTGGGTGCTGGGAAAGATAAGGATTTGACAGGAAAGTCTCACAGATATCTATGCATATCAGAGAGATCTTGAATGTAGAATCTTAAGAAGAAATAGAAATTATAGCAAGTTTTGACAGAGAAGAAAAGAATTGCTGAGCCAGTCTTACTGGCTAACTAGAAGGTTAAGAGCAAGAGAGTTGGAAGGTGCTTTTATGACTCTGAGAAAAGGATAAATCCACCTCAAACAAAAGATGTTTCTAACAAGCAAAAAGACTTTCACAGGCAAACAAGAAATCCAATGTTGCAAGTAGAGGGAAGATCTCAGAATTTTCCACTGCAAGAAAACTGAGAAACAACTTCTAGCTTAAACTGACATAATAACTTTTTGTGATTGGAAAATAGTGACATAAATATGGTAATGTTAGTAGTTATGATAGGCTATAGGTAAAAGTATTGATTGGTTGTCTTGTTTTAAAATGCTTTGCAATGTAGATCATGCATTGTAACCAGAACTAGAAACAACCCACAGCTGTGGCAGAAAAGGCAGTGGGGCTGGGTTCTTGTCACCCACAACCCGTGAATTGCTGCATCATTTGGCTATAACAAACAGCATTTTAAAGAACCACCTGGAGCCCCCATCCCTCATTTCGGCTCTTATACCTGGGGGAAGGAGCAGCACACTGGTTCCAGTGTTCCTGCAAGGACCACCCACGGCTTTTTGGGTGCATCTCTGTGTTCCCTTCCCACGGAAAGCTGAATTCTTTGTACTGCACTCCAAAACAGCTCAAGTGCACTTGTGGGAGAGACTGCAGAGAGCTTGCTTTTCTCTCCTCTGAGGTGGAACACAAGTGACATTCTGCATGGCGTGTGTCTGTCTGTGTGTGTGTCTGTCTGTGTGTGTGTCTGTCTGTGTGTGTGTGACTCTGTGTGTGTGTGTCTCTGTGTGTGTGTGTCTCTGTGTGTGTGTGTCTCTGTGTGTGTGTGTCTCTGTGTGTGTGTCTGTGTGTCTGTGTCTGTCTGTGTGTGTCTGTCTGTGTCTGTGTGTGTCTGTGTCTGTGTGTGTCTGTCTGTGTGTCTGTCTGTCTGTGTGTGTCTGTCTGTCTGTGTGTGTCTCTGTCTGTGTGTGTGTCTCTGTCTGTGTGTGTGTCTCTGTGTGTCTCTGTCTGTGTGTCTCTGTCTGTGTGTCTCTGTCTGTGTGTGTCTGTGTGTGTCTGTCTGTGTGTGTCTGTCTGTCTGTCTGTGTGTGTCTGTGTGTGTCTGTCTGTCTGTGTGTGTCTGTCTGTCTGTGTGTGTCTGTCTGTCTGTGTGTCTGTCTGTGTGTCTGTGTCTGTCTGTGTGTGTGTCTGTGTGTGTGTCTGTGTCTGTGTGTCTGTGTCTGTCTGTCTGTGTGTCTCTGTCTGTGTGTCTCTGTGTGTGTGTCTGTGTGTGTCTGTCTGTCTGTGTGTGTCTGTCTGTCTGTGTGTGTCTCTGTCTGTGTGTGTGTCTCTGTCTGTGTGTCTCTGTCTGTGTGTCTCTGTCTGTGTGTCTCTGTGTGTGTCTGTCTGTGTGTGTCTGTCTGTCTGTGTGTGTCTGTGTGTGTCTGTCTGTGTGTGTGTGTCTGTCTGTCTGTGTCTGTCTGTCTGTCTGTCTGTGTGTCTGTCTGTGTGTCTGTGTGTGTCTGTGTCTGTGTCTGTGTGTCTGTGTCTGTCTGTCTGTGTGTCTCTGTGTGTGTCTCTGTGTGTGTCTGTGTGTCTGTCTGTGTGTCTGTCTCTGTCTGTGTGTGTGTCTCTGTGTGTCTCTGTCTGTGTGTCTGTGTGTGTGTGTCTCTGTGTGTGTCTGTGTGTCTGTCTGTGTGTCTGTCTCTGTCTGTGTGTCTGTCTCTGTGTGTGTCTGTCTGTGTGTCTGTGTCTGTCTGTGTGTCTCTGTCTGTGTGTCTCTGTCTGTGTGTCTCTGTCTGTGTGTCTCTGTCTGTGTGTCTCTGTGTGTGTGTCTGTGTGTGTCTGTCTGTCTGTGTGTGTCTGTCTGTGTGTGTGCGCCCTGCAGGACGCCCTGTGAACCTCGGGGCCCAGGCACAGCACAGCCAGATTCAGGCTTACACTGATTTAATCTCAGCTCAGCTTTGAACTGATTGGGACACACACAATACAATGCTGAATTACCCCAGTTTATGCTTAAACAATAACTATATACAGCTTTCTGCTAAAGGAATTGCATGTGTGTAAACACTCCCCTTCTGTAAATGCAAACAAGGTCTTGAAGCACAGCTAACCATCCATCACCACTTCAGATTGCTGCTAATGCTGGGATTCCCCTCCTCTGTTGAGCAGCAAGCCAGCCCTGCAGCTCATACCGGGTCTGCAGCAGCCAGCTGAGCATCAGCAGCAGGGAAACAACACAGATAAGCAGGAAAGAGAGAGAAAACCGTGTACGAGAGGCACGGGGCACATCTGTCCCCTCCCGGCCAGCTGGCAGACCTGCCACTGCAAACAGCAGCTCCTGGGGAGCCACCATGTGTCCTGCTGGACAGCACCTGCTGCAGGCAGGATTGTTGGGAGGGATGTTGACGGTAAAATCCCAGTACAGGTCCCATTTTTTCTGCCAGCATGTGGAGAGCTGGTATCTGCAGCTTCCCTTCAGTGGTGGTGAGCTCCAGAGACAGGGAGGCTGCCAAGCCCACGTTTCTGTGGGCTGGAGATAATCCCCAGCAGCTCAAGGGAGTGTTTTGGGATCCTGAAGCAAAGAACAGCATTACTCATTTCAGGCAGTCCCTAGAAAAGTCTCCATTTTTGGTACAAACACTATGGATCAGGAACATAGGCATGATTCATGAAGTCTGAGCTGAGCAAGGCTGCTCCACCTTCCCTTCCTCTACTGCACTGAAAGTAACACAAAACAGATTTTTGTTTTTTCATTACCAAACTGGGAAAAAAAACCCCAAAAATGAAGCAATCCATGCTGGGGGTGTGTTCAGCTGTGGGCCCTGAACCTGACTCTTGCACTGTATCCCCAGTTTATCCAGGAGCCAGCTCATTGCCTGAGAGCCCCCAGCAGCCAGCAGGGCTTTGCTGGCAGCTGCTGCCTTTGGCTCTCTATATTCCTGCATGCTAATATGAAGTAAAATGGGATGGTAATTTAATCCTATGCCACTGGAAGCAAAGCATCACACAAGCCTGCCCATCCTCTCTAAGTTTAGCCCAACAGTGTATTAAAAAGCTGCTACTGGATTCTCGCCAGCCCCTACTTAGCTAAACTACCTGACTCTGCAGAAAAGCAGAGAATCCTCTGTTCTGTGCTGTTTCTGATCCTTGGGAGGACAACCCACATCTCTCATGGAACCTGACCCCCCAGTGCAATTTGGAGAAATGTGTGGAGTGACAAGGGCTCTCTAGGGACATTGGGGACCAGAGCTGGGCTGCTGGAATCTCAGCTTGGAGCTCCTTCCATCCCTCCACCGTACACAGTAATGAATAAATCTGTCCCTGCTCACATATAAATAGTTTATAAAAGGTTCATAAATAATTTCTAGATGTTTTAATGAATAGTTAATCAATTGTTGCCAGGCCCAACAGGTCAGCAGATTGCTTAAATCCATCAATTACAATGGCTGCTGCTGAGCTTACGAGCATCAGCAGGGCACCACTGATGTCTGTGATGGGCTTGTGGTGGCTACAAAGGGTTAATAAGTAATTAATAAATGATGCGAGCACTCTTTTAATTAAAAGCTGTAGCGGTCCATTGAAAAATGCATTCCTGGAAAGCCACAGGCAACACAGCAAGCAACATCTGGCCCTGGTTTTGTAACCCTGCCTGTGAGGAGCAAAGCTGGCAGAAAGGAGCCAGCCCGGCTGCCCGGAGAGCAGCAAATTCCCTTAATTCCTTTTGTTCAGGCTGATCCCAGAGAATTCCTGCTCCCAGTGCCCTCTGTGAGCCTGGAGCTCACAGGGAGCTTGGCCACCTCCTTCCCAGCTGCTGCAGGAGCATCCTCCCTGCCCTGGCTGCTGCCTAAGGCACCAGGGGACATGGATGCTACGGGAAAACAAAGACAATTTCCATTTTGTGGGGCCTTGCTCTTCCCTTCCTGGGGGTTTGGGATGAGCAGCCTGCTCTGCCTAGGGGGTGGGTGACCCATGAAATGCCACACCAGGAGTTGTGCACTGGCAATAACACACTTGGTGTTTGGCCTCCTTAGAAGAGGCTCTTTATTATCATTAGGCACCGAATATTTCTGGATGATAAAAGCAATTAAGTGTAAAAAAAGGTAATGATCCATCCTGTATTGCATCCAAAAGATATGAAAATACCTCAAAAAATTATCACCCTCGCACAGAATGGGACCTAAATATCTTTATAATGTAAGACAGAGAACTTTGCTTACAGTCAGAACATTTATAAGGCATTCAATTAGCCACTGGAGGCTTTCTTAGTATCACCCAATTCTCCATGAGCACAGAGGCAATTACAGGAGATTCTAACTTTTTAAATTAAAGACAAAAGGCAAGAGAATTTGGATAAAACCTGTTCCCAGGTTCACCCTGGAACATACACGCAGAAGAAATTTCATGCAGATCAGGCTTAATTTACTGTACAATTTAGCTCAGACTAAAGCCAGGCTCTTCCCACTCCTTTGCTGGGAGATCCTCCTGCATGGGGAGGGGAGCAGGACACGATGTAATGCACTGTGAGCTGCTCCTGGGGGTGCCAGGGCAGGGTGCCATCCCTCATCCCACCCCTTTTGCAATGTCCCCAAGCCCTTGGGCAGAGCTGCTCTGGGGATCCGTCGTGGGGACCTCCATGCCCCCTGTTCCTGGCCTCTGGGTGGTGGCCCAGGGCCACTCAGCCCCTGCAGGCATCACTGTGCCATGCTGCCATGCCCAGGGACCAGCTCAGGCTGGAAATAAAGGTGTGTATCTGTAACAGGTAGTTAATGCTGAGGGTAATCAATCACAGCAGCAGATTAGCAAGGGACATGATGGATTTCCTGATTCCCACACCTTTAAATCACAACCAGTTTCTCCTTCCAGAACTGCTGGGGCTGAACCAGAAGGGATGGGCTCAGTGATGCATCAGCCAGTCAAACCTGCCCCCCAAACTGGTGCTGTGGATGGGGAAAGGGCAGCAGCAGGAGGAAGAGCCCTCCCTGCACGGGGTCTTCCACTGCTTTCATAGTACGGGGGCTTTCATTGCTCCTGATTCATATTTTGAGAATGTTTCATGGATCAGTGTGTCAGATCTGTAGTGCTGCCAGTGAACACTATTTTCTTTCAATAAGGAGAGAGCAGCAGGTCATTTCATCTGCTCTACCTGCTCTGATCCTCCAAAGGGGAGGTAGGGTTGCACCTCCCCAGCACCAGCACCTCTCTTCTCCTCTCAGGGTGGCTATGGCAGCCCTTTCCTCCTCTCAGCATCCCAACACAGCTCCCTCCCTGCAGCTGGTGAGGGTCCACAACCCCTACACACTCCTAGAGGTGTTTGCTTCTCCAGAGATGCTCCACACCACCATGGCACCAGTGGCTGCTGCCAAGTGTGTGCTGCCCATGAGTGGCACAACTGGCACCTGGAGAGGCTCCCTGAAACAGAGGCTGGACAGAGTTAAAGGAATAAAGTAGGGATTTATTAAAAGCCCCTCAAAGGATTCACCTTGGGCAGTGCAAGAGCCCGGCCATGGCTCCACCCAAGATGGACTCAGAGTCAGGAGTTTTCACACTTTTATAAGTTTTGGTCCATTTCCATATTGGAGTTCATTGTCCAATTCCAGCTCCAGGTTCTGCACTCCCATCCTCCCAGATTGCTCTCCTCAATTCTCTGCTATTTGCACTTTTTGGGGCTGAAGCTGCAGCGCTGTCCTTGGTTGTGGGGCTGGAAAAGGATTGTTTTGTGTGACTGAGCTGTGAGGAGAACTTGCTGACACTTGATATGAAGTTCAGAGTCACACACTAATGCAGTGCAGAATCTGGAAAATATGACAGCTAAAACTGAAGGTATCATCACCATTCAAGACAAGTCTACAAAGGGATCCAAAGCCTTGCCTTTCACTTTGCTTTTGGCTCCCGAGCCTGCCAGCCTGGCTTGGCTCATAGGCAGAGCCTTGTCTCCAGCCAGCAGCGCCAGACACCCCTCACTGGCTGCCAGTGCCAAAATCCTCCTGTGGTGCACACCAGCCCAGGTAGCAGGGACCACAACAAGGCTCCTGGTGCAGTCCTGGGGGCCACCAGCCCCATCCCAAAGCACCAGGGCAAACAGCAGTAGCACAGGGAGCAGCTGTGTGAGCCCCAGATGTGGCTGGGGAGTGTCCCCAGGCTGGCACAGAGCACTGAGCATCACTGTGTGCTGGGCAGGAACCAGACAGGCTCCTCCTGACACACATCCATAGTCTTGCTGTGAAACCTGCCCTGCTGCAGAGTCTGGGGTGCTCCTAGGACAGAGCAAGCAGCCCAGTAAGGTGAAGTGGAAGTCAATAAAGCTGCACAAACCAACTCTGACACCACACAGGGAGGATCCAGGAAAGCGGAATGCCCAGAAAGACTTCTATGGTTTTTTGCTAAAAAGCAAAGCTCTCCACTGCTTTTTCCAAAGCACTTGGAAAAGCTGAGTGTATCGTGACTCCCTCAGGGCATTGTCTCATAACCTCTGGCCTTCTCCACACCCTATCTCCGTGGGTATCAGGCACAGCATGTGCACACTGATGAATCCCATGCTGCAGAGCATTTTGGTGGTGCTGCTTTGCCAGCACTGTGATCACTACAGTGGGGCCAGCTGTGGGAGGCAGGGCTGCAGGCAGCATCCCGGGCCTGGCTCCTATTGGTATTTCATTCTACCCAGTTGGTCCCAGTCAGCATTAAAGCCATGCTTTGGCATTTCTGAGCTGCTGCTGCTCAAAGAAATCACTCTGTGCATAACATGGCAGAGCTCAGTGCCTGTGCTGCCTTCCCCATGCCCAGGCAAAAGAGAGAAGGGCTGTGAATGTGCAGAGAGATTCAAGTTCTGCCTCTTGGGGCACTCACATTCAGGAAAAAAACAAAAACAAAAACAAAAACAAAAAAAAAAAAAAAACAACGGGGGGGGGGGAAGAGCGTGATTACAAATCCATATATTCATACCTACATGTATGTCATTATGCTAAGTCATGATGAGACAAAGTGGATTGGCTACAGTCTTGACATGCTAAAATTAGGTTTTATGTAAAATAAGTATTTGTGTCATGTAGGGCATGTTGGTATTAAGATTTATTTTCATCCTGACTTGTGTTACTGCTTGGTATGATTGGGCAAAGCCCAGGGCACACGAATATCGTTTCCATTCATAACATCTGCATGGATCCATGACCTAGCTAGCGAGCTGAACTGCCTTGCAATATTTTTTCCACTGAAGAAAGCTTAATAACCATATCAGTCTGGGAGCAAAAAAAGACCCCATGAACTTGCTCTGCAAGAAGAGCCCTTGAACAGAGTTGTAGGAGGCAGGGAAAGCACCACATGAACTCCCCAGCACCCATGGCCCATGTGGACTCAGTTCCATGACTCTGTGGGAATAACAGTGGATACCAGAGCAGTAAATGTTAGTGGAGTGCATAAACTCCAGGACAACCCCAGGGAAAAAAAAAAAATCCAGTGAGTTTATTTACTTCAGCTCTTTAACCAAATGGCTTTGACTAAGGCAATTTACTGTTGTGAAGGAAGCGCAAAGGTGGAAACAGGGAGCAAAAGAATGACTTTTATGTCCCCTGGAGCTTTCCTGAGGGACCTTCCCTCCTGTGGGGAGCAGTCAGAGCCTAGGGGTGGCAGAGATACAGCGTTCATCTCATGGAAACAAAAGGTCCATGGCTAAAGCAGCCAGGGAACCGAGGCTGCCCCTGGCGAGCAAGGAGAGGAGAATAGGGCTGGGAGGAGCTCCTGCTTCTCTGCACAGGATGGGAAAACAGGCACACCTTGGTTTGTGCTGCAGAGGAGCAGGGATGATGCTCAGGGAAGCAGGACACTGCTGAGCAACAGCCCCTTCTGAGACCTCTGCTCATCCTGCAGAGAAAAAACTGCCTGCCTGCAGGTGGGAGAGTCACAGACAGCTTAGTAGGAGGAAGACGTAGGTTTATAGAAAGCTTTTCTCAGATGGGCAGAGAGATCCACCAAGAGCTGGCTGAACCCTGGGCTTCTCAGGTCAGGGCTGAGCTGTGACTCCCTGATACAAGCGAGAAGATGAAGCCTGGCCAGGTGTTTGGAAGAACTGGCGTCACTGCTCAGCTGTGAGACCACCCCGAGGGTTTGTTATGCATCTCCCTGAGAGTCATTTTGGAGCACTGCTGCTGCAGACAGAAGTGCTGCTGGGACTGTGAAGAGTTTGCAAGGGGCTGCTTTCCAGGTGGAGGCTGAGGTGCAGATGCTCAAACCAGCTCTGCTTGGCTGAAACAGGCTTTTTATGTGCCACGTGAGGAGATGCTTGCTCTTGTTTGCCTTTTAAGAAGAATGTTATCCAAACCAGCCAGCTGTAGAGAGTAAGCTTCTAGGGGATGCTTGTGGAGCAATCACTGCTGGTTTTGTTGGAATTAAACAGAAAGGTATGAAAACCAGGCTGGTACATGAGGACTCAATCTTGAAGGGGAGAAAAGGGATGAAGGGATCTCCAGCCTCTTCCATGGGAGCACTTTTCTCCCATTTGGCTCATTGGCCACTGTTCCACGGAGATGCCAGGATGCAGCACCCAGGAGCTGTGGGCTCTAACACTCCAAAAGCCTTAGCCCATAGAGCTGCCATGACCTGCCATGGCCCCTTGCCCTCCTCCTGCTGTCCCGGGGCTGGGGGATCCCTGCAGGACACTGCAGCCTTGTTCCGACTCCCCTGGAGCACAGGAGCACTGCTTCATCCCATTGCTTCATCCCATCCACGTGGCTCCTGGACAACATCCCTGGCATTCCCTCGGGAGTGTCAGCATCGACCTTCACAGCTGCCATCTGTGGTGATGAGCACCACAGAGGAGCCTATAAATAACATCAGTGTGCCACACACTGGCCTTTTATAAGCCCCACTCTTTTTGATTCACTCATATGCAAGGCATTTTACAGGACAACCCAATTAAGCTTGACAGAAGGCTGGCGATGAATTCCCGGTGATGACTTGCAAACACTTTGTTTTAAACCGAACAAAAAGGATGCAAAAGATCAGTGGTGTGATTCTGTATTACCCTATAACCTCTATAGCAAGAGCCTCTAGAGAATACCCCTGTGGAGGAGAAGGGCAGAGCTCCCCAGGCTGCACCAGGCTGGAACTTCAGGAGAGAGCATTTCCAGCAGATACAGGTGGAAAAAAAAAAAAAAAAAAGGTTATTCACTGTAGAAACTGCTGATGTTGTTTTCTGTGCTGCAAGACAAGTGCCTGGATCCTGCCTGAGTTCTCCATGAGGCAGGGGCAAGAAAGCCCCCATGGCACATGGGGAATAAAACAGGTTCCTCACTTCCAAATAAACAGCGGCATTTTTTTTCCAGCTCTTTTTGGCTGGAGCCCAGAACTGGATTCAGGCCCAAATATCCATTTTTAGATTTTTGATATTGAGTGATTGAACAACGTTGAGGAAGGCAGGGCCCTCATAAAATCCCACTCAGTCACTTGAAAACCCAATTTCCCCACAATTTTTCAAACAGAGGAAGTTTTGATCAGCTGTGGTTTGATGTTGGGTAGACACCTGAACCCAGGTGGCTGGAAGGTTAATGAAGAGCAATGAGTCCCGACAGTCACCCAAACAACTCAAGCTCTGTAATTACTTGGCTCCAGGTGTATAAATTCCCCCCAAATCCACATTAAGGCTGTCAGTTCTCCCCTCCCATTCAGCATTTTCTCCTTTTATGTCTGCAGCATTTTTCTCCACTCTTCATTCCCTTCTCCCTGCATGGTTTTATTTTGCCTTTGCCAAGGAAATGGAGCGTAATGCAACTCTGCAAAGTTCTTTTGCAACTATAAATTTCATATACTCCCCCTGCTAGACTTGGGTGTGAAGAAGGAGTTCAAAGCAATGCTGGTCTCATGAAATTCCCGTGAATTTGACACAGGATCCATGTAGGGCTGCAAGGATTCGTTGCCAAAGCCTGCTTATAAAGAGGACAGAATTAATGGTGAGGGTATGAGCCCCACCATGACCTCCACCCTGAGCATTGCCCAAGGCCTGAGGGCACACAGCCCTACCTGAGGTGAAAAACTGTGCAGGTTAATAGTTTGGGTGAGTTGTGTAGCTGCAGGAAATGTGGGAAGATCAGAAAAGCCAGGGAATCAAAGGAGGAACCAAAGACAACAGGAGATTGATTTCTGCCAGGGAAATAAGAACTGAACAAAGCAGGGATTATACTGCTGTACCTTGCAGAGGGATGGGGAGGAATGGAAGGAAGAGACTCCCATTCCCAGGGAGCCCAGAGCTGTGCTGCACACTGAAAACCAGCAGTGATGCTCCCTGAAATCTAACATACACAAGGGGAATTCAAAAAAGAGCCAACAGAGAAGATGGGTATCCTGTAAAGTGATTAAAACAAAAGCTTTAAAACAGGAGCCTGTAGCTCCAGTGGATTAATTAAGTGGAAGCTACGCAGGAGAAGGATTTGGAGCAGCAGCATAAACTTCAGTAGAGCATCTCTGGTGAGCACTAGAAGGAGGTTGAGGGCAAGGGGAGGTGCTGCTCAGCAGAGCCACAATGCAGCAGGTTCTCCCGGAAAAAACAGGACCTTGCCCACTTGCTTGCTTCAGCAGGAGCCTAAAATCCAGTTTTTTGAAGGGAATCACAAGGTTACAATCCGCAGCAGGGAGCAGAACTAGCCCAGCCTTAACACAAGGTGCTGCTGGCACATCCACAGGAATTTCCTTTGCTTTTGAGATGCAGGCATGTAAGTCCACAAGGGTCAGCCCAGGCTATCCCACGTTTAATAACTCAAGAACTGAGGACCTTTAATAATAAAGCTGATTTCAGGCTACACTTTAACCTCGCTGTGTAAATGATGGGAAAGGGCAAGGTGTGGCTGCAAAAAAGGAACCCGCACTGCCTGGCTCTGCTGCTGCTGCAGAAACGAGCCCACAGGGAACAGAAAAGTCATCCCAGGGCAGCAGCAGAGGCAGCTGGAGCTCTTTGCTAATTGCTGAGGACAACCAGGGACCTGCCATTTGCTTGCTCCTCGCTGTGTCTGTGTGTGGGCAGGGCGAGGGCACGCTCACACTCTGCCTGGTTTGCAAACAGCACGGAGAGGGGGGGGGAAAGTTCAGCTGGAATGCCTGAGCTGAAAAAAAGCAGCCACATATAAGGAGTAGTACCACAGCTTTCTTCTTAACTGCAGCTACTACTAGCAAGGCTCCAGAGATGTGCTTGCCTAAGCAGGCAGAGCTCTGAGCCATTTAATGGTGTTGGCCCAAAAGCAGCCAGGAACACACTGGGGAGTGAGCAAGGGTGCCAGGGTGCCTGAAGCACACACAGCCCCTGCTCCCAGCCAGTCCAGCAGTCTGTAACACCAGGAGTGTGCCATGGCCTGGAAACACATCCATCCCCATCCACCAGTGCAGCACTGGGATGTGGAGAGGCTTCTCTTATTTGAGAGGCTAGAGTGCTTCTCTGACCCTTCCAGCCCTGAGACCCTGAGAGCTCTGGATGCCTCCAAGGTTTGTTCACTCCAGCCTCACAACCCAAGGAACCCACTTGAGGAACCCAGGGAAGCTGAGGATTTGTTGCCTCCATGGGTGCAAGGACCTAGATCCACTTCCAAATGCTTCCCCTGGGAGAAGGAAAAGGTGTGATGGGCTCATGCAAACCAACAAAGCCCTCCTCATGTATCCCAAGCACCAAATCCACATTCAGAGCAGGCTCTCTGTGGATGGTCTGCACAGCTGGACTCTCTCATGGTTTTGTCTGCAGAGCTGTCACAGCCTAAGCCTCTGCTGTGCAGCCAGATTTCTGTATTCTGTGCTGATTTCCCAAGGGTCTCCGTTTGGGTTTATCATCCCCACAGGGATCAATAGGACTGCAGCTGCTGTCCAAGCATCTGCAGCCAGCTCTGCTGTCTACAGCATCCACAGCCAGGATCAACTGAGAGGAATGGAATTAAAACAGCCAGGGTACACTACACTGTGGCAATGGGCAGGTGGCTGAGGTGTCTCCTCTGCCCCAGCTCCACATTTTGGGACACGCCTGGGAAGGAGTCCTTCTGCAGAGAAGCCTGGTGGCTGCAGAGCCAAGCACTGCCCACTAGCAGAGCCTTTCCAATCTCCCTGAGTGCTTCTGGCCTTGGCCAGCCTCTTCTTGGAGTTACATGTCCACCATCAGGCTGGAACAGCCATACCAGAAACCAGCAGCCACCTAAGGTGACATGGACCCAAAACTCTAGAGTTAAAATCTTGATTAGCACCAGCTGCATTCCTTTTTGTGGTGATCCTGAGATTCACAACTGAGGCACACTTCCTGTTTTTACCACCACCTTCTAAATATCTGCATGAATAGATACTCTCCTTGTCCTCCTCCACTCTGCTCTGTGGTCACTGGGCTCGGATGTGTGCTGCCCAGCACAGGCGTTCAAGCCTGATTAGCAGCAGCAAATCTTTGTTAACACAGCAGTGTAATGATGCCATCCTGGCCCCTTCAGTCTGGAGGAGCAGGAAAGCCCCCTTGTCCCCTGATCCCTGCACAGAGCTACAGCAACATGGCCTGTGTGCCCCTGGATCCAGCCACATTTCCCTGCTGCCACACTCCTTCAGCTCTAATAACACTCCAGTGAAAAAATTATGGGTGCACTTTGCCAGGTGCCTGTGTTTGCAGTGATGGATTCTGCATCTGGTTATTAACCTCTTGAAAAGCTCAGTGTTATCTCGCATGGAAGTAATATTAAGTTAAATAGTTGTTGATAACTTATCTCCCATTATCCACAGCTTCCTTCAAGGCCAATATTTACTCACATCCCAGAAGCACTGCTGCATTCCCAATGGCACTGTTTGTGGAGTCAAATGAGAGCAATTTTTTTAATTTACTCAGAGGACCACGTTACCCAAGTGCCTCCTAATTCTGAATGTGTGACACAAGAAAGAGGTGCAGGGCCTGGACACGGTGCACCTTCTGCAGAGGAAAGCTGACCTGGAGGAGTAAACCTAGCTGGGGAAGGAAACCCAGCTTGGGGAGCATCTCCTGCAGCCACAAAGGTGCTGACAAAAATTCCCCACCACCTGCATCCTGCACCAACCACTTGCCATGCTGCTGTTTCACCTCCTTCCTCCCTCAGATGGCAGGTCAGCCATGGGCCAGCAGGTCCCAAGAGGTCTGAGCCATCAGTGTGACCCTTTCCCTTCCCTTTTCCATCCTCCAGTTCAACCAAAGGATCAGAAGAGACATCCCCTGCCACTTCACTCAGTCACTCAGACTGTGTAGGCAGGTTACTCTTAGCTGAAAAAAACAATTTTCTGGGCTTTCACTGTCAGGAGTGTGCCAGTGCTTTGCTTCATGGTATTTTCCCAGGGAGTCCATTCTCTTCTTTATTACTTTTGCTGATGCTATAACAGCATGGCCAAGCCTTAGGCAGACTTAGACCCCGCTGTGCTGGACGTGGCAGAAGCGATGATCAGAGAACAGAATTTACATCCAAAAAAAATAAGATCTCTGCAGTATAGCTTCTCCCACTGCTATCAAAAGGACTAGGATGGAGACTGGGCATTCTAGGATGAGTTTCCAGGCGTTTCCCACTCACACAGGCACTGCCAGGCACACAGCAGAGCTCCTGCTGGCCCTGCCTCAAGTTTTCAGGGCTCCACTCACGACCTCTCCTCCACACCACTACACTGCAATAAGAAACCAGACCCTGGTGACCACTGGGCTGCTTTATGATGCCACTGGTGGAGTCAGCAGAGCTGAACCCCCCCATCTGTGAGCAAGTGTCAGCCCTGGGAATGGCCAAAGACTGGCAAGGGACCATGGTTAATGCTAAGTCTAAGGTGCAAGTGGCAGGTACATTCTAAGTGTGTCCCCTGACTCAGTACCCAGCTGTGGTGAGTTTATAGCCTTTGATATAGTTACATGAATCACAAGGAATCTCCCAGTTCCTTGGAAATACAGCACCAAGCTCTCCAGGGCTGGTTTCAATAGTTTTATTCCCAGATAACAGCCCTGTCCCTCATTTACAGCTATGTCTAGACACACTGTGAGGAAGGTGCTATAAACTCGTGATGGAAAAACCCTGTCTCCCTCCTAATTCCTGCATTTCACATCCCCACCATGCAGGGAGCACATGGCTGTAAAGTCTGTGCTCACACACCCTCCCGTGCCACCAGCCCTGTGTGACAGCAGGCATGGGGACACCCAGACCCTGCTCAGACCCTACAGCATCTGTTTGCTCAGGTCCCACAGTCTGCCTTGAGAAATGACCAAGTGGGAAGGAAGGAAAGAAGGAACAGAGGCTGCAGATCCCCTCAGGAAGATGCAGCAGGAGCAGTTCTGCTCGTCGTGGCATTTCTCAGCACTGCCCTTCCAAGCACTAGTGTGAAGAGGAAGAACTCAAATACATAAACAAGGGAAAGGAGAGAATGTGTTTATTCCTTTTTTGGGGGGACGCTGATTCAATACTAATCAAAACAAAAAAATAAATTAACATAATGGGATGGAAATCCTACAATGTTTAAGGCCTTTATGAATTTCAAAAAGTCATTCACTAAGTTTGAATACTGTGTTCAGTGCACCCAGTGGCACCTCTCCAGCTACACTTTGTGCAGAGTAAGCCTGACTACCTATCCGACATCTCCCCAGGGCTCTGGAAATAACTGAGGCTTTTGAGCAGGGTGAGAGTGCTCAGGGTGAACACATGCTGGAGCCTGCGGGTAACCCCATGTCGCTGAGACAGGGCACATCACCGGGAAGGAGAATGAAATCCCAGCCCGCTGGAAGATGAGGGGTGGTGCTCACCAGGACCAAGCACACACGGTAATGGGCTTGGCATGGGGCCCATTAGCATCATCACACCTCGGCTGTGGAATCCCAGAATCACGGAATCATTTAGAAGCTGCTAAGATTGTTGAGTTCAAACACTGACCTAGCACTGCCAAATTCACCACTAAATGACATCCCTAAGTGGCACATCTCATCTTTTAAATGCCCCCAGGGATGGTGACTCAGCCACTTCCCTGGGCAGCACGTTGCAGTGCTTGACAACCCTTTTCACGAAGTCTTCCCTAATATCCACCCCAAAGCTCCCCTGGTGAACCTTGAGGCCATCTCCTCCTGCCCTGCCACTTATTGCCTGGAAGAACTAGGCAACTCCCACCTTTTTACAGCCTCTTTTCAGGTGTCTGTAGAGAGCTGTAAGGTGCCCCCTGAGCCTCCCTCTTCTCCAGCCTGAGCCCCCCATATCCCTCAGCCACTCCTCAATCAGGTATGTGCTCCGGACCCTTCACCACCTTTGTTGCCCTTCCCTGGATTTGCTTCAGCACCTGAACGTCCTTCTTCGAGTGAGTGGCCCAAAAATTAACCCAGGCAAAGCAGAGGCAGTCAGGGACTGGTGGTGAGTGAGCCTGAGACCCACCTGGGGTGACTCTGCTGCCATCGAAGGTGGTGGTGCCAGTTGTTGTGGACTGTTTTTCAGCTCTTATGCGTATTAATGCACTGCACAGCCCTCTGAGCCTTCAAGATAAAAGGTATTTTCACCAGCATTTCAATGGCTTGTTTCCTATTATAGGTCTGGTCTTGACACTCCCCCACCCTCTTATCTAACTTTCTCTACAAAGTTCTTCTCACTTTTTCATCTCTCTTCTGTGGTCCCTAGCCAGGGAAAAAACAAAACAACAAAACCAATGCCAACATATTAATTTCCTTTTCAGAGAGCTTGAGCTTCCTCAGACACAGTGATCTAGAGACAGGAGACTTTCATAAAGGTGATTCTATAACAAAGAAATGTGCATACTTTGCTGTAAACTCCTCTCTTTAAAACGCTTGGCACTTAAAGAAAAAAAGGCCTTTGTTTTTTCTCTTTTTGTTTTTAACAAGCCTAGTGAATGTTTTAATTAAGTTGGATAGAAATTTTCACAGTGACTTGATGTGAAAATGTGAGCCTTTAAGAGTCGCCTTTGATGCTTGAGTTATGTTTTAAACACTTGATGAGTCCTGCAGAGCTGTTAATCCTTTTAGCATAGCTAATAGCTGTTGCTGGAGTGCTCCGGAAATCCTGTTTTGTTTCTGTCTTCCGGGCTGGAGGCTCCTCCAGAATGGCAGCACTGCACCCTGGAGCTGTGTCAGACCCAGGAGCCCCCCACACCACTGAGGCCCCCAGGGCTGGTGGATCTCTGCCACGGGAGTTTTCCCATAACAAACATAACAGGGTGATGCTGGACAGCTCCAGGACCCCCCTGCAGGAATGCACACGTGCCCGTGGCATCTCAGAGCTGTGCCAGGGGGAGGCCAGAGGAATTTATGAATCCCCCCCATCACCCTTCTGGATGGGTCAGCTGCATGAAATGGAGCTGGAATTCCATTAGGAATGGTCCCTAACCCTGAATTCAGCAGTGGAGCACACACTGCAGTCTGTCTGTGCCATCCTCTGCTGGATTCAGTGTTGCTGCCTTAATGACTTTTCATTATCAAATGTTTTGAGTTCAGCTCTCTCCAGACTTGGCAAGCCACCCCAGACCTTGTAAACAGGCTTTTCTCTGCTCTCTAGCTCTGGATTTGCTTGAAGGATAGGTAGCAGACTGACTTTAGGGAAATGCAAATGCTTTCCACAAAGGATGCTGCAGGGAGAGATGAAAGCCAACTCCATTTGCATTAGTTCTGTAACTGGATGTTTTCCCTCTCCCGTTTAGACTGTAGTTCACACACACACACACACACACACATTTTTGCCACTGAACTATTTGTTGTAAGCTGCTCCTCCCCGAAGGTTTGAAGAAATCCCCATTTCCACACAAAGCTGCTTGTCAGGGCATTGCACAAGCAAAAGGAGCTGGGATTCAGCAGAGCCCTGCCGTGGCCTTTTGGGCAAGTGCCACCTTGCTGTGTGTCCCTGTGCACACCCGGAGCCTGCAGCAGCACCAGTAGGACCCTCCTGCCACTGCCCCTGGGCAGCATCGCTGTGGGAATAACTACAGGAAAACCGAGTTGATGAGCTCCAAGCCAGTGCACAGGCTGTGCTTTCAGGTGTCCCGCAGCAAAAGAACAACCTCACCTTTAGTTAAAGCAGAGAAGCAGACACAGGAAAGCTCGCTCTCTTTCTCTCTGGATCCATAAGCTAAGTAACAGCCTGAGCAGGGCTGTCTCGCAGGTCACTGTGTGTACACTGCACTCTCGGGCACAGATATTCACCCGGCTGCTGCTGCTGCCTCTCCACAGCAAGGCTTTCCTCTGAAGAGCTCCTTGGAGCGCCTGCAGGGCACAGCAAAGCACCCAGAGCCCCGTGAGGACACAGAGAAGTAGCACTGGGGACTCAGAGCCAGACTCGAGCTCCAAGCTGAGCTGCTGTGCCAAGCCACGCTCTGACAACCGTCCTCCACCGTTTGCGCGGCTTTTTGTATACATTTCCCTTATTATTTTTTAAAGGGAGCAGGGGGATGCCTCTCTGGCAGCAACCAGAGGAGTTTAAGAACAGGTGAGCTCAGGCAGCCTTTGAAGCCACTGAGGTAACGGGGATGGGACTGGAGATCCCTGCACTGCTTGCATCCTGACCAGAGGTGTTTCTGGCTTAAACAGGAAGCCAAGCATCTGTTTTCATTCTGACAGCGAGAGCTTTGCATGGAAAACAGATAAAAACCCAGGGAAACCGATAAAAACCCAGTTTCTATTCAGCCCGTCTACTGCTGGTTGCGGCAAAACATAGAGAGCCCTAAAATTGCAGAGTCTGTGCTTGCTTCACCTTATGTCAGAGACGCTCAGGAGAAGAGGGTTTCTGGAGAAAGATCGGAGCCCTGTACTGCCACCCATTCCTGCAGATAAGCCCAGGGCACCCTTAGGTGCACAGCCGAGCTTCTCCCGGGTGCCACCTGTGATCCATGGCCACACGGCAGACACCCTACGGCCCCACTCAGGATCAGGAGCATTGCAGGGGCACAGCAAGCCTGGAGGTGTGGAGGGGACTGGGCACCACTGTGGGCACACTTGAAGGTGGCTGGCAGCAGGAGTCACCCAGATTCCCAGCACAAACCACCACGGGCTACCTAAATCCTCGTGCCAGCTGCCCGGCTGCGCAGGGAGAAGTGTGAGAACGAAGTGTCTAGAGGGAGGACTCCAGGTTTGACATGTGCGAGCAGGAGCGCGGAGCAGGATCCCCCGGCGATGCTGGGCAGAGCACACCTTCCCTTCCCTTCCTTCCCTTCCGCAGGGCACAGCCACCACGGCACAGATCGATACCCTTCGCCCAGGGGAAGCCACAGCTCAGCCGCACATTCCGCCTGCACGGTCCATGGCGACAGCCTGCCACCTTGCAGGGAAAAGAGGGGAAAAGGCTGCAAATCGGGATCTTCCACGCACAGGGGAGCAGCCCGGGAAAATCCGCAGCTCGTGCACCCACGCTCCTTGGGGCACATCAGCTCTGCAGGTGGGCAGCAGTCCCGCTGCCGGGGCCGGAGAGGAAAAGTCCCACGCAGAATATGTTCAGCATTCCCAGGGAAACCCGACCCCCTCCTCACGTCCCCGGCTCTCCCATGGGCCGCGTCCCCTCTCCCACGCTCGCTTTCTGAGGTCGACTGCGACGGGATCGCGTTCCCAAGGAGGAAACGGGAGGATCCCGAGCCTTACAACACCCAGCCCTGCCCCAAGACTGGAAGGAGTCCGCGTTCCTGTGGAGAACCGATCTCCGAAACGGCGCTCAGCCTCCAACCAAGGCCTAGCGGGGAGCATCCTCGGGAGGGAGCATCCCCGGGAGCGGGACCGTCCCTGCAGGGCGCGACACCCGCACCCTGAGCAGCAGCAGGCTCCGGGCATGTCCTTCGGGGCTCCCCCGTCCCTCCCGTGGCTCGCACCCCGAGGCCAGGCTCCCCAAAGACAAGTTTGGTCCAAGAGCAACAGAACCTTCTCCCGCAGCAGCGCAGCGCTGGCCGCATTCCCCCGGCCCCTCGCCACCGCGGCCGGTCCCCGGGCTGTCCCGCACGCTGCTGGCCGGGGGGCTGCGGGCACAGCGGGGAGCGGAGGACGAACGGGAACGCGCAGCCCGGGGTAGCCCCATCCTCGCAGCCTCCGCCGGTGCCCGCAGGGACCGCACCGGGCCAAACTTGTGCCGCGTCCGGAGCCCGGCGAGACGATCCGCGGCGGATGCGGGGCGATGCGCGGCGGGGACGGCGAGGCCCCCGGGCGCCGCTGGCCGTGCCTTACCTGCCGGGCCGCTCCGGAGGCTGCAGTCCGCGCCGTAAATCCGCGGAGCCGGCTCGGCGCCGGGCGGGCGGGCGGGCGGGTGCCCCTCCCGGGGCCGAGGAGCCCCGGCCGCCCGGCGCTCAGCCCCGCAGCCCCGCCCCGCCTCTCCGCATCGCCGCCGCTGCCGTCGGGGGCTGCGGCCGCCCCACTCCGCTCGCCGGCCCCGCGGCCCCGCGCCGCGCTCCGCCGTCCGCGGGTGGAGCGCAGGGGGCGGGCGGGGGGCGGTGCGGAGAGGGGGCCGTGCTCACCGCCCCCCGCCCCGCGCCGCCAGCGGGAGGGGCCAGAGCTGCCCCCGAGTCCGGTACCCGGCCGCGGCCCCGTCCCATCCTCCGCCGTCCATTCCTCCATCCTGCCCCCGGGGACCCCCATCCTCGCTCTCGGCATCCGGGAGCGACCCGTCCTCTGGGATCCCGTCCCTTTGTCGCTGGGCCAGGGAGTTGTCCGAGACCTGGGCACGGCCGAACCCATCCCTGGGAGCGAAGAGCGGCATCAGAATCCAGCCCCTTCGGCTCCTTCCTCCCGCCTCCATCCCTGCGGGCTGAGGGCAGTACCTGAGCCTCGCAGTCCTCAGCGCCGGCCTCTGGAGCCGAGGCCGCTGCCAGAGCCCAGGATTCCCTGTTCCTACCCTGGGGAGCCCTCTGGTCAGCCCCGGAGCCCGGGACGCTGGACCTGTCCTGGCTGTGCCCCGGGTGAGGCTCAGCAGCTCCAAGGAAAATGGGAAAGGGACACGCACACCACCATGTGCCCATTTTGCAGTGTCCCTCCTGCCACAGCTCTGAACTTCCTACCTCTCCCAGCCCTGCCCAGGCACGGGTACGATGGATTCTCCTCCGGGAGCCTTGCTGCAGCAGCTCCAAGCTCAGCGGCACGGGAGCCACCCTGTCATAGGTGGGCTTTGCATGAGGGTGACGGGGATGGGATCTGATGCTGCAGGAAATCTCTTCACTCCACAGACTTGGGCTTTTGACAGCAGCAGCTGAAGAGCCCTGTCCTAGGCACTTAGCCTCAGGTTTTCCTGGGGTGCAGAGCCAGTGATCCAGGAGAAGTGACTCCTTGGTTGGCTGTCGTCATCACCGAAGATGTGCAGCTCTGAAAATCAGGGAGCAGAGGGACACCAGTCTTGGCCCTGCTGCCAACCTGTCACCCACGATCTCACAGCATTTCACCTTCACACCTGCAAAGGGAAGAACTGGCCCTTCATGGCAAGAGTGGGGGACCCTTCTGGGATGAAGAACTGTCCCACCCAGGGGCTCCCTCTCCTCCCAGGCTGCAGCTGCCCCTGTCAGCTGCCTCAGCTCCCTGATGTGGCTACAGTTCTGAGATGCACTGGGATGTACTGGGATGTACTGGGATGCACTGGGATACACCAGGATGCACCAGGATGCACTGGGATGTATCGGGATGTCCTGGAATGCACTAGGATGTACTGGGATGCATTGGGATGCACTGGGATGCACTGGAATGTACTGGGATGCACTGGGATGTATTGGGATGCATTGGCATATACTGGGATGCACCGGGATGCACCAGGATGCACTGGGATGTATTGGGATGTACTGGAATGTACTGGGATGCATTGGGATGCACTGGGTTGCATTGAAATGCACTGGGATGTATTGGGATGTACTGGAATGTACTAGGATGTACTGGGATGCATTGGGATGCACTGGGTTGCATTGAAATGCACTGGGATGTACTGGGATGCACTGTGATGTATTGGGATGCATTGGCATATACTGGGATGCACTGGGATGCTAACTGTGGGTGAATTCACAAACCCAGAGGAATCAAGCAAGCGGTCCTGGAGATAAAGCCTGAGGCTGCTCTGCACCAGGTCACCATGCAGAAGCTGGGTATCTTCACAGCCTCTTGGCTGTAGCCAAAGCTGCCCCAGCTGAAAGAGCCCTGTGGAGTTATGGGTGGGACTTCAGGAGGTGGGAGCCCTCCCAGGCAGCAGGATGAAAGCAGAGTAAGGCTTCGAGTGTATTTGGATGAATATGAGCTTAATCCACTAACCAGATCAATCAAAGCTGCAAGTGATGCTTTCTCCCAGAGTGTCTTGCTGTCCCTATGCCTGTTCACTGCAGGAAAACAAGCTCTGCCTGGCATGGACAGCAGTTGCCCTCCTACGTCTGGATTTCCTTTATCTGTGCAAGCCAGCCACAACCATAATTTCAAACCATACCAACAAGCAGTTCTGTAGATTGCCATGACAGACCTGCGTCCATGCCAAGTATGGTAGGCTGGCCTCACTTCTGAGTTGGAGCACCAGGGAAGTCTTGCAAAGCAGGGCAATTTGGAGATATCTCTGTGCAGTTCTGGTCACTTATCACACTTATGCTGAATTATGCTTCACTTATACAAACTCTAATGGTGTTACTCCAGCGAGGCAAAGCCAGCTCTTATGCTAATTTGACTATTTGTTAGTCTCATAACCCTTACTTACATTTACTGTGCAGCTTAATATTGTCAACATGCCTTAATTTTGGTGTCAGAGTGCTTTTATGGGAAATTACAGCAGTTGAGGTTAAATTGCACAAATGCAACTTCCCAACAGGTCAATAACTGTGGAGTTTATAGCTGAAGAGATCTGTACTTCATCACACCTGACTTTATGCACGCCACTGGTTACTTCTGCATCAGGTCTTGTATTTGACTTGGCCATAACTGCTAATTTATTCATTGAGGAATGTTTCCACATCACCTGTGAGCCCTGCTGAGCCTCCTGCACCCCTTGTCTCTCCATTCCCTCTGCCCACAGGTCTCCACTGCCTCACCTCCCAGGAGTGCTGAGTGACAGGAGACTTTACAGAGTAGGCAGCACACATGGCATGTGCCCGGAGAGTTTAACTGTGAGTCACAGCACAGGGTCCTTCGGGTCAGTGCACAACAAGTTTTATGGATCTTAAGGGTCCCTGTTTGGAAATACACATTAGTTAGTTGTCTGTGTCATAAATCTCCCCATTTATCCCACTCAGGCCTGATGAATAATTGGAGGGAGATTTGTGGCTAATTGATTTGCTGATCAGTGGAAAGAAACCATGAATAATTTATTTGATGAATATTCCTCAACCATCCCTAAAGCTGGTCAGTTACTGAAAATAATTAGTTGCAAACACTCAGTTCTTCAGCCAATGGCTTTGCTCATTTGCAAGAGCACCTCACACTTCTGTCCCTCCAGAGCTCATCCCCAAAGAATTCCCCTGGGGCTCTATGCAGACAGAGGCTGTTCTTCAAAGCAGCCTGAAGGCTTCCCCACGGCTGTTCTGTCCATCCATTCCTTCACAGCCCATACTACAGAGCTCCCTTTTCCTCTCCATGTCTCCACAGATCCTCCAGGCTGCACGGAACTTCCCAAGTGGGGGTCTGCCGACACCCTCTAATTGGGACCGAGGCATTAAGCAATTTTGCCAATGCAAGGGGAGGATGCAGGTGCAAATGTGTGAGACACCATCAGCTCCTGGTGCTTTCTGCGTGGCAGAGTCCCACACAAGGCACCCATTGTGAAAAACGTGGTTCACTTTCCTGGTAAATTTTAAACGGTTTAATAAAAAAAGACAATATGAGACAAAGACAATAAAGCAAAGGGTTAATACAGCCGTGTGCTTGGCAAGAACACACCCTAACTCAGAAAACACTTCTTTAAATGCATCAACATATTGTATATTCATAGACTTTCATTGCATTATTCAAAAACATTAATTTTGAGTTTCCCTAACTTGTAAATAAACATTTTTTTATTTCTGGCTCTGTCCTGTCGTGCACTCCCTGATAACAAACAGACGATCAATAGATTTCTTCCCTGGGGTTCTGGTGTCTCACTGCCATCTTCATCCAGATAGGATAATCCAAGAATGTGAAGAATTTCCTGATTATCTTTTTACCATTCTCCGAGTTAGTTACATGAACAAAAGCTTTTTACATCACCAAGTTATAGTCCAAGAAAAATATATATTTATTACACTACTATTTCTAAGTTTTGTTAATAGCAGAACTAAAAGAAGCTATATTCATACAGCAAAGCTTTCCAACATTATACATATAGCATTCATTTTAATATCTACAAAAAGCCAATAATATAGTATGTACTTATAACAGCACAAAGCCACCCTTTGGGGCAGAGGTGCTGCCTCTCACCCACTCAGCTGGGCCACGTAAGAGATGGAGCAAAGGGCTGGGACAAGCACAACAGAGGAGGAACATGCTACGCCAGCCCTAATTCTTTTTTACTAAGCCCTAATTCTTTTTTTCTAAGCATAAACCCATAAGCAGGCCACATGTCACTTTTCCTGTATCTGCACGAGTCCTGGTCCTCCCTTTGCAGGCATCCTTGCAGCACCTGACACAGCAATCAGGCAAGACCTACATGGCTGCCTCTTCTGGGGTCTTTAAAAAATAAATAAAAAGAGGGAAAAGGAGAGTCTTTGGTTTCTATAAAATTGCTGTTTATTTGCCGTTTTTTGCATGTTAAGATTTCTGAGAAAACAAACAATCTCCTCAGGCTTCTTGATGTTATTTGCCTCCTAGCAGAAATCCTATCAGCTTCTCCCGTTATTCTCAGATCTGGCGGGGGCAGTTCCCCTCCCTCCTCTTTTGTCCCCCCTAAGCAACATGCAGACACCCTCCCCATTGAATGAACATCATCTTTTCTCTGCAGTGCCATCTCGGAGTGACTTTCTTGGCTCACAGTTGCACATTTGTTCTCTCCCGTGCTGGGGATTCCGAGCAGCAGGAGTCAGGATCTGCCTGGAGTGTGTGCGATCCTGTGCCAGGCTGCACTTGTTCGGGAACGAGAATCTCCTTTTCCCGTGGAACCGGGGGCGATTCAGAACCCCCCGCAGGAGTGCTGCCGGATTTAATTTCAATGGGAATCGGACACTTGAGGGGACATGAGCTGTCCCTGAGCGGGCGGGGAGCGCTCCCTCCCTGCGGGAACCCCGGGAGTTTGTGCCAGCGAAGCCCTAAGTGGTTCGGGGGAGTGATTTTTGTGGGAGCTCAGCAGCTGCCCAGCCTGGAGCAAGGCTGGAGAATGCCCTGGAAGCTGAGCTGGCTCTGCCCTCGGCTCGGCAGGAAGCACACAGCCCGGCACCGAGGGGCTAAATTCCATTAGGCAATGATTGTAGCCAGAGCCAGGGCTTTAATTATGTCTTTCCTCGCTGGCTCTCAGCAAAGTCACGTCTGCTCTGCTCCGTGCGATGCTCAGCCCTGTGAGAAATCGGGATTGCTGCACAGCGGGGAGGTGGGAATGGAGGATGCACATCCCAGGGTTTGCATCGCAGTCCCTGCTCCGGGTGCTCGCCACGCTCTCCGGGCTCTGCTGCCGGACTGAGAACTCCTTGTGACCAGGACAGAGGGGATGTGGCAGCCCTATTGCCCCGGGTGCGTGTGTGCCTCTGCTCTGCTGCTGTGTGATGCAGGATGCAGCCCGGGATGCATCCCACTCACAGCAGGTACCAGGGGACCCTTCTCCTTCCTTCTCCTTCCTTCTCCTCCCTTCTTCATTCTCTCGGGGCTGTCCTCCCCGTTGTTGCTTCCAGGGATGGCCAGCCCTGGGTGCCAGGGCCGCTTGAGCACCTGGATTTACCGGTGGTGCTTTCATCCATTCCTCCTTTCCCTTCGCAGCACACGCTCTGTGTAAATCAGCGCTCCGTCTTTCTGCACCAGCTGGGACTTTTGGCCTGGAAGACTTCGCTGTGGCCTCCGATAAATACACCGAGACATCCACCCAAAGCTGCCAGCACAGCCCACGGCCCCAGAGAGGATCCTGCAGCCTGTGACAGTGCTGGACCAGCCAGGGTGGTCCCCAGAGGATGGAGAGGAGCTGTGCTGTGTGTGTGCATCCTTCCTGGGGAGGAAAGGACTCTCAGAGAGATATCCTGAATGCCCACCCTGCCTCTCCCCCTTTATCTTCGCAGCGATTTGGAGAGAGCTTGCCTGGAAGCAAAGCACTGATGCGTGGGCATTTTTCACCTTCAGATTTGCCGTTCAGCTTGTTTAGGTGGAGGATGGGCTTAATGGTCCAGGTTTAGCAGAAGGAAAGGGGAAAGTTTGCTCAAGACAACCTAATTGATCTTAATGAGACGGGAAGGGCTTTGTGCTGCAAACGCCAGTGTTTGTTTTGTGAGTTTAATGCATTTTCTGGCTGGGTTTGATTACTCTGGGGAAGTCCTCTGGCCTAATAAACGGAGCCACAGGGAATTAGAACTGATAATTTCAGTTGCTGCTCTCAGCTCTAAACAGCTCAGCCTTCCGGGTGGGGGGTGGGTGGTGCGGGGAACAGAACTGGGGAAAGGGTAATTGCAATGGATTCAATTAGCTCCCAATTATCAGCCAGCTTTGGCTCTGGTGGGTGGGCAGCAGCCAGGGCTGGGTGCCCAGGAACAGGACACATCCCGTGGGGTGACACCGAGCCCATAAGGGCACCAAAGAGGGAGCTCAAAGAGACAGGAAACTGGAGAAAGCTTTGTGGATTTTTACATCCAGCTGATAATAATGAAAATGGTTGTTGTCAGAGGGAAAATTCTTTTTCAAACCCTGGGCATTAGGATCATGACTTTCCTAGAAAATGGTGTCATTTCTGCTTTCCTCTATGCTGGAAAATGGAGCCCCAATGTGGTTTTGTGCTTTTTATTGGTATCTCCTTAAATGGAAGGGGAAGAAATTACTTTGAATCTCACAGCTGCTACTGAAAAGTTGGTTGGTTCTCTGGAGAGCAATGTTTCCACTGAGAGACTTATTCCTGCCTGTGAGCAGCTGCCTCTTCCCATGGGTTTGGGGGAAAACCATATCCAAACCTGTCCCAAGCCAGGACTGGGACAAGGAGATGCTGTGCTCATGCCAGTGATGCACCCTGGAGATGACACGAGTTGGCTTGACTTGGGGAAACAAGGGCACGAAGAGGCGGGGAGGGGGGAAGAGTCAAAGCACAGCAAGGAGGGGTTGGCAAGGCAAGGGTGGAATTGATAAGGCAAAGGAGCGGAGAGATAGGCAAAGAGTGGTGCCAGGGGAAGCCACACAGCTCCCACAGCAACCCTCCAGCCACCGGGGTCAAGTGATGCCTTCTTAGGGCAAGGGAAGGGGTTGGTAGAAATGCAGCATCTTCTTAGTGCTTCCCTTCTACACAGGCAAAACACGGAGAAAAAAATCACTCCAAACTCTCCTTGCTTCCATCAGTAGGAGGGAAAAGAAAATGCTTTGTCTCCTTTTCTTTTCTTTTCTTTTCTTTTCTTTTCTTTTCTTTTCTTTTCTTTTCTTTTCTTTTCTTTTCTTTTCTTTTCTTTTCTTTTCCTTCTTTCTTTCTTCTGACAGTGTCTCCCGCCCTGGAACTCCTTCCTCCTGCTCTAAACCCATCCCTGTGGGATGCAGCCCGTGGCCGGTGAAAATGCTTTCTTTCCTTTCTTTCCTTTCTTTTTCTTTCTTTCTTTCTTTCTTTCCCTTCTTTCTTTCTTTCTCTTCTTTCTTTCTTCTGACAGTGTCTCCCACTCTGGAACTCCTTCCTCCTGCTCTAAACCCATCCCTGTGGGATGCAGCCTGTGGCCAGTATACTCAGTTCTGCACAGCTGTAGGGACAGGATAGAGCCACCTTCCTGCTGTCCCCAGCCTGTCCTGGCTGCCAGGACATGCCAGGGGCTGAGTCAGGGATGCAGTGCCTCTGCATCCCAGGGAATGCCATGGGAAGATCAGGGAGAGAGGGAGGGAGAGTAGGATTATTTATAGCTGCCAGAGCAGTCCTAAGGAGCTGGTGTGGAGGAGCTGGCAGGCTGTTGGCTGTGCAGGCACAGTCTCAGGGCAGCGGGATAGGGGGCTGGGGGCTCACAAGGCTGCTCCTGGCTGCACTCTGGAAAAAGCAGAGATACTCACTGCCCATCTCTGCCTTTCCCACCCCAGTACAGCTCTGGGTTCCAGTCCCCAGTACCCCCTCGCTCAGCTTCCTTCTGAGCCTGGAAAATCCCCTTTGCTGCTTTCTCGCCCCCTTGGACCAGAGATTTGTTCTGCTCATCGCTTCTGCTTCCCAGACCAATTTGCTGCTTTCCACATTGATTGCTGTCTATTTTCCCACTCCGCCTGTTGGTGGATTTGGGGTTTTTATTTCTAATTACTCTTCCTGCCCCTCTGCTAGGGAAAATACTTCCCAGTCCTTTTTTAACTGATGTTAAGGGCATTAGACAATATTTACTAGAGATAAACATTTTTAAATCAGTCAGTCTGGACGGGCTGCTTTGGCTTGCAGCTCTCATCAGAGGCTAGTGATGCCCTGAGATGCTCTCTTGTACCCAAAGCTGTCAGGGCTGAGACAAGGCACAGTCTCAATCTGCAATTTATGATTGGAGACCGAGTGGCTGTGTGGGGAATGCACGGCTGGAGACTGTGCGGGCGAGACAAAAGCTCCCTGCAGAAGCCCAGGCAGTTGCAAAGTTGGGCTATATTTAATTTCAAATGCCTGGCAGCTTCCCCTTTGCTTTCTGGGAGGATTTCAGGCTGAGAGCTAATAGGGATATAGTTGAGGAACATCTAAGGCTCTTTGCAAACAGCATGAGGGCACCTGCTGATCTTTTCAGGAGGAGCTGGGATGGTGCTGGTTACTCTGCTCAGCCAGGAGCAGTGCCAGGCAGCAGGAATGCCAGGGTGTCTTGGTTTGAAAGATGGGTGTTTGTTAAGAAAGGCAGGGGCCTTTCTTGAAATAACAATGTAAACCCCTTCCCTCCAAATTATTATAATTTTGAAATTAAGGAGCTGTTAGGCATGTGGGAAATAGGAATAACAGTTCTTTACTACATAAAATAAAATAGAAATACAGTATTACAAAGAACAAATCCAAACCACTGCCAGAGTCAGAATCCAAGCTGACACCCCATCAGTCAGTCAGGGTGTTGGGAGCAGTCCCATTAAATGGTGGCCGCATCCTCCTGCAGTGACAGATGTGGTTCTGTTGGAGCAGTGCTCCTGGAGAAGGTGCAGTTTTCCTCTGAAGGTCCAGTGATGATGTAGAAGGGTCTGGCTTTCCTCTGGAATCCAGTGGAAAAAGGCTGCTCTGATGTTCCAATTCTCAGATTTTATCTGGGGAGGAAATGCTTGGTTCCTCCCCCTGGGTGGAGCATCTCCCAATGGGATGATGGAATTTTATCAGTGATGCAGTGGGACTCAATGGCCCATTGACAGGAGATCTCTTTCCTGGAGGAAGGATGGGTTGTGGAAAAGATAAAGAGCACTGTCCCAGCTGGTTTAACAGATGGTGATAGAATGCACACTGCTGGGCACATCCTGCTTTGTAAGCCAAGACACAGGGGAAGGAAGCTTGCACAGGCCATGGTGGCCCCAGCACCCCACAAGCCCCAGGCAGGGCAGTATTCAGGTAAACATCAGCCCTGGCAAGACAAACTGCCCAGGAACAGCCTTGTAGTCAACTGCTGCCCTTTCGATGCACCTCAGAAACAAAAAAATTATCCAGGCCCAGGAAGTCTCTGCCCATCAGTGCTCCTGCCCCTTGGGGGCTTTCCTTTCCTTTTGTCATAAATGAGAAACAAAGTCTCGATATTTAGCAAAATTTAAATTGCTTTATTTGATATAGAAGGAGTAAGCAGCGCTGGGGAACGTGAGGGGTCACCACCCACTCCGTGCTCCATCGAACCTTGGTTTGCAGCTCCTTTTTATAGGATGGTTTTCCTTGTAGTCTCCGGACAGTTTGTCAAGCAGCCATGTGGTCTTGGTAGATAAGGAACAGTAGATGTGGGGTTTCTGGTCTTTACAGATAGGTTGGGATTGATTACACCAAGGCAGGAAATGTGATTTTTGCAATATCTTTCAGGCCATGGGAAAGCCCCATTTTACAAACTGGTATCAAATACAATTTACTAAAAAACACAACATTCATAACAGGGGGATTTAAACAGAATGATTTAATCATATATATTTTACTCTATCTAATGTCCATGCTTCATTTCAGACCTAAGTATTCTGGTTTACACAAACCCTAATGCTTATATGATTAACACAAATCTTTTATCAATTATCACCCTTTCCTTTCCTTTCCTTTCCTTTCCTTTCCTTTCCTTTCCTTTCCTTTCCTTTCCTTTCCTTTCCTTTCCTTTCCTTTCCTTTCCTTTCCTTTCCTTTCCTTTCCTTTCCTTTCCTTTCCTTTCCTTTCCTTTCCTTTCCTTTCCTTTCCTTTCCTTTCCTTTCCTTTCCTTTCCTTTCCTTTCCTTTCCCTTTCCTTTCCCTTTCCTTTCAGAAAAGAGGTCCATAAATGTCACCAACACTCTGTTACAAGGTTGCAAGCTCAAGCACCAGAAATTAGGCAGGGCTAGTTTTATGGTAGTTGGTTTGACCTCTGTTCTGCCCCCCATCTACATTACCATGCAGTATTTAGTTAAATGATCACTTGCTCCTTCCTCCGGGGGCTATTCACTCATTTCAGTGCACATGGAGCAAAATTAAAGCTGTGCAGGAACCACAGGTCTGGCCTTTCCCAACATTTGAGTACTTCACTCACTGCCTGAGCAATGGGTTTTTTGTTTTGGTTTGTTTTTTTTTGTTTTGTTTTTGTTTTGTTTTTTTTTTTATTTTTTTTTTTTTTAGCAGAGCTTTTTTGTCTGTAGGATCTTAAATAATTTGGTATCAGCTTCAGTCCTACTGCACTCACTGGATAATTATCTCCTGGTTGTAAGCGAGTAGCACATGGGCAGCGCTGCCTTGCTTCCCCCAGTGTGAGGCTTTGCATGTGGTGTGGTTTTTCTATTAAAAAAAAATGCAAAGTGCCCCAAGAGGCTCCTGATTCACATGCTGCAGACCAGGCTACTACATTAAAACTCATTTAAAGTTCCCCGGCAAAACATGTGAGTCAGAGAAGTTAAATTGTGTTGACTCTGTCTGGAACCTCCCAAGGATAAGCAAGGCCAGGATCTGCTCTGGGGTTCCCTCCCCTGCCCTGTGCTAATGTGCACTAATTGTCCTGGGGAGCTGGAGATATCACTGTCGAGCAGGGCTATTACAAGTAGGTTACTGGAGCCTTGTGCAGGGAAAATGGGTTTATTTTCTGCAGAGAGCACAGTGAATTTGCATCTCAATGAATGCTTTTTCCTTGAAGGAATTTTCCATTATAGGAGAAATAAATTCTTCTCGGGGGCAAACTGCTCCAAACACCTCTCGTGTGGAATGTTTTCCCAGACCTTGCAGCCTGATCCCAGAGGTGTGAGGAGGGAAGGAGTGAAGCCAGCCCATCCTGCTCTGTGCTCTGGCTGCACTGCACAAAGGGCTGGACTGGAGGTGACTTCTCTGACGGGACAGATGATACCTTCAGTTTCAGCTTTCATATTTTCCAGATTCTGCACTACATTGGTGTGTGATTCTGAACTTCATATCAAGTGTCAGCAAGTTCTCCTCACAGCTCAGTCACACAAAACAATCCTTTTCCAGCCCCACAACCAAGGACAGCGCTGCAGCTTCAGCCCCAAAAAGTGCAAACAACAGGGAATTGAGGGAGGATGGGAGTGCAGAACCTGGAGCTGGAATTGGACAATGAACCCCAATATGGACATGGACCAAAACTGATAAAAGTGTGAAAACTCCTGACTCTGAGTCCATCTTGGGTGGAGCCATGGCCCGGCTCTTGCACTGCCCAAGGTGAATCCTTTGAAGGGCTTTTGATAAATACTTATTTATTTTTATATTTTATTAATAGAATAGAACATATAATATATAATATTTTATAAGCATACTTTATGTTTATATATATATAATATTTATAATTTTATATTTTAAAATATTTTAATATTTTAATAAATACATTCTTTCCTTTAACTGTTGTTTAACATCAGAGCTACCCAGTGTCTGAAAATACCCCAGCAGCTGGAGCCATGAGGGGCCAGAGGGAAGGGGCTGGGAATTTTAGCTGCATGGGAAGAAAAGGGCTCTGGAAAGGAGCAGATAGTTGTGGTGCTGATGAGCTGCATGAATCATTTAGAAGGATGTAGTCTTGAGCCATATGTTCTGTGTCAGTGTGCGGAGAACGTGTCACATCTATTAGGAGAATAATTGCACAGTTCATACTTTTTTTGGAAAAAAAGTTAAAATCATTCCTAGGCTCAGCAACATTTGTAGGGCAGAGGCAGGCTGTGTTGCTGTGGTGGAGGGATTGGGTACTGAGGGCAGGCACCTGAGGAAGCATCAGGCTGTGCCAAAGAGAAGAGAAACAGCTGGGTGGGAAGGAGGGAGAGGAAATACTGCTTTGGTGGGCCAAGGGGGCTAAATGAAACATGAGTCTTTCTCTGGGCATCTGTGAGGAGGTCAGGATGGATGCCAAGCCCCGCGTATAGGAAAGGCTCCAAAGGCTTTTGGAGACTCACATTTTCCCAAAACTGCTCCAGACACAGAATTCTGTTCCGGTTTTTTTGCGAGATTAAAAGCACCCCTGCTGCTGGAGAGCCCTGGGGAGCAGGGTGGGTGGCACAGGACACAGGTGCCCAGAGGGACCTGTGGGGTCTGGCAGCTCCTGTGGGCAGCATGCCCAGCAGGGATGGCTGAGCTCATGTCCCGGTTGCACTCCCATGGATGCCACGGCTCCAGCCAGGAATTCCTTTTCCTGAGCAGTTTTCCAGGCTTTTAGGCAGCCAAGCAGCCATGCCTGCAAGGCTCTGGGGTGAGCTGTCATTACTGCACAAAGGTAGCTAAGCTCCCAAATCCTATTAGTGCAGAGGAAAGAAGCGCTGGGAGTGACCTGAGGCAAGGCAGGACCCAGCTGTAAGAGGCAGGGAAGGGCAATATCACCTTCCTCACAGCTCTGTCACCACACACCAGCAAGGCTGATGGTTCCTCCTCCCTCAGGCAGCTGAGCTGGTGGAGCCTGCATCCTTCCAAAGCTACCTGACCTCTGTGGTACTCATTATCCGTGCTGGGACTGCTCATCCCCTCCACATCCTGACACCACTCGCCCGGCTTCTCTGCCTGCTCCTCCCTCCACAAGTGCCTTTATACATGGAGGAGCTAAAATCCAGCCCCAGGCTCCCCCATCAAGCCTGGCTCCCCTGCTACCACTGGTTTGGCAGGTGAAGGCTACTCTGCAAATTAACTCTATTGAGCCCCCCAGGTTTTTGCACGACGCTTGATTCAAGCATTGCACAACATTTCTGTTTTTAAACAATAATGCTGCCTAACATCAATGAAGTCAAGAGGCAGAAGAATTGGCCAGATTGGAAACTGCCACGAGCAGGGAGTCAGTCCTCAACCATGGACCCAGGAGATCCTGGGATGTCCCAGAGCATGGGCAGGGAGCGAGGCCAGGTGCTGAGCAATGCCCAGGAGTGGGCCTGTGGACAGGCACCTCACACACACACACACACAGGGACAGGCAGGGGACAGGGGACACTGGGACACTTGGGACAATCAGGGGACATGGGGAGTGATATGGGCTCCTGGCAGCATAGGATATCCTGGAGGATATGGGACATTGGAGATGGGACACGGGGACATCGGAGACAGAGGACATGGGGACAGGGGGACAGGGGGACATGGGGAGTATGCTGTGCTCCAGGCTCCATGGGACAGAGCTGCAGTGTCACTCCAGCACTGCCATCTTCCACTGTCCAGCACTGACTTGCAGGTCCAAAGGGCTGAAAAGAGTCACAAAAAGGAACGGTGGGCTGATTTTTCTCTCCAAGCAGCTTTTATACTTCTCTGATTGCCTGGAGTGTCCCTTGGACCTTTAAGTGATAAACTGCAAGAAAAAAAAAAAAAGGCAGTGAGTGGGGTTTTCCATTTTTGTTTCCCTCTCCATGGCAGAGCATTGCAAAGGGCTTAACAAGCCACCCCACATGGCACAGGGGAGCAATGTCTGTCCTGCATCTTAGCTGCTAAACTGGGGACACTGGGGACACCGGGAAAGTTTCATTCAGCAGAGATTCCAGCATTAGTCTGAAGAAGAAAATTCCATTATCCGGGAGGGGCCATGGATGTGACTGCAGATGGGAAGCAAGGACCAGCTGGAAATTTGCCCAGGAAATGCTTGCTTGGCAGAGACATGTGGGGCTTCCTTTCGGACCCAAGATTTTGGGGAGCAGATGGCAATATCACACCTCCCAGAGCACCTTAATTTTGCATTTCCCACTCTGGCAGTGCAGTTGAGGCTGGAGAGGGGAGGACAAAAGCACAGCCATGTCCAGTGACCTTTCTGGCACTTTCTGCATGTCATACTCTCTGTCAAGAGATTTTCACTCCCAGCAAGCTCGAGGCAGCGTGGCATGCAGTGAATACAATAAAGTTGAATTATCCTGGTGCGAGAAATTTCCCTCCTCCCCATTTGTCAAGCTTTCTGCGTCCCATTCCAGAGCGAAGAAAAATCACCCAGAGATCCATCAGGAAGGGGGAAAAAAAGCCATAAAACCCTGAGCAGTCCCTGCCAGGGTCCTGCATTTCCTCAGCTCACCTCCCTGGATCTGTGCCCCTCTGCCCAGGTGATTTCTAACAAAATAAAATAATCTGCAGTGGGATAGCAGCTGTGTGCTGCAGGCCAGTCCCAGGTGAGGCTGTTTCCAGGTGCAGGTTCCCATTGCCCCCAGGGAAGTGGGGTGGTTTTGCAGATGTTGTGCTCCCTGAGCTCCCCCTCTGCGTGCAGTGTGCTGGGGAGCTCAGCTGCAAAGATGGATTTCATATTGATTTCTATAGCTCTGCTGAAATTCTTTGTTAGGGTGCCAAGCAGCACACGGAGATGGAAAACTGCAAGGATGGCTTGAGTTGCTGAAGGGTTTTCTGAAAATCCAGGAGAATCTGGAAAAGCCACTGAGGAGGAGGAAAATACTCTGCTCTAAAAGGCACAAATGGGGAGATAAAGAGTTTTGAAGGCTACGTGATTCTTCTTTCTTCTGAAGGGAAATTATACCCAAATTCACATCTTCTTCCAGAAGCTTTTGATGAAAGAGCAATTTTGGAATTGAATGGATACGTTAAAAGGCATCCAGGCAACTCTAGTCTGCTTTACCACATCTGTTTTATCTGTGAACACAGACCAAGGACTTTCTTTCCATTCCCTTTTTTTCTACTTTTTCTGGGGGGAAGCTAAAAAAGGTCAAACTCAGTTTGTTTGAACTTCACAGAAGAAGCTGTACTGAACTTAGCAGGAATCCTGGGCGTGAAGGAAGCAGCAAGATGTGGCTTAGGGGCTGGAGGGGTGAAGGGCTAGGGAACAGGACAATTCAGCCCTCAGGCAGGGCCAGGATGATCCTTGTGGGTCCCTTCCAACCCAGGATATTCCAGAAAACTTCATCCTTGCCTTGCAAAGGGTCGACTTCGCCTCCTGAGTTTTTGCTGCCTGCCAAGCCTTGCAGTGCAGTTCATCTCTGATTGAGCTGGGGCTGCCTGCACTCTGCCAGCTGGCAGGAATTCCCTCTGACAGCCCCAGTCTGTCAGCAACCAAATGCCTTGAACTCTGGAAGGTTTCGTTACAGACATTAAAGAAAAATAAAGGTGCTGTCCTTTCAAGGAATTTATTCCTTGAAAAAATAAAAGTCACAAGCCTTTTTAACGTTTAAATAAATTTAAAAGTCAGCGCTTTTTGGTTTGGTCTGTGTAACGCTGTTCTTAAAAACTGCCTTTCAGAGAGGTGCTCCGCCCTCACCCAGTGATGGAACCCAGGGCTCTGCCTCAGCACCACTTTGGTTTCTCTGGGTGCAGAGCTGGACGAGTCAACAAATCTCTGCTCTTTTTCCCCTCTAATAATTTTGATGGGTAGGAATGACCTGTCATGGTTCTTTTGTGTCATTGTCAACAAAACAGAACTGTGGATTCTTCTGTGGCTTGCAAACAGTAAATAACTTAATAATGTCATACCATTATGCAAGAAAACATTTTCTTGACTCTTAAATGAAAGAGGCTTTCCAGTGTGACCGGTTTCTCACTATCATTTGTAGTTTCCTTTGAGTGGTACCAGGAATTCTATGCCTTCCAACCAAAAAAGAAAAAGGAAGTATTATTTGGGGCAGGGGGAGGGATGGATGCTTCACCACGTTTTTTTCTCCCTTCTTTAGCAGGAGGAGGCAAATCCAACTTCTCAAATTCTCCTCCCAGACACTTGGCCCAAGGTTTCCCTCACTCCTGGCCAGCAGTGCTCAGGAAGCCCAGGCTGGGAAAGCAGTACCAAGAGCTTTGCTGCTGCCTTCCATCTCTTCCATCCCCTCCATCCTGTCCCTCCTCCGTCCTGGACAGCTGTGGGGAGATGTTGCTGCTCCTCAGCACTCACAGGTACGTGCAGGAAATAAAAAAGGCATAAAACTCTCAGAAAGCTGTGTGAAAGCAAATCTCAGGGTGGAGAAATGCAAGAATGCTGAAGATACAAGGAAAAGAAACAGTAGAGCTGTGAGCTGTGTAGATATGGGCCTCAGGAAAATATGTTAAGCAAGATAGTAGAAATATGTAAACTTAATAATTAAGCTTTATCCATTGTTTTAAGCTATTACAAGCAAGCGTTGTTCAAAGCAAGATGTAATGCATTTTTATTAATTGGCCTGAGCAAATGCTTGTCAGCTTTTAATATTATGCTATTGGCTAGAAAGTTGTTAAAAGACTTTTTAACAAAGAGAACTTGGTCTGCTGAAGTTGTTCCATCTCCCTTGCTTGGTTCTGTAAAATGAGACTGATGGTTGTGATGGAAGAAAGCTTTGAGAGAGCTGCTCCAGCATTCCAGTCCTGTTGTTTGTGTACATAGATATATGTAAATATAAGGAAAAGAAAAAATATCCCTGGAAAACCCAACAGGCACACACACCACCTCTGTGCCCACCAAACCCACCCCCAGATGAGCAAGCAGTATACATTAATCTACTTTAAAGCATCCTGTAGGAGCAAATAGTTAGCGAATGAAATCAAGGTGAGGAAAAAAAGAGTTTGTGTAAAATAGAGCTGACCATACTTCATACAAATGACATCCTTCCCAACAGTGATGTCATTTTCTGAGCTCATGAAGATGTTGTGTCCCCTCTGGCTGGCCAGATACCTCAGCATTAGGGACCTCAGCACCCTGGTGTTCACAGGGCATCACCAGTTGGTCCCACATGCCAGTGATGCTGTTTTGGTTTGACCCTTTTTTTCCTTTCATTTGTTCTCTGTAGCCTTTACACATAAACTGTAGCTTTGCAGCTTTGTATTGCAGCGTAGTTTCAACACTCTCCTAGACAGAAAGACAAACCAAATTCCAGGATCCCTGAGCTCTCCTGGTTCTCCTTAGACACTGAGGCTGAAACCAGATTTCTGAGGCAGGCTTTTGTAAACAGGGCCTGTTTACAGGCCCTAAGGGGGCCTCCCCACTAAAGGGGGGAGAATCTAGAAGGGCCAGAGAAAAAGGCATCAGCAGAGGTGACATCTGGGAAGCACAGCCCTTTCCAAGGTTGAGTGCCCCAGCCCCAAGAAGCCATGAGCAGGGCCAGATGGGGTCTGTCCTGGCACTCAACAAGCATCACCCAGAGGTGCCAGCATCTCCCCTGGGCTTCTGTCCATTGGGCTGTGCTGGCTCCACTCACTAAACTCGATGATTTCTCTGGGTATTTCATGTTTCTTTGCAGCCCCAAACTACAGCTCAGTGAGAATTAGAAGAGCCACTGCTCTGCCACATTCCCTGCAGGGTCAGTTCTCTGCATCCCTCACAGACCCCAACAAATGACAGGGACTGTCCAGAGGTAAAGCGAGAGCAAAGCCTTTCTTAGGGAACTGCACACTAAATTTGGGTTAATTATGAACACATTCTCCAAGATAGAACTTGAAGGAAGAGCTGAGCATCAAATACACAATGAATCTAATTAACGTGAACACAGCTAATTAGATTTGAATTAGATTTGTTCACAGTATTGCATGTGTGCTCGAAACTGCTGGCTTTATGGGAGTAATTATAAAAAGTTAAGTAGGGTTGGATTCACAAATTCAGCAGCCACAACTATTTCTTTTCAGGCATGTGGTCTCCCACATATTGTTGTTTTATTTTATTTCTTGAAGAAATTGTTGCCTGTGGATCATTTGTTCCCTTAGAATTTGACAGATTTGGGTTCCCAGAGGTGCTGCTCAGGTACAGGGAGGTGGGAATCTGCAGGAGGAGATCCCGCACATCCTGAACAATGAGGGGAAAAAAGCCCCCTCAAAGGAGCCCCTCTGGGCTGAGCCCCCAGGTGAGGATGCTCCTGGAGAAGGGCTGTGTGGGACAGCCAGCACATTCCACCAGCCCAGCCCAAAGGCTAGCACAGCTCCTGAGGTCCCTGGCAGTGTGCTGCTGGTGATGGAGAGGGTCTCTGGATGTTGTGGAAGTGCAGGTGTTAAATGAAATGTACCACAGATCTTAGAAAGACTTAACCCCCAAAGGAAATTAGTCCTTAAAGCTGTTTCTTTCACAGTTTTATCTGATTTCTTTTACATCAGCTCTAAAGGTGAGACTTCTTTAAAGGCATTGTGCTTTTGGTCTGTGTTTTATGCTTCTTACACCTGCTGCTGCTTTTCACTGTCACATAAAGTCTGCTCTGGTTGGGGCTCCAGTCAGTCTCTTTATAGCTGGAAATCCAGTGCAGCTGATGCTGTTGGTTAAAGGCTGCCCTTGTGACCTCGTCCTCTGATCAGTGGATGCAGCCTGGACCAAAGCCCTGCACAAACTCTGCGCAGTGTTCACAGCCCCTGATCTGCAGTTCATGGCCCATTCCTGCTGCCTCAGGAGCCTCCTGCTTGCTGCTGGGGCCTGGTTTTTTTGTACCATACCTGAGGGAAAAATCAGATTTTTGTTCAAGCTCAGTGTTTACAAAGCAGAGGAAATGAACAGGGTGGGGGAGGTGCAATGGAAACTTGCCTGGGAATTTTGGATGCTAGCACATCCAGCAGAGGCAGTTGGCTTTACTTAATTAAAATTATAATTGTGCTGAGATACCTAATTAGATGCAGGCACCTGTAGCCAGACAACCACAGCACTGTGCCTTGGCTCTAGTGGCAGTGCTGCTGCTGCTCTCCCACCTGGAACCGTGTCAGATGGAAACTCTGCTTCACTGGGCACCTGCACGTGCTGGGCCCTTCTCAGGAGCAGCCCTGCAGAGCAATTTTTCAGCGTGGAAATAAAAAAATTAACTTGACCTCTTGTGTGCGCATTTCAGCCAGAGTGCTCGAGAATTGAATTGGTCAAGAAAGATCTTCAGTCACCACTGAAGACTGCTACCAGTCACCACCCTGGTAGCAAACACTCAGTGGCCACTGAGACAGCCCCAGCAGCAGCCACGGCTTTCAGGGTGATGTCCAAAGAGGCTGACTTGGAACAGAGGCTGGACAGAGTTAAAGGAATTAAATGGGGATTTATTAAAAGCCCCTCAAAGGATTCACCTTGGGCAGTGCAAGAGCCCGGCTGTGGCTCCTCCTAAGATGGACTCAGAGTCAGGAGTTTTCACACTTTTATAAGTTTTGGTCCATGTCCATATTGGGGTTCATTGTCCAATTCCAGCTCCAGGTTCTGCACTCCCATCCTCCCAGATTGCTCTCCTCAATTCCCTGCTGGTTGCACTTTTTGGGGCTGAAGCTGCAGCGCTGTCCTTGGTTGTGGGGCTGGAAAAGGATTGTTTTGTGTGACTGAGCTGTGAGGAGAACTTGCTGACACTTGATATGAAGTTCAGAGTCACACACTAATGTAGTACAGAATCTGGAAAGCATGAAAGCTAAAACTGAAGGCATCAAGGGATATTGGGGTTTTTAAATCCCCCACCCAAGTTCAGAGGCTGAAAAGGTTGGATTCATGGGATATGTGCCTTGTTGGGAATGCTCAGCTCATACAAACATCTCCAGGGCTGCAATGAGCTGGGACAGGCAGAGTGTGTGAGCTGGGACAGTCATTCCTGGTCCTGGGGATGGATAGTGCTTCGAAGTGCAGAGCCTGGGGTTTGTGTCACTGCCTACCACCACAGTGCAGAGCATCCTTCTGCCTCTGGCAGCAGATCCCAGCACCTGTGAGCTGCCTGTGCAGCCCTGGCATTGCACACAGACCCTCACATCACCCTGCAGACCTCTCCCAAGCTGGGACAGGGCTCTCAGCCAGCTCTGTCAGGCCATATGTGTGAGAGCTGGCTGGGCCCAGGACCAGGAGTTTGCCAGGTGCTGACGTGCAGCTTTATCTTACAATTGATTCGGGGGCAGAGGGAGCTGGGAGTTAATGGAGCTGGCTGTGGATTTAGACAGGTGAGGATTGTTTGTGCTCCTTCCCTTAATGGGCATGAATCACCAGTGATGGCTTCTCAGTTCCTGCTTCTGGAACGCAAAGGTGCTGCAAGGAATGCAATTCTGGCTGCTCCTGCAGCCCCACCAGCCCCCCCATGAAGTGGTCATGGTGCAGCTTTCGGGCCAGGCAGCTGCTGCAAAGGGGACATTCCACAATTTTGGGTGCTGGGATGGGGAGTGACACCCCTGAACTGCTGGAACAATTCCGTGAGTCACCACGTCCTGAGCTTCTCTCCAGCCCACCCATTTGTCAGGACTTGGCTTGAAGACAAGAGCCATGAATGAGCGATATTCCCACACAGAGCAGAGCAGGAACAGACAGGAATCCGCCCTGCCTTCCCAAAGTGGAGGTTTTGATTACCACGGAGTGCGCAGTGACTGACAAGCTCCTTGTGGAGTAATTATTGTTGTGAAAGTAAAACCAGCGGGGCTCGCCTTGGCACGCACTGCGAGCGCTGCTCGCTCTGTCAGCAGCCCCAGAGGGTGATGGATGTCCACACACAATGAGTGTCTTTGGGGAGCTAATAGCAGCACCCCATATAAGTGGCTAGCTTCTTTTTTCTTCTGCCTTCGCTCAGAGTCAGGATAGAAGCACAAGAGACTGATTTGCTCGTTCAGACTCAGTTGTTTATTAATTCTTATCTAAAGTACAGAGAGTTCTGCAGCACTCGTGGCCAATAAGCTAAAAGAGAGAAAAATGTCCGTGTATCTAGCTAGTTACAAGGTCTTTTAAAGCTAACTATCCAATTAAAAGCTAACACCTATATTATTTATACTAACCAAACTCCTGTGATCCTGTACTGCGGTACTTTCTGTCCAACCAAAAACTACTACCTGAAATCATGAAGAAGAAGGAACAGAAGGAAGAAGAAGCCACCACCCAAGAACATCCATTTTGTCCCATCACCTATTACTGTACTCTAAAACCCCAAATTCCAAACCCTTCACCATGTGAAATTACACATTTCTATTTCAACTACACACCTGTGACTCTAACTCTTATCATTCAAATTTGGAAGCTGTTGAAATCCAGAATGAGCTAAAAACCTGAACCCAAACCATTTCTTCTTAACCTATTAGAATTCCAGTTTCTTAGCACGCCAGGTTATGTGTAAACCATGTATATTATCTATCTTGTTCTATCTAAAAAATGTAAGCAATATTCTTACTATATTTTTATTATGTCTAAAACTATGTTCCTGGAGCCTTCATGAAAACTTGTTTTCTACTCTGGTATTTAGGACTATGTTTTTCAGCCTTATCTAGAACTTGTTCTTCTACACTGCTATCTAAGACCTTTACTCTTTAAAGCACTTAAAGCATATTCTTACTTAGTTAAACTTACTTACTTATCTAAAACTTAAACTTACAACTTTACCTCATGTATGAGTGGCTTAATATACTTCAATCCATCCAAAGGTTTTAATTCAATCCCTGCACTCTGATTTCTCTCTGAAGAATTCAGAGAGGCTTCTGATTTACAGACTCCAAGAGCACGTCCCTGCTGGAAGCCCTGTGCCAGCCCTGGTGCTGGCAGCAGCGCACGAGGAGGCTGCAGGAGACAAACATGATGTTTGCCCCTCGTGCCCAGCCCTTTCCCTCCTGTCAGATGCACAAATTGTAGTTATTGCCATGGTATTTCCCAGTCTTCTCAGAGCAAAAAGCACATCAGTACTTATTTTGTTTTAATTTGCACTTCATTCCCTGCGCGGAGCTTCTCGTGGTTCTATCCCCAAAAATACATTTGGAGGAAAAGGTCAGCTCTTCAGGGCCCAGCAGTCTATAAAGCCCACAGTCAGGGAATATAATAGAGCAGATAGAGTAAAATTGGTTTCTCTGTTACTGAAAGCCCCTCAGGTCACTGGCTTGTTTGCCAGGCTCTGAGTAAATAATTTCTCTCCGTTTCAAGTGCTTCCCAAAGTGCTTCCCAGGGGGTGCCCAGCACCTCCACTGCCCAACTCAGAGCTGCAGGGTGCAAAAGTCTTGCTCCCAAGTCTGGCCATAGGATGTAACTCGGTTTGGAAATTGTATTTGACCTTCCTTGCTCACAAAGGCTTTTCTAGTAGCACAGTGATTTTTCTCTGGGGGAGAACACCCTCTTCATTACTTGGTGAGCAGCTCGCTCCCTCCCTGCTACTGCATGGGTACTACTAGGTGATTTTGGAAACAGTTCCTGTCCAAAGTCCATTCCATTTCAGAGCATATGAAACTCTGGCTGTTTTCTACCAATTTTGTTTCTGGCATGTGAGGAGCAGAGGCATTTCCAAACAGAGATTTGCCCTTGAATGCTAAAAAATACTGGGTTTTACAGAGCCACCAGAGACCTTCCCAGAAGGTACAATGTACTGAGACACCCTTTTCTTAAAAGAGGTGGGGGACAGATGATTCTTTTCCTCTCCCCCTTTCAAACCTGCAGTGGGGAGGATGGCTTCCAACTCCACAGTGGTTTCTGCACATCATGCTGGTAGACCCAAGGGCACCTTGCCTTTCCCAAGAAAAAGAAGCTGGTCCCTCCTCTAGTGACTGCCAAGTTGGGGAGGGAGGTGCAGGGAAGCTGACAGGACCCTGTGTGCTTGGGGAGAAAACTGACTTGATTGTGAGGCTGAGTCCTGTCTCCTGAGAGTTTGGGAAAAACCTTGAACTTGTACTCAGGAAGTATCCGAACATGGATGTGTTATCAGCCAGCTTCCCTTCCTAAACTCATTAGCAGAAATTAATTTCAAGAAGCATTTTGAGAAAAAAAAAAAAAAAGAAATAAATTCTTACTGTTTTAGTGACCAAAGATGTGTTTAAAAAAAAATCAAATCTTTATTTCACATTGAATGGGGCACTTGATTCAACTCATAAGCAAACAACATTGATAAGTACGGCAGAACAAACCCATTCTCATTTAAATTTAGCTTGATTTCTAAATGAAACATTTCTAATAGATCACTGGAGCCTTTCAGGATTGTTTCTATTTAACATTACGATTCAGCAACTACTACATTTGGTGAAAGGAAAAACACTTTGCCAAATGTACAGTCATTTAGGCGAGCCTGAAATGGGCTGAGCAGCCTCTGAACAGATGGTCGTGTTTTCTGAGCCTTGTTTGGATCCCACTGACACTGAGGTTGAGCTGCTGTCCTGGATGATTCTCCCAAGCATGGAGAAAGCCCCAGGTCTTTCTCTCCATCCATGAGAGGTTGGCTGATGTTTGGCAAGACATGCAGGCAGGGGACCAGTCATCATGGGGAGGGCTTTGAACCTCTTCCCCATTTCTCCCCCCGCCTCCCACACCCATAAATTATTCACTCCCTTGCAGGGATCTCATGAATTATTGATCTCAAATTTGGTATCTCCTAGCAACATGTTTGCTTATTCCATTGCCATCCTTGCCCGTCTCCTGGACACATGGGATGCCCCTGGCCCCTCTCCCAGTGGCTGCCCTCTCTCCCCTTGCCCTGAGCCAGGTTTCATAGCATGGCTGAGCCCCTCTCTCTGCCCCTGGGGGAGACGTGGGGAGGGTTTGCTCAAAGCTCTGAAGCTAAACTCTCTTCTAAGGGCAAAACCCATGGGCTCTGTGCCATCCCAGGAATGGTCAGTGCTCCACAGGGGATGCTTCTGCCGGTCTTGATCTGGATCTGCTGCTCCAAAGCTGCTCCCAGAGCCCAGGTCACAGTGTTGGAGTCTGGAAGCTGCTTCTAGGAGTTTCCTGCCTCTTGAAAAACAGGGAAAGGAGGATCAAGGAAAACAAACCAACAGGGTTGAAGCTTTTCAAATAGTGGAACTGGAATGGGGAAAAGACCCCAAAATCACCTCTGTCTTGTTTGGTTTGGTCATTTCCCTGGGAAAGCAGATGAGAATAAGCTTTGCAGGATCTGCCAGCCATAGACTCCCCCAGTATCTCAATCCCTGCAGCCTGCATGGCCATTGATATCCAAAGAGGCTGACCTGGAACAGAGGCTGGACAGAGTTAAAGGAATAAAATAGGGATATATTAAAAGCCCCTCAAAGGATTCACCTTGGGCAGTGCAAGAGCCTGGCAGTGGCTCCACCCAAGATGGACTCAGAGTCAGGAGTTTTCACACTTTTATCAGTTTTGGTCCATGTCCATATTGGGGTTCATTGTCCAATTCCAGCTCCAGGTTCTGCAGTCCCATCCTCCCAGATTGCTCTTCTCAGTTCCCATTGTTTGCACTTTTTGGGGCTGAAGCTGCAGCGGTGTCCTTGGTTGTGGGGCTGGAAAAGGATTGTTTTGTGTGACTGAGCTGTGAGGAGAACTTGCTGACACTTGATATGAAGTTCAGAGTCACACACTAATGCAGTGCAGGATCTGGAAAATATGAAAGCTGAAACTGAAGGCATCACAACTGCTGAAAACCTGTCTGCAGCTGGATGGGTGTGCAGGTGGGCAGCAGCTGGACCCATCCCTGGCAGCTCTTGGGAGCTGACTTCTGCACCCAGCTGTGGGGCGTTCCCCCAAGGCAGGGTGAGCACAGGAGGATGGAGCCAGGCTTCCCTGCTGAATGCTACTTCCAGCCATGCCTGGTTAGGCAACTCCTTGGCACAGTTTTCTGCCTGCAGGCACCATGCTCAGGTGAGTGGGTTCCAAGTTTGCTGTGTCCACTGAGCAAAGGGGAGCCTTTCGTCCCCATCCACTGATCCTTTATAGCTGCCCTCTGAGCTTCCCTGTGCTTGAAGCTGAGCTTGGTTTTGGGGCTGGCATGGGTCTGGAAGGTGTACTTGCTGCAAATCTTTCCTTCCACCCTCTGCAGGTACCCAGTGCCTTTGTTAGGAAGGGGCTGATGCAGCCCCATGCTACAGTCTCCTCTAAAATGCCACCTTCTCTCACGCATAATTCAGAGGCTCCACTAAAAATAAAGGTCCTCAGGCAGCCCCTGAAGCCTGAGTGATTTGTGTCCCTGATCACAGGAGAGGGGCAGAGCTCTGCTGTTCCTTGGGGCCACTTGCTCGAGGTCTGGCCAAGCTCCCATCCCTGCACTGGCTGTGGTGCAGCGCAGGGAGCAGAACCTTGGCACAGGGCAGGATCCCAGTGCCTGCTGTGTGAGGGCATTTCTGGGCTCTGTAGGGACAACAGCCCATGAACTACATCCACTGACCCTTTTTATTGCTTCCCTTGCTGGGCTGTGCAGTGACAAGGACACCGTGGGGATTCCAGGGCACCGTGTCATGCAGAGCAAGAGCAGCAGAGGCTGTTTGCTAACAAGACAACAACGAGATGACTGCATTGAGCTGTTACATGTTGACTTACACACACAAATGCCTGCTGCCAAATCTAGGGCTGTGCAATGTAAAACACCTGCCCATGGGAAAGTGTTTTGAGTGTGCTACATCACTCCCAACACAAGGTTTAATAGCCCTAGATCAGTTTTGATAAAAAACCAGAAATATCAGCCTTCCTCCAATGCTTCCAGCTCCTCTGAGATATTTTGATGGTGTTCTACTTTACTGAACCCAGGCATGCACCTGGGTCCTAATATGCAGCTAGTAGTCATAATTATTCATATTTAGTGACATTCAGTGTAACATTTAAAGGACCAGAAAACTCTGTTCCCTCTTGTTTGGTTGGGGGTTTTTTTTGGGTTTTTTTTAGCATGCTGGCATCCCAGAGCATTGCTAGAAATCCTTTTCTGATCAATGGACAGATAAAGACCTTCCTTATGCTGTCAATTATGCCAATTATGTCTTGTTCTGCCTAGGAAGAGATCCCTGCCAGTTTTCCTGCAAATCTGCAGCAATGGCAGGCATTTCCCTGGATGGGAGTGGCAGGTGGGCACCAGAGAGGATGCCTCTTCCTTTGGTTCATGGCCTTGCTGGCCAACTCCAGGAAAGCAGAGTAAAACCAAAGCAGCCCAGCAGTGCTGCTCTTTGGCCCTGGCTTGTAACGGTGGTATTTGCACCACTTAATTAGTGGTTTGTCTGTAGGTTGTTGTTGTTTTCTTTAATCAGAATTAGGATTAAAAACACAAAGGAGACAAATTTTCTCATGTTTGGACTCAGTTGTTTAATAAATCTTATTTAAAGTAGAGAGAGTTCTGCAGCACTACTAGCTACCAGCTAAAAGTGAGCAAAATGGAGCTGAACCTAGCTAGTTACAAGGTCTTTTAAAGCTAAACAGTCCAACAGAGAATTAACACCTATATTATTCACACTTTTGACCCAATAACCAAATTCCAGTGACCCTGTACTGCAGTGCAGTACTAACTATCCAACTAAAAATTACTGCCTGAAATCAGGAGGAAGAATGAAAAAGACAGAAAGAGACTACACCCAAAAATCTTTCATCTTGTCCCATACCTATTACTATATTATAGAACTTTCAAATTAAAAACATTTCACCATGTGAAATCACACATTTCTATTCCAACTACACACCAGTGATTTTAACTCCATCACTCAAATTTGGAAGCTTTCAAGGCCTCAAGTCAAAAGCAGTGTTCTCCTGGGGGTCAGTGTCAGAAAGCACAGAAAGTTCAAAACTCACAGGTTTCAGGGTTCCAGCTTCTCTGTTTGCACCCTGAGCAGCCAAGAATGGGTGGATTCAGGATGAATTCCAGGGAAAGGATGGGCAGCAGACATGAGCCCCTTTGCATTTTCTGCCGGTCTGTTGGTCACTTCCTGATTTCTCAAAACAAAAGTAGTCCTTTTGCACTGTTATAATAAATAGGTGTGGAGTGACTCTGTGCTCTACTTGGGCAGAGTTGCAGCCCTGAGATCCCCTGGATAAAGCATTCTGCTGTGTGTGCCAGTGTGGTCCCAAGGGCCAGCTCAGGAACCTGTGCAGGGATGGGAGCTTGGCCAGACCTCGAGCAAGTGGCCCCAAGGGACAGCAGAGCTCTGCCCCTCTCCTGTGATCAGGGACACAAATCACTCAGGCTTCAGGGGCTGCCTGAGGACCTTTATTTTTAGAGGAGCCTCTGAATTATGCGTGAGAGAAGGTGGCATTCTGACTCTTTCCCAATGGCAGGACTGAAGCAGTGGGCCCAGCAGCACAGGGTGCACTGAGTGCTGAGCATCTGCATGGAAATGTTCCTAAGTAAGTAATTGAGAAGAACCCTGTCCCAGACACTTGCACAGCCCCTATGGATCTTCAGATCCTATGGATCTGCAGGACCCTGGGACAGGCAGGGGTACGGGGATGGCTCTTGAAGACTAACAGATCAGGGGCCTGCAGATGTGGATGAGAAAGCAGCTGGGGACTATGTGGTCAATGACATTTAATTTTTGATATTGTTTCCCAGAATGTGGCTGTTGGTGTGGGACTTCCCCTCCTGACACTTTTAAAGCAGACCTCATCTCATTTTTCCTGCTCTACTCTGATCTAACTCCCTGGGAGACAGTGGGGTGAGCCAGGGGTCTCCTTGCTCAGCCTAAGAAGGGGTCCACAGCCCTAGAGTGTGGCTTCAGGGAGCCTGGGAAGTGGCTGAGATATATCTCATTGGACAGGAAATCAATACCTAGTTTTAAGATACTTTTCTATTGCTGTTGATTGCTTTATATTATATTAAGAGCCCTTCAGGGCTCTGTCTTGGAAACAGAGCTCTTTAATACCTTGATCAATGGCAGAGAGAGAGTGAGATCGGGTGCACCTCAATGAGTTTGCAGATGACACAAAGCCAAGCGGTGCATGACTCAACAAAAGGAAGAAATGCCATCCAGAGGTGATGCCTTCAGTTTTAGCTTTCATATTTTCCCAAATCTGCACTGCGTTAGTGTGTGACTCTGAACTTCATATCAAGTGTCAGCAAGCTCTCCTCACAGCTCAGTGACACAAAACAATCCTTTTCCACCCCCATAACCAAGGACAGCGCTGCAGCTTCAGCCCCAAAAAGTGCAAACAGCAGGGAATTGAGGAGAGAATCTGGGAGGATGGGAGTGCAGAACCTGGAGCTGGAATTGGACAATGAACCCCAATATAGACATGGACCAAAACTTATAAAAGTGTGAAAACTCCTGACTCTGAGTCCATCTTGGGTGGAGCCACGGCCGGGCTCTTGCACTGCCCAAGGTGAATCCTTTGAGGGGCTTTTAATAAATCCCTGCTTTATTCCTTTAACTCTGTCCAGCCTCTGTTCCTGGGAATCTCTCTCTGGACAATCTTGGGAAGAGGGACAGGAGACCCTGAGGTGTGGGAGAGTGCCCAGCAAAGGGGAACAAGTCTGGGGAAGGGTCTGGAGCATTAATCTGAGGAGGAGTGACTGAAGGGCTTTTTGGTCTGCAGAAAAGGAGGCCTGGGGGGAACCTTATCTCTACAAATTCTTTAAAGGGGATTGTAGACAGGTGAGAGTCAGACTTTTGTCTCAGGTGATAAGTGACAGGACAAAAGAAAATGGCCTCAAGTTGTGCCAGAGGGGGCTTAGACTGGACATGATGAAAAATTTCTTAACTGGTTGTCAAGCACTGGAAACAGGAATTCTTCCTCATCCTCTGACCTTCTCTGTTAGCCAAAATAGTGCTTCTTGCTTCACAGCTACAAGTTCCAGCTCGGAAAACACATGTAATTGAATTGGAGACAGCTGGTGGGAATTGCAGAGAACCTGGAAGATTTACTGCAAGATAGCCAGAGTTGCTACACCTGGCTGTGCCCTCAGCCACAGCACCTTCATCACTTTCATTGGCATGTCCACAGAAGAAAAGATCAGATAGTAGAGCTGTAACACAGGAAAAGGAAGGAGGTAGAAGGTGGGGAGATGTGCAAGTTCACCTGCACCATCTGGTAGATGAAGACATTGAAGAAATATCCCTGGGTCCTTGGATGGTCCCAGGGTAACCAGTGCTCTAATTTCTCCTTCCCCAGCATCAGAAAGCACAAACCTTGTTGGGGTCCAGCATGGATTGAAAGGGCTGAAAACCAGAGAAGTTCCCAGTGTTTCCTATGCCAGATAAGGAAAAACCCCTTGGCTGCAGAGTAAAGAGACAAAAGCTACTGTGCTTGGAACGCTGGGACGGGAGGAGCTGTTTTTCCCTTTTTAATCTAAACAAAGCAGGCACCTGATGGGGATGGCAGAGCACGAGTGCCTGGCTCAGATGCCAGGGGGCTGTGCAAGCAGGAGCACTGCAGGACCCTTGAGTACTCTCATCTCAGGAGCAGTAGGATTTTTGCTGTATCTTTCCACATAATTCCTGAGCACTGCTGGCTGAAGCCCTGTCAGGACCCCTCCCAAAGGCAGCAGGCAGGGCAGCAGCTCTCTCTGCACCTTTGATGGATGGGCAGCAAGGGCTAAATGTGAGAGCACCTGGGCTGAGCTGGCCTGAGGGAGGAAACAGCAGGGTCAGGTATCCACAGCCAGGAGGGGAAGGCAAATTGTGGCTCACAAAAAGCCCTGGGCTGCATCTCTGCTCTCCTCCAGCAAGGCACACGGTGGGCAGCACCTGACACATGTTTTATTTCCTGTGAAAGAGGTGGAGAATGGGAAATTATGGGGGCACAGACAGCCCATCTCCATGTCTGGGCTGGGTGAGAAGGAGGTGGCACTGCACTCCTGGGGGGCTGGATCAGAACCCAGCTGGCTGGCAACTCAACAGGGTTATTTGGCCACCACTGAGGGTCTCTGGGAACATGACCTGCCTTGCCAGTGACAGAAATGCTGCAGCATTCCCAGATCTGTCCCTTTGCAGTACTTCATAAATTCACCTGGGGAATCTTTGTTTTAACAGCATAACCCATTTCGCATGTTCTAATGTCCCCTGCTGAAGCGACAGGTTTAACATTCCCCTTTATCCAACACAGATTGTGCCACTTCTGGGTAATGTGTGAACAAATCACATTGTTAGCACAGTGTAATAAACCGCTTTTATCTCGTGCTGGGACAAGCCACTGAGGCCTCACCAACACAGTGGAAAAACTGGGGGGCAGAGGTGAAACCAGCTGATATTGGCACTGTGCACAAAGGCTGAGCCCCCAGGAGGGAGGTGGTGCTGCCTGAAAGGTGGCACAGCTCCCAGGGATGCTGTAAGTGCCACAGAAATGACCTTGGCATCCCCTGAGAGTGAAACAAGGGTCAGAGGCCAAACTCCCCTTTTGCCTCCTGCCACTTGCTCCAATGAGCAAGGGGAAGGCAGCAACAGCGAATGCCAAATTCCTTGTTGGAGGCAGCCCTGCCAAGCCCCTGCCGCATCTCTGCATGCTGAAGACATCCTAATCTGTAGCTCACAGTCAGAGTGAAGTAGCCATCTGATGTCCCTTTCAAATCCTGGTGGTGAGAAAATGGGACAAGGTACGTCAGTATCTCACCACAGAGTCTTGGGACAGAGGACCCCAAAGGAAGCTTGGCATGATATATTTATTATTCCCATAAAAGTGAATTTTTCAGGGTTTCTTGCCAGATGGCTCCTTTGATAAGGACCTGTTCATTCATTGGGGTGGTCAGATCTATGTAACTTCATGCACTGGGGTAAAGAATAAGCACTGCAGCAGCAGTGCTTAAAAATATAATATAATATAATATAATATAATATAATATAATATAATATAATATAATATAATATAATATAATATAATATAATATATCAGTTTGCACTGACCCTAAAAGCCACAGGGTGTATTTGCTGTTGAAGAAGAGGTTTTAAATGTGCTTTGCATGCTTTAGCATCATTAATGGCTTAATGAACAAGCCTAATAATGACTTTTGAGTTGCATATAGGCTTCCATACAGATGTTTAGCATCCTCCATGGGACTGAAAAGATGATTTCCCTTTCTCTGGAAGCAAGCTGGGAAGAGGAGGAGATGCACAGTGGCTGAAAGGAGCTGGAGATGTGATGCTGTGTCAGCAGCACTGGTGGCTGCCTGGGTCTGACCAGGAGAGCTCTGCAGGTGATGGAGCCCAGGAAAGCTGAGGCTGATCCAGGGAGACACAAAGGGAGGGTGGTACCTGCCTTTGGTGGGGGAGAGGGAGAAAGAAATAGGTGTGGGGGTCCAGCAAGAGAATAATGCAGGAGACAGAGCCTGGGACAGGGTGGCTGGGGAGAGGAGCTCTGGTGGCTTCAGCTCCTGCTGGAAGAGCACTTGGAGAAAGCTGCATGCTCTGCACCAAGGTTGTCCTGGAGCATTTAACCAGTGACACCCTGGCACAGCTGGACACAGCTGGACACAGCAGCCACAGGTGGGTGGCCCAGCAGCCAGAGGCTGTGACACAGACCCAGGCAGGCTGGTGGCCCAGACCAGACAGGTTGGTGGCCCAGCAGCCTGGACTGTCCTGTCCCTACCAGAGTCCTCCAAGGGGACTCTGTGCCCCTGTCCCTGCAGAGCTGGGGGCTCTGGGCTGCTCAGGCTGTTCTGTTCTCACCCCAGGAAGGACCCAGCTGTGTCTCTGCCCACAAGTACAGGACGCTGCTTCCAGCTCTGCTGCCTGTGTGATTTTTTCCTCACTGAGTAAAAGAGAGGAGGGACTGGTGCACTGTAATGATTTTCCTCTCCTTACATTTGGCTGCTCATTGACACTGGCTCAAACACAAGGAGCATATCAAAAAGGAGCAGCAGTTGCAGGCAGGCTCTCAGGAAAGCCTTTCATCTCCAAACCAGGCCTGCCTGCATGGCTGCAGGGCTCAAAGAGAAGCACTTCTGCCCTGGACACACAAGGAAAAGGAGCAGAATGAGAAGGCTGTGGATATACTGGAGACAGCAAGACTTCGAGGTGGGCTGAGCACAGGTGAGGAGCGACCAAGTCCACCAGAAGGCTCAGGGGATGCTGCTGATGGCTGCAACTACAAAATGGGAGGGTTATTGAGGGAACAGGCGAATTCCGCACAGAGAAGTTCAAAGTAAAGCTTCCTGAGGAGCAGACCCAAAGGAAATGCAGTGTTTCCCACCATCTCCACATCTCTGTGCTCCCTTTCCCCTGCCCCTCCCGAGCTGGCAGAGCATCTCACAGGGGTTTTTGCTTCTACCCCTCCTGGTGCAATCCCTTTCTCTTTAAACAGCGCTGCCAGCAGCCACCAGGTGGGAAGGGGAGTTATGTCTGCCTTGTGAAGCTGCCGGCTGGAGTTACAATGAATTTACACCATCAATCTTGTGCCCGACCCCTCTCTCAACCTTGGCTTGGCTACAACTTCTCTACTGCAAAAATAAAAAAAAACCCTTGATGGGTGGAGGCAGCACTTTGTCCTGGTCAGGAGCAAGAAGCTCACAGCTTCCAGCTGCTAAGTGGGTGTTGGAACCCTGGAAACTGAGAATTTTAGACTTTCTGTGCTGACAGGTGAGCACAGGTTAGCCCTAAAGCCCTCTTAGAGGCTTATCCTTCTAAAACTACCCCACTCATGGTCCAACAGGTCATTGATCATGCAGGCTTTTATTAATGAGCGTGGACTGTGCTGATCAGCCAGGTAGCAAATGCAGTGTAATTCTTCTAAAGTGCTGTGCAGCTGTGGGTGAAGGCACTGTCAGGGCACAGAGGAATTATGAGTGCTCGTGAGGAGTTTAATGCTGTGCACAAATGGACTGGTAAGATCTTTGGACCAATGAAAAGGAAAAAGCTGAGGGGAGATATGGTTGGTATTGGCATTTACTGATCTGCCTACACATCTAAAAACACTTGTAGGAAAACCTAGAGAGCTGAAAGAAGGGTCATCTCTAAAAGCCACTTTACAGGGAAAAACATAGTGGTTTCAGCCCATTTAGTTTGTCCCGAAGATTGAGATGGTTTAAACAGAGTTTTGTAAAAATCTGTGTGAGGAGATTATGCTTCCAAGTCTATTTATTTAAAGGCTTGTTTATATACAGGGCTTTTAAAGCAAGCAAAGCCATAAAAAATATTAAGGACAGGATGCCCTCATGTATTTTTATGCAGCGAGTGTAATTGACCCTCAGATGTTCCACCACAACTCCAATCAAGCTTTTTCATCATGTGGCATTTCAAAGACAGATTTTGATGACTCTTCAAAGAGCCAGGGTGTAGCTGGAACAAACTGTCTGGAACAAGCTGGAGATGATGCTCTGGGGTGGCCTGAGCAAAGTCCTGCTCAAGGGGTGTCTCTTGGGGCACTGTTCTTTGCACAGGAGCAGGTGGGTGGCTGGGGACAGTCCCCACACCCTGCTGAGGAGGGGGCTCATGGCACAGCAGGCTCCAGGTGACGGCTGGCAGGACAGGTGGTGCTGGTGGCCCAGGAGAGGCACCAGCTCAGGGCACCACCCCTTGTACCTGAGCCCAGCAGAGACATGGGGAGAGCACAGGGGAGAACAGAACGCAGGCTCTGCTCCCTCGATTTTTGTTGCTGGGTAACTCTATTTGCCCAGCATGGAAGGACTCTGTTTTCAGAAGACTTCAAAGAAAAAGCCTTACTTCTTCAAACATAAGAAATGATTAATCAGAAACTTTGCTTGGTTTTTAGGTTTAGAATTTTTTTTTATGCAACTACAGAAAAAACACAAAACCAAAGAAAGAATAAGCTTAAAAACTTTTCAGTGCAAACCTGAGCATATCTGTTTGGTGCTCTAGGCTAACCTCATCTTAAAATTAAATCCTACTTCATGGTTTCGAGGCCGTCATAGGTGTGGTAGCACTTGAGACAAAGAGAGACAGAGCCCTTGATGTGGCACACAAGGGAAGAGTCCTGACCAAGCAGGGGCTTCTTGTCTTATTTTCAGACCACGGGCTGATTTTTACCTCGAGCGCAGCCCTCTGCTGCTGCTCCTCCTGCATCATTTGCAAACTCCCAGAGGTTCTCTCTGTTAAGCATGAAGTTCTACGCAAAAGCTTCAATTTCTCTCTTCTCCCATGGTCTGCTCATGGGTCTTAGCGCAGGCTTAAAGTCAGCTTGAAAAAGGTGCATCAAGTCAGACCTGCCAGAGCCTTCTGAGGGAGCAGGTCACTTCCCTGTGCCCTCTCTGCACGGGTGGTTTCGGGAGCCAGCATCACCTCTGCTGCCTTCAGGGCTTCCCCTGGCAGGTTTTTCTTTCCCCAGATAACAGATGAAACTATTATCTCCATTTAAATGCCACGGATTTCTCTTCTGCTTGTCACAGCCCACGTCAGAAGCAGATCTCGCGTCACAACACAGCCTGTGAAACGCTAATCAGACACCTGATGGGAAATGTTTGGAACAATGAGCTGAAAAGAGCCGTGAAACTCATTCCCGGCGGCAGGAGGAAAGCTGGGGGGAAGAGAGTTTGGAGTTTGCTGCGGCCCAGGGAAGTGCTGTACTTCTCAAAAAGAGGAGATAGACGTGAAGCAGCGCAAAGCCCATCTTCTGCCTGCTGTTTAGCAGGCACTAAATCAAGTACAGTGATCATGGCAGGATGTTTCACAAGGCTGGTCACTGCCCAGCTTTCCTTAGGGAGTGTAAATACCAGTGTGCAGGGAAGAGCCCGTAAACAACAGCCAAGCATTCAGCAGCTGAAGAGAAGCAGCTCTGCACCCTAACCCAGAGCAGCCTCCTGTTATAAGTACATATTATAGTATTGGCTTTTTGCAAATATTAAAATGAATGCTATATGTATAATGCTGGAAAACTTTGCTGTATGAATATAGTTTATTTTAGTTCTGCTATTAAAAAAACTTAGAAATTGTAGTGTGAGAAGTTGTCTTGGACTATAACATGGTGATGTAAAAAGCTTTTTGTTCATGTAACTAACTCGGAGAATGGTAAAAAGATAATCAGAAAATTCTTCACATTCTTGGATTATCCTATCTGGATGAAGACAGGGGTGACAATCACCAGAACTCCAGGGAAAGGATTTATTGATCTCTGTTATCAGGGAGTTTGTGACAAGAAGGAGCCACAAGGAAAAATAATTTAAAAAGTAAAAATGTTGATTTACAGGTGGGGGAGAGGGGGGTTTATTTTGAATTGTGCATGAAGGTCTATGAATATACAACATGTTGATGCATTTAACAAAGTGTTTTCTGAGTTAGGGTGTGCTCTTGGCAGAATGCCAAGCACCTGACCCTTGTAACTTTTTGCTTTATTGTCTCTTACTGTCTTTTATTAAACTTTTTAAAATCTACCAGGGAAACTGCACCACGTTTTTCACAATCCCAATGTCCAGTTGAGCTCCCTGAGCTTTGGGCCACACCTTCCTCCTCATCCTCTGCCTCCAAGGAGGAGCTGCCCCCTGTCAGCCCCAGCACTAGGCAGGATGCTCATCAAAGACCCAGCCCCTGCTGAGGGATGCAGCGCCTTCATATCATGCAAACTGGTGAGAAATACATAATGCATGGCTAGAGGCAGAGCTGCTTCTTCCCCAGGACATTTTAAAGCCTCTCTGTGGATGGCTGGGGCCTTGGGCTGGCTCAGGCATGGCTGGGTAAGTGTTTTTCAATTACTAGCTATGGGTAAGTGTTTTCCTTGATGTTCGTAGGAGTCCTTGCTTTTTCCCACCCACTTGATGCTCGGGCTTCGTCTTCTGCCTCCAAGGCCAAGCAGAAGAGGACTGCAGTCAGAAAATGTGTGATTCATTGCACCTTCCTGCAGGGAGGGAAGCACCAAAGGAAAGAGTGATTGATATCAGTGTACACGGCTGACAAAATCTTTTCATCTTGGTGCTGGTATCAGCAGCTCTCTGGTCCCAAATTCCTCTCAGAGGCTCTCCATACACTTCTCCTGTGTATGGCAGTCAGCTCTGTCAAATGAATGGCTAACTCCTGGGTAAAATGAGAGGCAGCTTTTTTCTCAATACCTAATGCTTCAGATTGCTGGGCTTGATCCCTGCCAGTGGGGGAAGGACAGGGGCCAGATGAGCCAGCATTCCCCCTCCATCCTCCCTGCTCTCCTGGCCAGACAAGGATTTAAATCCCTCCTTCCCTTGGGATATCTGCTCCTTTGAGCAGCTGCCCTGGCTTTTTGCTGCTGCACAATCATGCTTGATTAGTTCCTGGAAATACAGAGCATTATTTCCATTGCAGTTTGTTACAGTCACTGAGATGTAAACTCAGGAGGAGGGGAACAAGAGGATACTGTAGGTGAAGGTTTCCAGCAGGCAGAGGAAAAAAAAAAAAAGCAGGAAAATGAAAGCCTTGCCATCTAATAGCTCAGAAAAAGCTCGTTGTAAGGCAGTGTTATTGAGGAGCCCTGCCAGCCTGAAGAGCCATTTGCAAGGGCACTGCTGGGAGGCAATCCTGCAGGAATGGCATGGCATGGCATGGCATGGCATGGCATGGCATGGCATGGCATGGCATGGCATGGCATAGGAGAGGAGCACAGCAGTGGGGCCAAAGGGCTGGCAGGAGAAGAGCTGACTGCACCTGGACTGGGTTTCAGGTGCTGCCTCAGCTCCTGTGGCATGCACTGCCCTTTGGAGAGAGGAAATGCACTGCTGAATATGGAAAATCAATGCTTCTGTTGGTATTTAGGGAATTCCTGCCAGGTGCCACGTGCCAGCTCTGTGTGTCAAACCAGAGCAAAATGTGACCAGAGTGGCAGACCCAGGGTGCCCATCTGGGACCCCGTGCCCATTCCTGGTGCATCATCCCACCTTGACAGCATCATTTTTATCACTGCATGGATGCCTGCTGGAGCAGCAGGAGCAATCCTTCAGTGGGAGGAGGAGGCACTTCACTGGCACTTGGCAAAATTCAAACTGAAACCAACCCGTGGGTGGTGGCTTGAATCCTTGCCAGTGGGAAAGAAGGTGAGAAAAATAAAATTATTGCTTTGCAGTAATAACCTTTTTCTCTTGGGTTTATCTAGATTCTTAATGCTATTCTTGATCGGAAAAAAAGAAGACAAAATGAAAGGAAAATTCATTTAATTAAAACAAGTCTGAAAAAGAAAATGTAATGATAATGCAAATGTCCAACACAGCTCGTTTTGCAAAGCCAGGAGGTGAATGGTCCCTCTGCTGTCCCTGTGAAAAATAAATGGAGAGACACCTGAATGAGGGAATCCCAGGAACAGATTGAGCCTGTTTTGGCATTCTCTGTGAGTGAGTCATGTCTGTGTGAGAGAGAAAAGCTGCTCAGGACACCATGGGAACCTTGTAGCTGTGCATTTCCAGAACCCACTGGGGGCCAGATGAGCATTTCCATGGTCCAAACCCATCTTCTCCATAGGGTCCAGGCAGGCAGAAGGACAAGGGCTGGAGCTTGTTCATTGCTTCTTGCCAACAGAGTTATGCAGGGGGAAAAAAAACCAAACCAAACCAAAAAAAAAAAACCCCAAAAAAACCCCAAACAAACAAACAAAAAAAAAAACCACAAAAAAAACCCCCAAAACAAAAACAAAAAAACAGAGGTTTTGCTCAATAACAAGCACACAGAGGGGAAAAAAAAAGCAGGGCAGACCCTCGGTCCCTCAGATTTAAGCACAGGACTCTGTGCTGAACACTCCCTGCCACAAAATACATGAAAGGGCAGAGGAATGTGAGGGTGAGAACTGCTCCAAGCAGCAAGAACAGCTCTGCAGAGCTGCCACCAGGTTCTGGAAGGGTTGGGTTCAAGGATGGGGTGGCAGATGCCGAAGGCTGACTGGGAATGAGCCATGTGGCAACCAAGCAGCTTAAGGGGATGTGTGAGTCCTGGCACATCACACTTCCCTTGCCACAGAGAGCCACGGGAAGAAATGACCATGGGAACCGAGCCAGGGAGGGGGAAGGAGCCACCAAGTGTTCCTAATATTCCCCAGATTTGGCTCAGCTAGACGTGAAGCAGGAAATGTGATAAGGATGGAGATGCCCATGGAGCAAGCTCCACGATCAGATGGCCACCAAGGTGTGTCAGACACACCTTCAGTGTCTCTGTGGCCTGAACCAGCCCTGGGTGCCAGGAGCCAGGATCAGAGGCTCAGTCCGCACAGAAAGGCTGTGGGAAAAAAAAGGGAAAATTCAGCACTCTGCCTGCTGCTGGGCACAGCACCTTCCACAAGGGAAGTCAGTCAGGGCTGTGAGGGAGGAATTACCACTGGCCTGGGGCTCTCGGTGGAGGCAGAAGTCTTCTGAGCCATCCCTCTGAAGGGGCAGCCAGAGCCTGCCATGGCAGCAGGGCTGGCATTTTGGGGTGGGTGATGAATTTAACTGTGCTCCTGCCCCAGGGGAGAAGTTGCTCTGCCTCAAGAAGATGAGCCTTGGCACGGGGCTCCAGCCAGACCAAGCAAAACAGCATGGCCAGAAACGCAATCAGAAATGCAATCAGAGCTGGTCCTGCTGCTGTCAGCATCTCACCCAGGAGACTCTGCCAAAGGCAGCAGGGCTGAGGGGCTCAGAAAGCCCCGGGGAAGGTGAGCAAGCCCAGGCTGTGGGCAGGGTGGTGGCTGGCACCGTCACCCACCAGCCCCTAGCACGATGCTGCCCTGGTTTGGAGCCTGGCAGGACACATGGCTCCGTGGCCACAGCCAAAATTCATTTATTGTGAAAGCTGAGCTCAGAGCTGCTGTGGATAACCCAGCCTGCAGATAACATCTCCAGCCCTGCCAAGGGCCAAGGCTGATTTACATGCTCCCTTATAAATTTAGTGACTTGGAGTTAACAAGAGCAAACATAGACACCAGCATTCAGATGACAGCTCTCTCCTCCCTCTGCAGAAATGTTATGGCTGAAATACTGCCTGGAATGAGATTTTATGTGGTTGAAGGGATTTGCTTTTGGGGCTGCACTTGGGGAAGCAGCTCAGAGCTCCCCAGGCTGCCACTCTGGCCCTTGGGGAGCTGATGGGAGGGGGTTCTGCTGCCAGCAGCACCCAGAGGATGCCCCATGAGCATTCAGAGGTGTTCTCTGCCAAGTAACAGGGCCCTGGAGTTAAGAACACACCAATAATTCATAGGAAGAAATGAATTATTAAATAAATGCTCATTATTGCCATCCTAATTAGAGGCCACTCATTTCGTACCTAAAAGGTGCTCTAGTGTTCTTGCTGAATCAGATCTTGCTGGTCTCACATCTGGAGGTTTCAACACATCTGCAATGTTGGAAGGTAAAAGCAAAGCTGGGGGAGCCAGGGCAGGAACCTCAGGGGCAACCTCACCACTCACTCAGCGGTAAAACAAAGAATTTAGAAAATGCCTTTTCTCCAATCCCTGGACAATTTCCAACACGTCAAATCACCTTGCTCTACACAGCTGCAATATATCATAGCAGGAGCAGTTTGGAAGCCAAAGGGTCAGTCTGCAGGACACAGACCTGTTTGTGGGAAGCCAAAGTTTGTCCAAAGGCTCTTAGGTACCCCTGGGAGCATCCAGGCTGCCTCCCCAGCCCTGTGGAGCTGCGTGTGCCAGCTGGGCTGATACTCTGAGACCTGCCCCGTGGTGGGCTGTGTGCTTTGGCAGCTTCCCCAGCATCTCCTAGGAATGCTGCTAATGGGCTCCACGTGGGTCCCTGCTGCTGAGGGAAGGAAAGACCATTACGGAGAAATGGCAGCTTTGCCTGATTTGTGTGAGTTTCCTTGTGCTTTTATGGCAGCCCATAAAATGGATCATCTGTCTTTAAGGAGATAGGCAGGTAATCAGCAGCTCAGCTGAGCTCTGCCTGGCCCCTGGTTCGGGTCTGGGAGCCTGGCAGCCCCCGGGGGAGGCTCCGGCCACCTGGGCCACGTCACTGCTGCGTTTTTCACCTGCAGGTTCAGCGACCTGGGGGCTTTTTGGGGAAACGCCCCTTTCTCCTTAGGAAGACAGCCACAACTCTATTTTCAGCGGAGCTTTCCAAGGCACTTATTTACCAGCGCTGCCAAGGGAAGCTGTTATCACATTGGCACTGCTGACAGCTCTGTCTGCAGCTGATTTTCCAGGGGAAGCCCCTCAAAAGCGCTGGATGCAGCTGCACTTGAAACCAGTGTATCAGCACCTGAGTCAAGGGACACTGCTCTCCTTATCCTTGCTGGACAAAACCTGTCCCTGCTGAGCAGAGCTAGGGCGTCCGAAAGGTCTTAGATACCCCTGGGAGCATCCTGCATCCTGCCTGCTCTGGGAGCTGGATCCTCCCCAGCCATCAGCAGGGTTAGGTGTCAGTGCCACGATGGTCCCCGCTGAGCATCACCTGTGAGTCAGCCAGATCCAAACCTGGTCTCCTGCCGTGCCTGTGATGTGCAGGGGCTCTGGAGCAGCCCTCCTGCAGGCTGTGCTGCTCTCTCCGCCCTGCTTCTCTCCGCTGCTCATTAGGTAATTACCTGGGCAGTCAGCTGGGCTTGCCCGAATGGGTTCATTTACTGCACAGCCATCCTGCCAAGCCTATGAGCTGGGAAGAGCTGCTCCCAGGCACTAATGCAGATCCTCAGGATCTGCGTCAGCAGACACTGAGCTGCTCTGGTGGAGCAGACAGCAGCAGCCACCCTCTCTGTGCCCTTCTGCAGGGTAGTGCTGTGCAGGATCCCTGTCCTGTCCTGTCCTGTCCTGTCCTGTCCTGTCGTCTTCTGCTGCTGCTGCCAGCACCCCCATCCTGTGCCTGCTGCCACATCAGGGCACACTGGGGAGCTGCCATGGGGCATCCAGCCCTGCTCTGACGGGGTCTCCATCCCTGCACAGCACCTTTGGACAACCAGGGGAGCAAGGGGACGCTGTCCCTGCAGAAAGGGACATGAGGGATCCCAGGGCATTTCTGGGCTGTGCAGCCCCACTCAGCCTTGTTCCAACAGCACGGTGGGGCAGGCAGCGCTGGGAGCATCCTGTGAAGATTCCAGCCTTATGTCAGTCTCCCATTAATTTCCTGGGGTAATGAAGAGGTAATTAAATTTTGCAGTGGAAGGGAAGCTTCTCCAGTGGCGAGAGCATATTGTAGCTGCCGAGCTCATCAGGGGAAATGCTGGGCTCCAAATTAAATGCATTTACTGTTTCATGTACCCTCACTTACAATCGTTGTAATGAATCTGGGAATTAATTGTTTGCCCATTTAAAACAAGTCCCCTCTTGCACTGTGCCACACTCCCCTCCTCCCAGCTCTCTGTAATTTGATATTTCAGTTAGAAAACAAATTGACATTCATTGGAAAATCAATCTTTTCATTGTTTAACTCTCATTTCTCCCGGGAACGTGGGAGTGGAATTGCATCCTCTGACAGGAGCCCTTCCTGAATGCCTAATTGGGGCTGGGGGGAGCAGGGAGTCTGCTTGCCCCCAGGAGCCAGCAAGACCCAGCTCTGGCAGCATCCCTGGTCCAGAACACGAGCAGGTTGCCTGGGTAATGAGCCCAATAATAGAGCCTGTCATTTATTAGCTGGGATAAAATAGGAAGTGCTTGTTGTGGCAGGGGGAGACAGCAACAAAGAGTGTGAAGAACAGCCCGAGGGCTTTGTATTTATCCATTTATCCGGGCTGGGGAGGGCAGAGACAAACAGAATATGGAATTTTGTGTAAGGCTGAGAGGAGCACGGGGTCCCCAGAGTGGCCTCACATCCCAGCCAGCCATCCCCTCTGCAGGAGGACAGAGCAGCGCCCGCTTTTCCTTCCTTTCTGAGCACCCCGTGCAGCTGGCCTGGGCAGGAATCCTTCTGCTTCCCACGGAGGCACTCGCTGCTGGAATAAACTGCTATTTTTATGGGTAACATTGGTCGTCTTTTACGCTTATTGCCAGAAAATGAATAGCTACTTTTATGCAAAAAGGTTTTACTGTGGTATCAGAAAGCGCTAATGAATACACAGAACCAAATTATGTGGTTACCCCGTGAGCCAAAACGCCTGGACACAGATTTACAGCAAAACGAGTGGCAGGAAAAGATAAAAGCCTTCAACCAAAGTGGGTCATATAATTAATACAGGGGAAAATAAATTCCTGAAAAATTGAGCTGTCAGTCCCTTCCATCTGGACGCCCAGCTCCATTTCGAAGCTCAAGAAGTTGCAGTCCCAAGGAGTTAATGCAGCAGATAAAGCCCCACAGCAGAAGCAGTGCAGTGGTTTTGGTTTACTAATTTGAATTTTTTTTTGTTGTGAGGTAGGATTAGGAGGAAGGTAAAACAGGTTTATCTTTAAATGGTACAAAGAGAAACTTTATTATTAGAAATTATAAGGGGAAAAAAACTTAGAATAAAACTTTAGATTACTTTATTTTCTTTTGCGCTTTTTTTTTTGTGTTCTTCTGTGTTCATGGGGGATGAGGTTTCCTCTGCCAGAGCTTCACCTCCTGCAGGGCGCAGGCAGCACAGGGGCTCCCTGACCTGCCAGAGCTGCAGTGCCTGGAAGAAGCTTCTCCAAGGAAGCCAAAGAGGGGTTCCTCATCAGGGTCTGTAGTCACAGGATGAGGAGTAAAGGGTTCAAACTGAACTGGGGAAAATTTAGATGAAATATAGGGGAAAACTTATTGGCTGTGGGGGTGGAGAGGCACTGGAAAAGGCTGCCCTGAGAAGTTGTGAATGTCCCATCCCTGGAAGTGTTCAGGAGAAGCCTGGGCTACTGGAAGGTGTCCCTGGGGTTGGAATGAGAAGATCTTTCAGGCCCTTTCCAATCCAAATTTTTCCATTATTCTATTTCTATTGCCTGGGAGCCACCCCACAGCCCCCAGGGCACCCCGTGGTAGCTCTGGGTGGGACCAGCCCATATCCAGATCCTCCTGAGGGTCCTGGCAGACCAAGAGGGAAGCCCAGATGTTGGAACCCTGAAGCCTGGGAGTTTTGAACTTTGTGTGCATTCTGACACTGACCCCCTGGAGAACACTGCTTTTGACTTGAGACCTTGGAGAAAGCTTCCAAATTTAAGTAATAGAGTCACGGGTGTGTAGTTAGAATAGAAATGTGTGTGATATCACATGGTGAAGGGTTTGGAATTTGGGGTTGTAGAATATAGTAAAAGGTATGGAATAAGATAAAAATTTTAGGTGTTGTGTCTTTCTGTCTTCTTCCTTCTTCATGGTTGCAGGTAGTAGTTTCTGGTTAGAGAGTGCTGCACTACAAGCCACAAAAGTTTGATTATTAAGTCAAAAGTATAAATAACACAGGTATTATTTCTCTATTAGACTCTTTAGCTTTAAGAGACCATGAAAATAGCTAAATTCAGCTCCATTTTACTTGCTTTTACCTGGTAGTTAGAAGTGTTACAAAACTCTCTGTACTTTAAATAAGTATTTATTAAAATAAATAAATAAATAAATAAATAATATTGATAATAATGATAATAATGATAATAAAAACAAACACACACAAAAAATCTCCTTCATGTTTTTAATCCCAACTCTAAGTAAAAAAAAAAAAAAAAAAAAAAAGTAAGCCGTGCATGCACCACATTTACAGGCAGAGGTGCTCAGTGTTTAAGGTGCAGTCCTGCTGCTGTTCCCAGGAGCCCTGGTGCTGTGAAAAGCAGAGTCTCAGTCTCTGCAGCCCCATCATCACCTTCCCTCCCTTTTCTCATATTCTCACTTAGCAGCACCACACGAGCATCTTTGTCAGCTGCATATTAGGAACTATTCATCATAAAAAATTAAGGGAAGTGAAAATAAAGTGACCTCTCCGAGGACTTCAATTACACTGGAAGGTAATTGTGTCTTCCCCAGGCCTCCATCAGGGTGTTTGGGAGTCTTCAGGAACAATTTATGTATTTATTACCGTTTAAGTCTTCTTAGCCCTCAGCTCTTCCCAGTAATGAAAATATATAGCACAGAACCCAGCAAATACAGACTGAGGCATGTGGAAAATGTGATGGCAATGGCCTCGGCCGTGGAGAGAGAGAAGTGGCTGGAACCCCCCCACCAGCCCCACAGCTGCTCCCACAACAACCCCACAGGCAGCAGGGCAAGAGCAATACCTGCAAGGGGGCAGGGGCTAAAACCAGCCAGTCCAGGACTGGTACCAGCGTAAGGCAGAAAGCCTTTCCCAGGGAAAAAAATACAGATGTATTATTGCTCTTGGCACTAAAGCTAGCTTGGAATTGGGACAGAAAAGCAAAGTAGGCTTTGCTTTGTTTTATTTTATTTTTTACTATTTTATTTTATAATTTTTATTAACTTTTATATTATATTATATTTTATATTTTTATTTTATAATTTATATATTATAATTTATAATTTTATTTTTATTTTATTACATTATCATCTTATTTTATATTTTTATTCTTATTTTGTAATTTATATCTTACATTTTATAATTTTTATTTTTTATTTTATAGTTTTGATTTTGTATTTTATATTTTTTCTTTTTCTTTTTCTTTTTCCTTTTATTTATATATTATGTTACGTTATATTATATTATATTATATTATGTTAAGTTATGTTACATTATATTATATTATATTACATTATATTATATTATATTATATTATATTATATTATATTATATTATATTATATTATATTATATTATATTATATTATATTATATTATATTATATTATTATTTTATTTTGGTTTCTTTCTGCAAAGCCTTTTTTTTCCAGGGAGAAGCAGGGAAGAGCTGCAGAGGGAGGTTCAGCTCCCAGCACAGCAGGAACAGGGATGGGGCTGGGGCTCTTTCTTCCTGGGGGTTCCTCTGCAGCAGAGCCAGGTGAGGTTTCAGCTCACCTCTGAGGTGGCACAGATGAGCTGCAGGTGACCCCAGTGCTGACCACAGGAGCTGCTGGGTGTGGCCACCGCTGCTCCCTCCCTGCCTGGCACAGACACCACAGAACGAGAGGAGATACTGTGAAAAATGAGGTTATTCAGGTCCTCCCCCACCAATTCCCAGCCCTGGAGGGAGCTGAGGATGCTGGCAGCAAAAGAACCCAGCCTTTCTTTCCCCTTCAGCTCTCCCTGGACCTGCACAGCCAAAATCTGTGCTGAAGATGCAACGGAAAAAGAAAAAAAAGTACTAAAAAAAATTAAAAAGAGCCTTCTAAGATGCCACTGGAAAAGCAAGACAAAAAAAGCAATTTTTTTTCTTGTCACAAAGACACCGAGCCCTACACCTTGGGTGAGAAAGAGATGATTTAACAAGAAAAAGATGTCGCTAAATCCCTGGGCTATAAATCATTCTTCTTACAGTCTTGCAGCAAAAACACTTAACAGGTCCTCTGTGCAACAGGGGCGCTGGGGCTGTGTGGGGGATTGCATCTGATCCAGGATAAACGAGCAAACGGGACCAGTCACTTGTTTTATGGTTGTAGGAGAATTACACAGCACCTGGGAAATATCTGAAATATCTGAGTTGCAGGCTAATATCACAAAGACGATGCAGTCAGAAATAGATGTGCCTGGAAGATCCAAGGGCTGTGGAATGGAGGCACCTGGGAGGAGGGTGTTGCAATAAAAACTCTTCTGATCATTCATGCAGGTGGCTTCATCCTGCAGTTTGCAATTTATTTAATTTTTTTTTGGCAAGGAAAAAAGAAAGAAGAGAGAAAAAGTCTGCTGCATTAAAGGAGAAATTTGTGCCAGCAGCCTCTCACCCACAGGGTTGTGATGCTGTGGGGAAACCTCCAGTGAGGATGTGTGTGACCAGGGGGAATTTCCAGAGGATTCAGATGGACAGATCCTGCTACAGAAACCATCAAGCAAGACGATGCTCTATTGCTGCATTGATTTAATTGCTAAAGAAGAGGTAATTGCTTGGGGAGCAATGCCGGTGATCCGATTATAGTCAGTAGGAGCAGAGGGCAGCCCCAGCCAGCAATAGAGCCTCTCACTGCTCCAAAAAAGCTGAAATAAATCAGGGGAAATTACCAGCAAAACTGACTGGGTGGAAAAAAAAACAATAACTAAATGGCTGTGAATGGAAAGTGAAAGAGCTCTTTAAGAAGTGTTATAGAAACAGTGAAGGGAACAAATTTGGCCAGAAGTTAGCCTGACAGCTGTTAGAAATCAGAAAACAATAGCTGGGAAATGAGAAAATGAAAGGTGTCTGAAGAAGATTCCATGAGAAGCACAGTAAATTAGGATGAGAAGAAAAGTAATAATAAAATGTTCACTGTTGATGTAGATGCCTCTGTTCCGAGGAGAAGAATTTAAGCAGAGTGAGGAAAGAGGCAGAGGATCCTCCTGTGGGCAGGAAAGGCTGGCAGTGTGGAAGAGGCAGGCTGGTGTGATTGAAAGAAGGAGGGCATGCATTTATACCAGTGAAGGTGATGGATGCTCTCTCTTCTATCCTCACCAAAAGAATTTAAAATTGGCTGACCTAGCTAGCTGCCTCTCTGGGGCCTGCCACACTGCCAGGGTCACTCCTGCCCCAGGTTTAGTTCCTGAGCCTGGCTGGACCTGCTTTCCCCTGCCTGGAGCACAGGGATAGGGATGGGAACTGAGGGGCTGGGGACTCCATCCACGGTGGATGGCAGTGAGAGCTGTGCCCAAACCTTGGTGAACCCTCTGCCCTGATTTTCAGGTTCCTGTTGATGCCTTCAGTTCTAGCTTTTCTATTTTCCAGATTCTGTACTGCATTAGTGTGTGACTCTGAACTTCATATCAAGTGTCAGCAAGTTCTCCTCACAGCTCAGTCACACAAAACAATCCTTTTCCAGCCCCACAACCAAGGACAGCGCTGCAGCTTCAGCCCCAAAAAGTGCAAATAGCAGAGAATTGAGGAGAGTATCTGGGAGGATGGGACTGCAGAACCTGGAGCTGGAATTGGACAATGAACCCCAATATGGAAATGCACCAAAACTTATAAAAGTGTGAAAACTCCTGACTCAGAGTCCATCTTAGGAGGAGCCACAGCCGGGCTCTTGCACTGCCCAAGGTGAATCCTTTGAAGGCTTTTTAATAAATCCCTGCTTAATTCCTTTAACTCTGTCCAGCCTCTGTTCCAGGTACCCTCTCCAGGCATCCCCATAACCAGCAGAAGGCAGAGCTGCTGTCTGTCCCACATGCTTCTGGAGCACTGCTGGCATGGCTGAGACCATCCCTTCCCAGCCTGCTCTCCTGTTGGACCAGCACGACTCTGTCGTCTTTTGGTTCTAATCTTTCTACTGTGATCCCAAGGAGAACAACCATGAGTTAATGAGGGGTCTTTGTTTTGATGAACTCTGAATGTGCCACAGCAGTGAAGGTGGAATTACTGAGAGCTGGACATTAACCTTCATATGAGCCTAGTCTCGCTGCTTTTCACTCCTTTGGTTGTATTGATCCTCTTTTCTTACCTCGTTCATGCTTCTTCTTTTTTATAAAGACCTAGAAATGAAAGGGCAGCTCAAAGGAAGCACTGCTGCTATAATGAAAAAATATATCAGTTCAGTGTTGTGACTTTCTGGCTGTTCTCTGGGGCCCTTATTCCGTTTGTTTCCACCTGAACACCATTTCTGTACAAAACCCCCAAACAATACTGTGTTAGCCTCAATTCTGATCTGGCTGCACTTTCTACCAGAAAGTTGTTTCAGCTCCGAAATGGGCAGATTTGCTCTTAAGGCCAATGAAAACAAGTCTGCAAGGTTGAAAAGAAGATGTCAAAATCAGACACTAAAGATGACTTAAAATGGTAACAGTTGCACTTGAAGCAAAAATTATATACAAAGCTTTCATCCTGCAATTTTCACCCTCAGACAGCAAAGTGCTTTACAACAGAGTTCACTGTCAGCAGCCCTGTTTGTAAAGGTGAGCAGAAATATGGCATTTGCTTTCTTTGCTGTGTTTCTCTACCCCAAACCAGCTTGTCAAGCAGACTCAAAGGCTGTCCTGCTCCCCAGGCCGTGTCAGTGCCCACCTGAGCAAAGATATTCCAGTGATCTCACCACAGGGTCTGCACTGGGGCCAAGGAAAGGTCTGCTCTTGCCTGGCTGGCTGAATTCTCCTTTTTACCTTTTGTCTTCCCACCGAACAGAGACAGTTGACTTTCTCTATATATTTCTATATACATTTCTTTCTGTAGAGAGAGTTGAAAGGGGGTAAGGCAGATGCTTGACTTCTGTGACCTGCTGGCTCGTCCTCGTGCTGCAGAGCTAGCTAGAGCCACCAGAACATGTCCTGCATGCCCAAGTGCTCAGCTGTGTGGCTACCAGGCCTTTTTCCTCTGTTTCTGAGCTGAACCTCCTGCTCATCTCCATGGAGAGGGTTCCCTCAGCTGCTGGAAGTGGGTGGATTCTTCCCAGGCTGCCCCATGGCACATGCCCACTGGATTTCCTCACACCTCCTTACTCCTGCAGAGCATCTGGTGCACCAGAAATGCTGCTGAAATAGCTGCAGAGGGGGTTTTGTTTAACCCTGAGAGCTGGCCAAGGGGTGAGAGGCTGCACCTTTGGCTGGGCTCCTGCTGGGCTTCCTTTCTTCACCTCCTCTGTGCTAGAGAAACACCGAGCAAAGCTCAGCAAGGAAAGCAATCCTGCAGGAAGTTTAATTGCAGCCATTAAGCTTTTAATCTGGCTGTGGTGCACATGTCTACATGGCCATGCCATCCCTGAAATGCAGGCACACAGCCACGTTCCTGCTCACCATTCCTCAGCAGCCTGCTCACAGCTATTTTTAGTGACCCAGAAGCAGGTAGCTCCACGGTTGGCCAGAAGATTAATTTTTGAAAAATAAATAACAGAGAGAGAGAGAGAGGAGCAAAGTTATCTGTCCTTGGAAAATCTCCTTGGCCAGCTGGCAGTCCCAGCTGTTGGCAGCTGGCAGTGCCCAGGGGTTTCTGCTGCTGAGCCCCCACCCTGCTGGCTCAGCCCCCTCCCCAGCATCGCACAAGGCACACGGGGAGAGGGAAGAGCCCCTCAGGTCTCTGCTCTCACCACTGTAGCCCAGCCCAGCCTGTGACCCCAGCCCCTCCTTGCTGTCCCATCACCCCCCCCCCGGTCCCACCAGCACACCCATGGCTGCTCCCACTGATCCCAGAGCTCACGATGAACACGAGCCCCAGACCCTCATGTTAAAGTGATGTGCTAAAAGAGGAGGAGAAACCTGGGGGGGCTGGGGAAGGTCATGGTGTGACCAGTGTGGGCTTGTTCACCAGTGGAGCCTTGTGCTACAACCACACTGCAAACCCTTCCTCTGCCTCCTCGAGGTCTTCATCCACAAGGAAAAGCCCAGAAGATCCCAGCAGAGCCCTTTGGGATGAAGCTTGCCCAAGAGCAGTGGCTCTGAGAGACACACCAGCTGCCAGGACCCTCCTCTGTGAGGTGAAGGAACTCTGATTTCTGTCCAGTCACACCTCAGTGGGCTGTCCTGTGAGAAAACAGGCACTTCAAACTTTTAGACAAACACAAAGTGGGATACCCCCCAAAAGGCTGCTTGAAATGAAATAGAGATTTCATTTCATCTGGATGTCTTATTGCAGTAAAATCTTATCTGCAGGTTTCAGGGCTGCCTGGGAAATCTTGCTGCCTCACCAGGGAAAAGGATATTTAAAAAGGATTAAATCTGACAGTCTTATACTAAAAGTGGATTCTTAAGACATAAGCAAAGAGTCAAGATGGAAAGGTTAGTGGGCTGTTGAAAATGCATCTGCATTTAAGCTAATAAAACTTAATTTCTAGTTGGTTATTAACAGACTGGATGTGATGAGCTGTGCTGGGTGCTGGGCTCTGGTGCTGGAGAAGGCAGGCAGTGATGGGAAGAGAGGGGACCAGACCTCCCCTTTGTCAGGAAAATGAATCCACAAAGAGCAGAGGTTTATGTCCAAAGAGGAGACAGAGGAGTTCTTTTACTTCATTCAAATAAAGGGAGAGGCCATGGGGCATTCCCCTGGGGTCTCTCCAGTTTTTGGAGGATGCAGCCTCCCTTTTCATCCCAATTTCCCGGCCACATTTCCCTCTCTCTTTGCCCTTGGGCTGAGGTACTTGAGAGGTCCAGACTTCCCAGAACACCTGATACCTGAGATTCCCCTCTAATGTACAACCCTCCCTTTTAACTTTTAATTCTTATAGAATGCATGGGTTTTCCCCATTGCTTGTTTCATCTTTCAATATTCAATTTAATTTATCGCCAAAGCTGCAGTTTGTTTGCAAAGGCAAATATCTTCTTCCCTTCATCAATCAGTGGAATCCTTCCCATTGCTCCTTTTATCTCTCAGTGCTGGTTTTATCTACCAGCAGACCCACGGCTTGTTTGTAAAGATAAATCCCTCATTCCTCTCACCTTCCAGGACAGACTTCCCCCAGTCTCCCCAAATGCTGTTGAGGTCCTGGCTGGGCAGAAGCACATTACAACAGCAGGCTGGTGAAAGCAGGTACTGAGGAAGTGTTGGTTGGAAAGTTTTGACCCAAATCTGAAGCATATTAGATACCAAAGAGTCCACTTCCCCTCCCAGATGAAAGGTCTCATCCCCCTTCCCCTCACCCCACAGCAGAACTAACATCAACTAGTGCTTGGCTCACCCTACAACTATGAAGTAATTCAAATCAATTAAACACATCCTCTCCTTGGCCATTAAGGCTTGCTCCAATTAGCTCCAGCTTTAAAACAGAGCAAGTGGGATATAAATTCTGTTACACAAAGCTCCCACCTACATTTCTCTCCAAATGTTGAAATGACATTTCTGCCCACTGAAAATAGGACCTTGGAACAGATTCTCTGGATAGTTCATTTGCTGCAAAATAGAATTGACACCCCAATTAATCTCACAACCTGTGACTTTTAAGCCAGGGCTGTCAGTGTAGGTGCTCTGGGATGAGAACAGGAGAGGCTGGATAAATATCACAAGATGTTGCTGTCCCAGAGATCTCCAGCCTCTCCCTTGATGCCTTCAGTTTTAGCTTTCATGTTTTCCAGATCCTGCAGTGCATTGGTGTGTGACTCTGAACTTCATATCAAGTGTCAGCAAGCTCTCCTCACAGCTCAGTCACACAAAACAATCCTTTTCCAGCCCCACAACCAAGGACAGCGCTGCAGCTTCAGCCCCAAAAAGTGCAAACAACAGGGAATTAAGGAGAGCAATCTGGGAGGATGGGAGTGCAGAACCTGGAGCTGGAATTGGACAATGAACCCCAATATGGACATGGACCAAAACTTATAAAAGTGTGAAAACTCCTGACTCTGAGTCCATCTTGGGTGGAGCCACAGCCGGGCTCTTGCACTGCCCAAGGTGAATCCTTTGAGGGGCTTTTAATAAATCCCCATTTAATTCCTTTAACTCTGTCCAGCCTCTGTTCCAGATACCCCCTCCAGGCACCACTTGCCTGCTCTGGCCCATGGTCTGTGTGGCTGCCAACTCATCCTTGGGCCGCCCTGAGTTCAGCCCTGGCTGTGTCCCTTTCTGCACAGCTGGCATGGACTTGCCTGGTGGAGCAGGGACCCTTGTCCACGAACCAAATCAGCTCCAAACCTGCTGAGCTGAGCTGTAGAGGCACCACAGAGGCACCAATTCTGTCAGCCAAAGCTACTGTCCCACTCAGGGGACCGAGGGCCAGCACTGTGCTTGTGACCTCACCAGGAACAAGCCATCCCTTCAGCTCCCACAGAAATTACAGGATCAGCCTCACAGTTCATTTAGAGCATTAAGTGCCTATTTCCTTGCATTGCTTTTGTCATTCTTGCTGCTATTTATTATTATTATAATCATCATCTTCTTCTCTACGGGTATAGAAACACCTCAGGCTATCAGATTGTGTTGTGGTAACAGCTCAAGTCCCCTCTGGATCATGCATGGAATCCTTGCCATGCAAAAGGCATCTCTGGGATTCCCCTTATCCCTTTCCTCAGCCCCATCCCTGTGCCAGAGGAAACAGCATTTTGTTCTTGCTGCTGTCTTCTGATCTTCAGGTTGAATACATCACACTGTCATCTCCCAGCCTTGATCCCAAAGCAGCACCAATGGGATTCAATTCCAGCTTTCCTTATAACCTTTCTTTCAAGAGCGGACTGCAAGAACACATTGTGATGTCCCCCAGTACCCCCTGCTGCACCCTGGCAGCAGATTCCAGGCTGGAATTTGTCTCAGGAGGGCAGGATGGTCCAAAACCTGACAGCACCAATGCTGCTGAGGTGTGGCTGTTGTCACCCAGGCTGTGACAAGTGCCACTGAGAGCCTGGAAATTGCTGGGAGCTGCCTCTTGTCCCCTGTCCCTTGTTTTTAAACTCGTCGGGAAAGGGAGTAGCTCATTCCAATTCCAAAAATTTCACTTATTATGTTAAAAGCAAAAATAATTTAAGTAGCTTTTCTTAGTTGGACAAATTGGCTCTCCCAGGTTTCCCAAACTCCTGATGCAGGCAGGAGGGGAGGACGAGGAGCCAGCCAGGCTGGGCAGAGATCCTCACCCAGCCTCACCAAGGGTTAATTTGGGGAAGAGAGAGACCAGGCATGTTGGAACCCTGAAACCTGGGAGTTTTGAACTTTCTGTGCTTTCTGACACTGACCCCCTGGATAACAATGCTTTTTACTTGAGGACTTGGAGAAGGCTTCCAAAACTGAGTGATGGAGTGATAAAGTCACAGGTGTGTAGTTAGAATAGAAGGGTGTGATTTCACATGGTGAAGGGTTTGGAATTTGAGGTTTATAGAATATAGTAATAGGTATGGGACAAGACGGACATTCTTGGGTGTTGTCTCTCCTTTTTGTTCCTTCTTCTTCATGATTTCAGGCAGTAATTTCTGGTTGGACAGTTAGTGCTGCACTGAGGGTCATGGTGGTTTGGTTATTGGGTCAAAAATATAAATAATATAGGTGTTAGCTCTTTATTGGACTGTTTAGCTTTAAAAGACCTTGAAACTAGCTAGGTCCATCTCCCTTTTCTCACTTTTAGCTGGTAGCTAGAAGTGCTGAAGTGCTCTGTACTTTAGATAAGATTTAATAAACAACCAAGTCCAAAACGAGAAATCTGTCTCTTGAGCATTCTACCCTGACTCTGAGTGAAGGCAGAAGAAAATGAAGACAAGCCACTAATTAGGAGGTGCAGCTAACCCCTGTCACAGGCAGACCCTCTCTGCCAAGCAGGGGTGCAGCCACATTCCTTTCCTCAGCCTCAGCTCCTGACCAGAGCTTTGGGTGCTGCTCCTGTGTCCTGAGCTCAGCCTGGCTCTGCTCCCATCCCAGGGCACTCCTGGAGGCAGACAGCAAGGTGTCACTTTGGTGCTACAGCACTGGGGGAAAAGAGCAGAGTAAATGTTCCTACAGAGCTGAAATACGACACAAGTCAGGCCATAACTCACCTGGCCTTGCTTTTCACATAATTTCTGGTGACATTTGCCATTAATAAATAGGCTGTCACTTCCCTCTGCTCTGAGGCTGCTGCTGCACAACACAGGGTGTCCCTCCTTCAGGCACCTACCCTGGGGAGATGTTCCCTCCTGCCATCATTTTCCCATTCCATTCCCAAGGGACTGGAGCCCCTCTGCTTCGGGATGGCTGGGAAAGGTCTGGGCTGTTGTCTGCACACACAGGGAACACACCCAGCCCCCTGCACACACACACATACACACACACTCCTGTCTGCTCGGGAATCTGCCCATTGCCATGGAAACCGTGCTGACATCAGCTACTGCTAACGTTATTCCAATGACTAATTGTTTTAGGAACGGTGAGCCAAATTACTGAGACAATTTCCAGGCCCCAGAGATCCATATTTAACAGCCAGGCACACGCCAGAAAGTGTCCCTCACCTGCAGGGATGATGGGCAGGGCTGTGGGAGGACAGCTGGGCTTGGATGCATGGCACAGAGGGGCTGTTAAATTCTAATTTTCTGTGCTTCTTGAGAGCTGTTTTGCACCTATTTAAGCTGCCTGGCTAGTGCCAAGACTCCAGTTCAGGGGTACTCCTGTTCTTCCAGCTCACAGGGATCTGTGGTACTTGCTGCTGCTGACAGCAGTCTGTTTTCTCTCTTGGTTTTCTCCTTACGTGCCTTCTTCCTTCTCTGTGGCTCTTTGGAGTTGAAGGCTCATAGGATGAGGATCCCATCATCCCAGAAAGTGCAGCTTTCCAGCACTCTGCTTCCTGCTGCCCTTGTGGCCATTTCTACACCACTGGAAGTTGCACACATGGCAAGTGCCTCCTTGTCCCTGTCCTTCACAGGAGCTGCTCCTTGTGCTCCTGCTCCAGAGCCCTTCCCAGCTCCCACTGCTGTGGCCAACACCCCTCCAGGCAGGGCAGCTGTGGCTGTGCAGCTCAGAGAGGGAACAACAACCCCTCAGTGCACTCCAGGGCATGCATCCACAACGCTGACCCCAAAGACGAAGAAGAACCACCTCAGTTCCAACAGCAAGACTGAAAGCTGATGCATCACTTGCCTGCCCACTCCTGATGCTCAAGGACAGTGCCAGAACCATTCTGCCTCTGGCAGGATCAGAGAATGGTGGCAGAGACACCTCCCACTGTCCCAGGCTGCTCCAAGCCCCAGTGTCCAGCCTGGCCTTGGGCACTGCCACGGATCCAGGGGCAGCCACAGCTGCTCTGGGCACCCTGTGCCAGGGCCTGCCCACCCTGCCAGGGAACAATTCCCTCCCAACTAGCTCTCTTTCAGTATGAAGCCACTCCCTGATCAAATGTCCCTCTCCCTCTTTTTTTTGAAGTACTGGAAATATGCTGTAAGTTCAAGGGCTGGAAAAATGCAACCAGGCTGAGCAGCCTGCAGTGAAGGCAGCCAGTGTCTGGGATGTGGTTATCCCAGCAGTGCATAATTCCAGAGCATCCATCAGACTTCAGAACAAGGCAAAACTCCATGAAGAAGGTGCTTTGCCACCAGAGCATGGAGGGCGTTGGCCTTTCAATTATTTTGTTTTGAAATAACAAACACCATAAAAAGGTGTTTGTTATCTAATAGTCAGAAGCAACTCACAGGACAGGACAGTGAAGCTCCTGCTTTTGGCAGCCAGACGTGGGTGCAGGATGCAGCTTGTGGGCTGCTTTTCTCTGAATCTGCTGCATTCAGGGCCAATCTGATGGGGGGGAAAAGCCCCAAATAAACAAAAACCAAACCATCTCTGTATGTTTATTCACTTAAATATTTTAAATCCCTTCCATAAGGATATGTGATAGCTTATTGCATCAGCAATTTATAACTCCTGCCTCCCACCAGCATCCTCACTGTTTATGGCTCTGTGTTATTTGCTGCCTGACACCAACACAAGGAACATTGGGAACATTTGTCCAGGAGTTATTTGGGAGCCCCAGGGGCACAGCTGTGCTGCACGGAGCCCTTGATGCCCAGCCTGCAGCATCCCTGCATCCCTGCCTGCATCCCTATATCCCTGCCTGCATCCCTGCATCCCTGCCTGCATCCCTACATCCCTGCCTGCATCCCTACAACCCTGCCTGCATCCCTGCATCCCTTCCTGCATCCCTGCATCCCTACATCCCTGCCTGCATCCCTACAACTCTGCCTGCATCCCTCACTGCATCCCTGCATCCCTGCCTGCATCCCTGAATCCCTCCCTGCATCCCTCACTACATCCCTGAATCCCTCCCTGCATCCTTCTCTGCATCCTCCTCCAAGCCCTTGGGATGCTGGAGCAGGCTGAGCACTGATGCCTTGGGTTTTACCTTTTGTATTTTTAGAATCTTTGCTGCTTAGTGTGAAACTCTGAAACTTCATATTAGGTGTTAGTGAGTTCTCTTCACAGGGCAGTTGGACAAAAC